>NC_080170.1:59973226-60273226 GCF_950295315.1 Erinaceus europaeus
AGTAGTGAGTTTATCATATAGGCACTGAACCCAAACAGTAACCCTAGTGCCCAAAAAATAAAAATAAAAGAAGGGAGGGAGGAGAGTGGTAGGGAAGTAAAAGAAAGGTGACACTATAAAATAAATAAGCAGCATGGAGGTGGGTGGTGAGGTGAAGACATGACGAGGTCTTGGCAGGTGCTGCCAGTGATCAGAGCTGCTGAATGGCTTGGAGCAGCATATATGGGCCATCTGCTCTTCTCTGTACTCGTATGTTTAAAGTTTTTTCATGATGTTAAAGTATGGAGGGAAAAGCTAGATCCTGGCTCTGCTGATCTCAGTTGCCTGTGACAGGTGTTCACCCTCACCTGGAGAGAGGACATCCGGCCTGGGGACCCCCAGCACACTAAGAAGTTCTGCTTTGATGCCATCTCCCACACCAGCCCAGTCACCCTGTATGACTGTCATAGCATGAAGGGCAACCAGCTGTGGAGATACCGTCCGGTAAGCTGGGACATGAAGGGGCACAGGATGTCTGCATGGTTGAAAACACCAGTGCTCAACCCTCCTGGCAGAGCCACTCACATCCATTCCTATGTTCCACACTCCATACACACCTGGTATCCCAGTCATTCAAGCCAGAAATGCAGATATATAAAACCTATTTTTTATTTATTAGGAGGGAAAGGAAGGAGAGAGAGCGAGAGAGACTAGGGCACTGCTATGTCATTTACAGAGCTGAGGCTAGAACCCCAGAGCCATATTCCTATTTAAAGGTTTACTTTAAAACCTTTTATTCTGGTCCAGATGTAACACCGTATATAAAGCACTGGACTCTCAAGCATGAGGTCTGATTTCAGTCCCCAGCATCACATGTGCCAGAGTGATGTTCTGTTTCTCTCTCTCAAATAAATAAATAAAATACTTTATTTTGAACCAGAGCAATAGTAATGTGGTTATAGAAGACTTTCATGTCTGAGGTCCCAGGTTTAATCCCAGTACCACCATAAGCCAGAGGTGAGCAGTGGAAAGAGAGAGAGAGAGAGAGAGAGAGAGAGAGAGAGAGAGAAAGGAAGGAAGGAAGAATTATTTAGTTCATTAATGAAAGAAAGCAGTACAGTGGTATTTTCAGTGTCTGTGACTGAACCAGGATCTCTGTCCTTCACTGGCTAAGTCATTTCCCAAATTTTTGTTGTAGATGCTGGAGTTTCACCGTTCCAGGTTGATTTTTTCAGATAGGTGGAGACAGAGGGAGAGAGAAGACACCTCAACACAAAAGCTTCCTCCAGTGCTATGGGGGACAAGCTTAAGGCTGGGCCAAGTGCATGGCAAAGTGGGCACACAATTCAGGTGAACTATCTTGCTGGCCCTAGGCTTTTATATGGAATCTGAGGAAGCTTAAGTGTTGGCAACCAAGTGGGGGGCAGGATAGAGCCTGAGAACCAGTAAACTTTGGCTAAAGGCATATTGTCCATCAATGGACATTATGGGGGCCTGGGTAAAGCATAGCCCAGGAAGCACTGGGGTATCTGTGTCTCTCTGTATGCTGGGTGGGGGGGGGGCACAGAGCAGAACTGTGAGTGGGGAGTCCCCATTGTCATTTTCCCTGCCCCAGCAGCCCACCTGACACCCCCTGTCCTACAGGACAACACGCTGTACCACCCCGTGAGTGGCAGCTGCATGGACTGCAGTGAGAGTGACCGCCGGATCTTCATGAGCACCTGCAACCCCTCCTCACCCACCCAGCAGTGGCTGTTCGAGCACACCAACTCCACAGTCCTGGAAAAGTTCAACAGTAACTGAGCCTCGGAGACCTCAGCAGGCCCCATTCCTATCCCCAGGGATGCTGGCTTCCATGGGGCCTGCACCTGTCCCTGACATCCTTCTGGCCAGATAACTCGGGGTGACAAGGGCTCTGACAGCTGGTGCTAGAGCCCATGGGCTGTAGAGGGTGAAGACTGGATCTACAGGCTCCCAGAGGTGAGCCTGCTCTAGCCTGTGGCCCCTGGGAGTCCAGGAGGGCCTTTCCAGCCTTGTTCCCTTGAGTGTTGTCACTGGGGCAGCCCTAGGCCACTCCAAAATTAGTTCCACCAAGCCACTGAGCCCACTGGTTACTCACACAGGACTCTCCTACAGAAAGAGAGACAATGTGCCCATTGGGGGAAGCTCTGAGCACCAAAGCCCCCATCTGCTGCAAAAGGGAAGAGGCTGTTTCTTGGGACCTATGGGCACAGCTTCTTGGTTTTGCTTTTCGATTTGTTTTGTTTTTGCCGTGCAGTGCCCAAAATTATTAACCAGCTTCCGTTCACCATAGCCCTGGGAAGGAAGTATTAGTGCTGACTACTAGGCAGCCACTGGTCTGAGGCAGAAGTTTCTTTGCAGCCCCAGACACAGGAATGTGTCTCCATATGCTTTCTGGAATGCTAGGATGCCCCTTTCTAGCACTTTCCAGGGACAAGGAGAGCCTGGGTGGCCTGGGACCCAGGAAGAACTTATCAGATATCCAGACTAGACATTCTGATTGCATTTCCCTGATCTGAGTTTCCATCTCTCTTTCCTCCCACCCCTGCTCTCTATCTCTATTTGCTGCCTCAAGATAGGAACAGAGGTGTGAGGTGAATACCTCATTGAGTCAGCCCAGCCTCTGGTCTCATTATGGTTCATATAGAACTCAGTGACTAACTACAGTGCAGCCTGGTCCTCTGTTATCCAGTGCAGAGTTCTACCTGCTCTGATTCAAAGATCAATCCAGATGTGAGATAGCTGCAGGCAGCCCTTCTGTGAGATCCCAGGTTGGTGTCCTGGGGGGAGGTGCTGTCAGCTTGGCACTGAGACTTTGGTGCTGCTGTCTCCTGCAGCCTCTCCCAGCCCCTAGCTTCATGGAGAAAAGCCCTGTGTCCCACAGAGAGATGTGCACCGAATCTCACACCAGACCCGCAACCTCTTGGGAAGCAAATCCACCATCAACCTGCCACCATGGATTCAGAGATGGAGATGGAGTGCTGCAGCCTGCGACCTCCACCAGCTAATCCCAGAATTACTTGAAATGGGCATTCCTATTGGCACCTGCCATCCTGTCATTACCAATGAGTGAATGAGGCTGAGACACAGCCACAAAGCTGCCTTTGAGAGGCTGAGGACCTCAAGGCATCACTGACCTGGAGACCAGCACCACCTCTGCCTACAACTGGCACAGGAGTCCTCCCACCTGCTCAGCACAAGCCCCACTCCAGTCTCCTTTCCTGAGCAGAGGCATCCCCTGTACTCACAAAACTTGCTGGCTGGCCCCTTGTGTCCTTTTCCACCCGAGTGCTGTTTCTAGAAAGGAGGGCCATTCAGGAACCCAGGGTGATGAGAGGGCTACCACTGGAGAGCTATCTCAATAGGATCCCTCATCAGAGTGCAATGCAGTATCGTCAGAATGAAAACTGTGCCTTTAAAAGAAAAAAATGCAAATGTACAGCAAATCCCTAAACTTGAACCATTTCCTAGTGCCTTGCTGGACAAACACACAGGAGTGGGAGTGGGGTGGCAGTGGGCATGCTTGATGATGTGTGCAGGTCTTGTTGGGTGAGTGCATGGTGTTTATTAATGTCTGGTTTTAAGCAGGAGGCAGGAGGCATGGGGTCTAGAGAGGGCTCCATTTGAAAGCTACTTCTGCAGCCCCCATCCCAGCTCTAGACAGATGCCAAGCACTGGCCAGATTTCCAGGTGGTCCCACTCCAAGGGAGTGACAGAGTTGGTGGTGATATTAGAACTCCTAGGAGGAGCAGGAGCAGTTACCAGCAGGCATCCCCTTCTTCCTTCCCACCTTCTTCATCTGGTTTTGCTCCTCAACAAGGGCCAGGAAGCATCTGAGCTCTGGCCTTTAGAACAACCTACATGAGCAGGCCCTGAGACAGGATGAAATGGAGCAGGGAAGAGAGGCCAGAAGTTCACTTGTTCCCTGAATTAACTAGCCAATCTCAGTCACACCCAGCCTTAACCTCCTGTCTGAAGACCACCAATCTCAAGGTTCACACCCAGCTGAGGCACTGGAAAAAAAAAAAAGCCAGGAGCCAGGAGAGATGCTCTCAGCCAACTATGGGGTGAAGATACAGGCTCCTTCTCCTCAGAAGCTTTTATCCTGAGCCAGAGGTCACAGCAGGACTCTCTGAAAGCATTTCAGGACACAAAAGCAGCTTTACTGGGAGGCCCAGGCCAGAGCACAGGCTCCTTTGCAGCCTCTGGTTGGAGGACCAGCCTCTCAAATTGCCTCAGGGGTGTTGATTCTCCTTTTTAGGAAGAGAAAGCTCAGAAGCAGAAGGAGAGAGAAGGCAGTTCCTGCTGGAGAGGCAGCCTCCCACTCACCCACTAAGTCCACATTCTGTTCTCTTTCCAAACTTCACACCAGGTGACCACTACCTCTGCTGAGTTCATAGGTGACATCTGGGAAAGGACCCTGTTTCTCTCTGTGCATCTCTGTCTCACTGGCCTTACTGGGAGTCTTACTGGGCAGTAGTAGCCTAGAAGCCTGTATGCTCTGCCTCAGGGATGCTGGGGTTGTACACCTGGGACAATCTTTTCTAGTTCCTGAGAGGCAGGGCATTGTTAGTGTTTTTTGAGGCTGAAGTGTTGGGGCGGTGGGGGGGGGGATGAGGAGCAAACCACCACGCAGAATTCTTCCCTGCTCCCGACTGATGCCTTCTGTGAAAAGCCAGGTCACTTTTCAGTTGACTTCAATTTGATCCTGAGCCAGGGCCCACTACCACTTACTTTCAAATGACAAGGCCCTCCTGACATTAGGCTCCTGCTCCACCATTAGCTTGAACTCTAGGGTGCCAGATGAAGAGCCAAAGGAGTGTATTTGGGAATTCAGGCTGGGACTCCAGAGAGAAAATTCAGGCCAGCCACCTTCTGTCCTCCTGCTGGGAGAAGTGAGCATGTGTGAAGGTCTAAGTGACCGTGTTCAATTGTGACTATGACTGTGGCTGAGTAAACCTCCAGACTTTCTCTATTGTGGTCTCTGGCTAATTCCTTGTCATGCGTCACCCTCCCTTCCATCTGTCTCCACTTCCCATGCTGGATCCCACTCAGGTTCCTGGCACTGTCCTTTCAGAGTGGAGATGGGCCTCATGTGTCAATGGGACCATTGTGCATGCAAAGAGGATGTCAAGGAGGTAAAATAAAATATGTGAGAGAGAGAGAGGTGAGGTTAAGGGATGGCTCTGTAAGGGTAGAACCACAGGACAATATTTAAGTTAAGAGGCAGTTTGGGGGGAAGAGAGTTATGAACAAAGGGGAAAGAAAGCTAGAAGCCAAGTGGTGGTGCATCTGGTTGATCACACATGTTACAATATGAAAGGACCCACAAGGACCCAGGTTCAAGCCCCTGGTCCCCACCTGCAGGGGGGAAGCTTTGCAACTGGTGAAGCAGGGCTACAGGTGACTGTCTCTTTCCCTCTCTATCTCCCTTTCCCTCTAGATTTCTGACTGTCTCTATCCAATAAGTAAATAAAGATAATACAAAAAATTTAAAATGGGGCTCTTTTAGTTTAAAAAAGGGGGGGGGGAGCTAGTGCAAAGGCCCTTAGGGAGCATAGCCTTAGGTGCTGAATACACCAGGAGTTCAGCTCACAAAGTTGCTTACAGTCTGCAGCCGGGAATGGGGGGCCTTAGGATGGCATTCATGACAACATGAAGCCACCTTGGCTTATCTCTGATGCTGTCACCCAGTGGTCACAAGTCAGTTCCTCTTCACCAAAACATCAAGGTGCTTTTAAGAATTCAATGTGTGTAACACCAGGCAGTGCACAAAGCCTTGTGATCACTTGGCAACAAACCTAATGAAGTTCTACACAGCTCCTACCCATATCTATCCCCTGGCTTTCCACAATAATATGGGAGGGTTTGGTCTGCTGTTTCCGAGCCTGTGGTGGCCAGGACTTGGACTGCAGGTGACCAGAAGCAGAAGTGGGTGCTGCATCTGGGGACCAACAGAGGGTACTCTGGATCACTCTTGGAAAAAGTGAGTCCCTGAAGGCGACCAGATCACCAGCCAGCCAGCCAGCAAGTCTGAGCCCCAAAGGATACATGTGGCCACTGGTTTCTAACTTCATTGCTTCTTGTTAAAAATATATTTTCCCCACCCATGGGTAAGATAATTTTCTATCTATGTTTTCTTCTAAATTTTTTCCTGATTTCTTGACAAAAACTAAACTGTTCAACTAAGAAAAATAGAAGAGAGGGAAGAATATTCCTGATGTTGGGAGAGCAAGAACAAAGACTGCAGAGGGGGCCTGATGGGAAGGTTAGTGACTGATACTGACCTAGAGGGAAAGGTAAAGAAACCAGGCTGCTTTCAAGGGGCTCTGCTCTTCTCTTTATCATATATATATATATAATATATATATATATAATATTTTATATATATATATATATATATGAAACACTCGGGAGTCAGGCAGTAGCACAGTGGGTTAAGCGCACATGTCGCAAAGCACAAGGACAGGCTTAAGGATCCCGGTTCAAGCCCCCGGCTCCCCACCTGTAGGGGAGTCACTTCACAGGCAGTGAAGCAGGTCTGCAGGTGTCTCTCTTTCTCTCCCCCTCTCTGTCTTCCCACCTCTCTCCATTTCTCTCTGTTCTATCCAACAACAATGACATCAATAACAACAACTACAACAATAAAACAAGGGCAAAAAAAAGATTAAATAATTTTTTTAAATGGTGATTTCACCTTTAACAAAAAAAAGGAAACATCAGCAAAACCATAGGATAAGAGGGGTAGAACTCCACACAATTCCCACCACCAAAACTCCGTATCCCATCCCCTCCCTTGATAGCTTTCCTATTCTTTTATATATATATATATATAAAAAGGAAACATTGACAAAATGATAGGATAAGAGGGGTATAACTCCACACAATCCCACCACCAGAACTCTGCCATCCCCTCCCTTGATAGCTTTCCTATTCTTTAACCCTCTGGGAGTATGGACCCAAGGTCATTGTGGGATGCAGAAGGTGGAAGGTCTGGCTTCTGTAATTGCTTCCCTGCTGAACATGAGCATTGACAAATCGATCCATACTCCCAGCCTGCCTCTCTCTTTCCCTAGTGGGGTGGGGTTCTGGGGAATCGGAGCTCCAGGACACATTGGTGGGGTCGTCTGTCCAGGGAAGTCTATTTGGCATCATGCTAGCATCTGGAACTTGATGGCTGAAAAGAGAGTTAACATATGAAGCCAAACAAGTTGTTGACTAATCATGAACCTAAAAGCTGGAATAGCGAGATGAAGAATTGGGAGTCTCCATTTTATAGATAGCTAGTAGGCCTATTTTAGTTATATTCCAAAGGGCCTGTGGCTATACTAGTTTTTTTCTTTTCTTTTTTTCTTCCCTGAGCCTGAACTCTGATATGCAGGTGGATCCAAGTTATTGTCTACAGAGATGATGTCATGGCTGGGGAAAGGACCAGAAAGCTGTATCAGGGAAAAGAGTAGCTCCCAAATATGGGAAAGATGTATAAATTTGTTGACTGTAAACCCCATCGATTTGATGTGATCTGGTGCCGGGCTAGCATGGGGGTGCCTCTTCCCAGGCGTGTACTCTTTGGGTTGGAGAGAACTCGACCAGAGCCAGCCTGGGCTGCTGCTTACTCAATGACTCGAATTCATGGCAGAGTGGCAATGCAATGTCTTTAGTGATCAGAGAGCAACGCTTTTAAAGGCCAGACCCGGAAGTGACAAGTCAGAAATGGAAATGGCTAGGAAAGGGGTGGAGAAAGACAAAAGGGTGCTGGTAAGGTAGAAACTTCCTTAGCAACTGTTGCGAGGGTTTTACCTGGTGGGATTAATGATACCCTGGAGGTAGGGGGAGTCTTGAAAGATAGATCAAAGGAATGGAATGGGAGGGGATCTTTCAGGCAAAACAATGATTATGTAGATAGGCCATCATATCAGGAATGCAGGGTGGAGCAGAGGGAGCTGGCTTAACAATTTCCTGACAATCTGGGGCCCATATTCAGCTTAGGAGCCTATGTGACCTCTGCATCCCTGTAGATCTGAGTTCATATTCTGTGTTTATGAGTAGGAAAGTTCCAAGCTGCCCCAATATCAGGACCCATCTTCCTCAGGTGTAGCATAGCATATGTTGTCCACAGCCTCCCTTTGGAGGATGGAACAAACCTCACTTTCACCACATTGAAGGAAGTTTTGGTACTGTGGTGTCTTTCTGTCTCTAGATGAGCCCTTTCACTTTACATTCATGGCAAACTTATTCTTTTTCTTTTCTTTCTTTCTTTTTTTTTTTTTTTGTTTTAGAGAGAGAGTGAATGAGACCATAGTACCAAGCTTCCTTCAATAAGGTGAAGCCTGGGTTTAAACCTGGGTGGATGCCAAGGCAAAGTAGAACAGTATCCAAGTGAGCTCTTTCACTGGTCCATATTAGGCTTTCTCCTACTCAGTGTGATGGAGAGCCTACACATTCGTCAAGCTGAGAAGGATGACTACTGCCCTAGGCCTAAGTGTCTGCACAGAAAAAGGAAACTGTGAGACCACAGTCAGCAGGACTCTGGTCTACATACCACACTTGAGTGTGTTTGCAGTGCTCCTCTCCTTGGTAAAGCTGCATTTCCCAACCTCAAAACAGGGGTCAGAGTAGGATCCCTGCCTAGATACTTCTTTTGTAGCTCCTGCCCTGGCTCCTGGGCATTGGCTCTAAGTGGACACAGGTCTTGGCCTCTGAAGCCTCCTTCCCACAGATGCTCATAACACTGCAGCTTCTGCTCACAGCTTTGGCTCCTATTTCATCCCCCTAAATGCCTGAGCTGCCAGGTTTGGGGAGTCTGGAGGTCCACAAAGGTGCCCCAGGCAACCTGCACTTGTTACCTTCAAGACCTAGTGGATTCAGGGCTGAGGGCCTTGGTGCACTTACACTCAAACTCACACACCATTAAAACAACACACATGAACACACAGAAAAGCAGCTTTCTATTTGTTTTTTAATTTAATGTGTGTATTTGTACTTATTTATGAGAAAGAGAGGAGAGGGAACCAGTGCATCACTCTGGCATATGTGATGTCAAAGATCCAACTTGAGAACTTGAGACCTCATGCTTAAGAACCCAACATTTTTTTTTTTACTATGCCACCTCCCAGACTGTTAAAAAGCAGATTTCTCAGCAACTTTTATTGTCTTTATTCTGAGCAACTAGAATTGAGTGGTGTGGAATCTCCTCCAAGCTCCTACTTAGGAGTAAGATCAGGACTGGCCACCCTCCCCTGCCTCGCTCAAAGCTGGGAGTTAACCACCCTCTCCTACCTGTTGGGAAATTGTGCAGATGCGGTCACATCCACCATGTTGTCCCCTCAGGGTCACATCCACCATGTTGTCCCAATTCCTGCGAGAGTTGAAACCCAAGCTTCCCAGAGTGACTTGTTTACTCCACCCCCTTCCCATTCCCGCAAGAGCTATAACCCTATCCCTGAGTGCCTTGTTTCCTAGCCTATCCCATCACGACTTGCCACTTCCGGAATTTCTCCCATAAAAGCTCTTCTGCTTCTGCCCTTCTCTTTTTGCCCCTTTTCACCTCAGCTACCAGATGCAGAGAAGGGTGCTGCGTGTAGCAGGAGGCGGCCATTTTGCTAGCTCCACGTGGCCAGAACCACTGCGCTCTCACCCAACTCTGAGGTGCCCACGTGAATAAAGATTTGTGTTCCCTCTCCGCTCTGATCTCTTCTCTCTCCTCGCGGCGCAGCCCGACAGCCCCCATACACACACACACACACACATACCACACACCCAAACAGCAGAGGCCTGATGTCTGAGACTGAGTTAGAAAAAGTTCCCCCAATCAGTCAATCAATCAATAAGTGAAAAGTTCTCACCACTATTTCTTCACAGTTCCAGCCACACAATCCTGGGACAACATCACTTAATCAGCATCTACTGAGACAGGTACCTGGGCCTATGAGTGCCCACAGCCCCAGCTATCCCATAGGCTTAGAAATAACAGAGTGAGTGGGGTGCGGGGGAATCACACTGACGTCCACAAGGGCAAGCTGCCTGCTGCCACAGAAACCCAACTCTCACATCAGGATAGAGTTTGTGCAGGAAAGGAGGCCAGGTAGTGGCACACTTGGTAAAACATATATACTATTATGCACCACTAGGACCTGGATTCAAAGACCTGGTCCCCAACTGCAGGGGGGAAGCTCACAGGTGATGGATCAGTGCTGCAAGTATCTTTCAGAACTATTGGGAATGGGGAAACAGTTGGAAAGTCAAGAGGTGGGTTCTGGGACAGGTAGAAGGATGGGGCCTGGATCACAGATCAATTTCCTACAAACACACAGCTTGTAGCAGGTGTGAACTTTGCCTTCATTGTTTTGAGGAATTATTTCTGTGAGAGTGACCACAGCTCAGACCTAGCTTATGATGGTGCTAAGGATTGAACCTGTGACCTCTGAAGCCTCAGGAATACAAATCCTGTACTCTGAAACACTGAGATGTCTCCCTAGCCCCTCACTGTTTTGAAAGAGCAAGGCAAGCAGGAAGGGATGGGAGGTGTGGGTCTGTGATCATTGTCCTGTTTTTCAAATTCCATTTCAGCAAAACAGCTCAACAAAGTGATTACATTTGTGTAATGCAGTTACAGGCCACCTCCCTGACAGAATTATGTCAGGCAGCCCTGTCTTTTCGCGACCACAGTTTCCTTGTAGGATCTCCTCATCCCGGTGTTGCAGACAGACTAGTAAGCCTGGGATTTGAGGGGAGTCCTTTTCCTGCCAACCCCTTCCCAAGGAATATTCACCCAGGTCATTAGCATCGTGTCATCCTTTAGTCTGTCCCCCTGAAGGCTTCCTCCAGCTCCCATCACAGCCATCCTCAACTCCTTCAGGGTACTTTCCCTGGCATCCAGTAAACTCTCATCCTGTAGCATTTCTGTTCTAGGAAGTTACCATGGGTGCTCAGTCAGCACTGACCACTTCCCAGAAGTGCAGGGTCAGCTCTGTGGGCTTCTCCTGCCTGCCCTAACCTGTACCCACAAGTTAGCCAGCAGTCAGCACATAGCCTTGTTTTATGCACAAAGACACCTAGTTTAACATAGGTCACTAAGGGGTGGAAGTGGCTCAGCAATGGAACACTTGTCTTGTGTGTGTGAAGCCCTGAGTTCAATCCCCAGCACCACATGAGAGCAACAAAGGCAAAACAAGTAGAAGTACACGTATAATAGAACAATGCTTTACTTCCTCTCTTGTTTCCTCTTCTCCTCACCCCTGCTCTCTCAAAAAATAAAAGAAAAAATTGGTCCAGGAGCTGACTTAGCCACAGAGCACTTGCTTGAGACTCTGGGTTCAATTTCTGGCACCACATGAAAAAAACATTTTTTAAAGATTTTTTTTAAATGGGGCCCCAGGTTAAAGCCCTGGCATCTCATGTGCCAGGGAGATACTATGGTTCTCTCTCTCCCTCTTTCTCTCATTAACAAATAAATAAATCTTTTTTATTATTATTTAATGTGTAGCCCATAAAGTGGTATGGGGATTGGAATGCTGGACCTACAAACATGAGGTCCTGATTTGGATCTTGAACATCACATGTGCCAGGGTGATGCTCTAGTTCTCTCCTCTTTTTCTGTCATTAATAGTTTTTTAATTAAAAAATTGAGCAGGGGGTAAAAGAGATAGCATAATGGTTATACAAAGAGCCTTTCATGCCTGAGACTTCAAAGTCAGAGGTTCAATCCCCCATACCACCATAAGCCAGAATTAAGCAGTTCTCTGGTAAAAAAAAAAAAAAAAAAAAAAAAAGCAGGGGAGATAGCATAGTGGTTATGCAAAAAGATTCTCAGGCCTGAAGCTCTGAAATCCCAGCATCACCATAAACCAAAGCTGTCTGGTAAGAGAAAAAAAATTAAAAATATTTTGATTCGACTTCTGGAGGCGGAGCTACGAGCAGCAGATCGCTTTCTCTCCTCTCCTCTCCTCTCCTCTCCCGGATCAACTAGGAATACCAAAGGAGACCACCCAGACCGAAACAAGACAGGACTACAATGACCACAGGAACCCAGTAAATCACCCGTGAGTACAAACACGCATGGCTGGTGACAGAGAGGAGAGAGGGGCCTAAGGAGAGATTAAGTGACTGCTAACAGTAAAACAGTTTATCAGTGGAGACACCACCTCCAGTCTGCTCCACCAACAAGGGGACAGCTGAAGGGAGGAGAGGACTCTACAGAGACCCACCAAGTGCAACTCTGAGTCTCCATTGCTACTACCCTCAGAATCTGGAGCAGCAACAGGGAGGGACACCAGGGGACAGAGATCTAACTGGGAACTCAGGGGAAGACCTATACCTCGGTGGCATAGCTGAGGGGCTGTGAAAGTCTCTTTGCATAACTACTGGATTATCTCTGCCACACCCTGCTTTATCTCTTGGTCAGGAGTCAGTGATTAAGCTAAGAAGCCTATTGATAGTTTAAAAGCCCTCAGGCTCCCATAGCCTACAGGGAAGAAAAAAAAAAAGAGGCTTTTACACCACTGAGCTCCAACTCAGGGATTGAAAAAACTGTTAACTTCCACCACAGTAAACCCTTTAATTAAATTACTTAGACACAAGTCAATCCAGGCAATAGTGATCAATAATTTGAAAAGTACTGATAAAGGGAATTCATAACATAATATATAAAATGGTTAAAACAACAAGAAAAAATATTGGAGACTCGAACCAGGACAAGAGTCCAGCTAAACATGATAGACTTTAAAATAGATAAGATTTAAAAAGATAGGAATGTACACTACTTAATGCTCAGAGGATCAGTCAATCAAGAGGACTTAACAATTATTAATATCTATGCACCCAATGAGAAGCCATCTAAATACATCAAACTTCTACTGAAAGAGCTACAGCAATATATTAACAGTAACACAATCATAGTAGGGGACTTCAACACCCCACTATCTCAACTTGACAGATCATCCAGGCAGAAAATCAGTAAAGACATAAGGGAGCTAAATGAAGAGATAGATAAACTAGAACTATTGGACATTTTCAGAGTCATTCATCCCAAGAAACTGGAATACACATTTTACTCAAATCCACATGGATCATTCTCAAGGATAGACCATATGTTAGGCCACAAAGACAGCATCAGCCTATTCAAGAGCACTGAAATCATTCCAAGCATCTTCTCAGACCACAGTGGAATGAAACTAACACTTAACAATCAACAAAAGATTAGTAACAGTGCCAAAATGTGGAAGCTCAACAGTACACTTCTTAACAACTTCTGGGTCAAAGAGGAAATCAAGGAAGAAATCAAAATGTTTCGAGAGTTCAATGAAAATGAAGACACAAGCTATCAAAATATTTGGGACACAGCTAAAGCAGTCCTAAGAGGGGAGTTCATAGCTGTACAAGCACACATTAGGAAACAAGAAAAGGCACAAATAAACAACCTGATTGCACATCTTAAAGACCTAGAAGAAGAACAACAAAGGAATCCTAAAGCAACCAGAAGGACAGAAATCACTAAAGTTAGGGCAGAAATAAATAACATTGAGAATAGGAAAACCATACAAAAGATCAATGAAAGTAAATGTTGGTTCTTCGAAAGAGTAAACAAAATCGACAAGCCTTTAGCCAGACTCACAAAACAAAAAAGGGAGAAGACCCAAATAAATCGGATAGTAAATGAAAGAGGAGATATCACAACAGACACTGCAGAAATTCAACATATCATGCGAGGCTTCTATGAACAACTATATGCCACCAAGCTAGAGAACCTGGAAGAAATGAATGATTTCCTAGATACCTACCCACTTCCAAAACTAAGTAAAGAGGAAGTGGATAACATAAACAGGCCCATCAAAGCTAATGAAATTGAGACACTTATCAAAAATCTGCCCAAAAATAAAAGTCCTGGACCAGATGGTTTTACAAATGAATTCTACAAAACTTTCAAAGAAGAACTAATACCTCTACTTTTAAAAGTCTTCCAGAAGATTGAAGACACTGGAATACTCCCTGCCAGCTTCTATGAAGCCAACATCACCCTGATACCAAAAGCAGACAGAGACACAACCAAAAAAGAAAACTACAAACCAATATCTCTGATGAACATAGATGCGAAAATATTGAACAAAATTCTAGCTAACCGGATACAGCAATATATCAAAAAGATTGTTCATCATGACCAAGTGGGGTTTACCCCAGACATGCAAGGTTGGTTTAATATACGTAAATCAATCAATGTGATCCACCACATCAACAAAAGCAAGACCAAAAACCACATGGTCATATCAATAGATGCAGAGCCTTTGACAAAATACAACATCCCTTTATCATCAAAACACTACAAAAAATGGGAATAGATGGAAAATTCCTGAAGATAGTGGAGTCTATATATAGCAAACCTACAGCCAACATCATACTCTATGGTGAAAAACTGGAAGCATTTCCCCTCAGATCAAGTACTAGACAGGTCTGCCCACTATCACCATTACTATTCAACATAATGTTGGAAGTTCTTGCCATAGCAATCAGGCAGGAGCAAGGAATTAAAGGCATACAGATTGGAAGAGAAGAAGTCAAACTCTCCTTATTTGCAGATGACATGATAGTATACATGGAAAAACCTAAGGAATCCAGCAAGAAGCTTTTGGAAATCATCAGGCAATACAGTAAGGTGTCAGGCTATAAAATTAACATTCAAAAGTCAGTGGCATTCCTCTATGCAAACACGAAGTTAGAAGAAATTGAAATCCAGAAATCAGTTCCTTTTTCTATAGCAACAAAAACAATAAAATATCTAGGAGTAAACCTAACCAAAGAAGTGAAAGACTTGTATACTGAAAATTATGAATCACTACTCAAAGAAATTGAAAAAGACACAAAGAAGTGGAAAGATATTCCACGCTCATGGGTTGGCAGAATTAACATCTTCAAAATGTATATACTACCCAGAGCCATCTACAAATTTAATGCTATCCCCATCAAGATCCCAAGCACATTTTTTAGGAGAATAGAACAAATGCTACAAATGTTTATCTGGAACCAGAAAAGACCTAGAATTGCCAAAACAATCTTGAGAAGAAATAACAGAACCAGAGGCATCACACTCCCAGATCTCAAACTGTATTATAGGGCCATTGTCATCAAAACTGCTTGGTACTGGAACATGAACAGACACACTGACCAGTGGAATAGAATTGAGAGCCCAGAAGTGAGCCCCCACACCTACGGACATCTAATCTTTGACAAAGGGGCCCAGACTATTATATGGGGAAAGCAGAGTCTCTTCAACAAATGGTGTTGGAAACAATGGGTTGAAACATGCAGAAGAATGAAACTGAATCACTGTATTTCACCAAATACAAAAGTAAATTCCAAGTGGATCAAGGACTTGGATGTTAGACCACAAACTATCAGATACTTAGAGGAAAATATTGGCAGAACTTTTTTCCGCATAAATTTTAAAGACATTTTCAATGAAACAAATCCAATTACAAGGAAGACTAAGGCAAGTATAAACCTATGGGACTACATCAAATTAAAAAGCTTCTTCACAGCAAAAGAAACGACTACCCAAACCAAGAGAGCCCTCACGGAATGGGAGAAGATCTTTACATGCCATACATCAGATAAGAGTTTAATAACCAACATATATAAAGAGCTTGCCAAACTCAACAACAAGACAACAAATAACCCCATCCAAAAATGGGGGGAGGAATTGGACAAAATATTCACCACAGAAGAGATCCAAAAGGCCGAGAAACACATGAAAAAATGCTCCAAGTCTCTGATTGTCAGAGAAATGCAAATCAAGACAACAATGAGATATCACTTCACTCCTGTGAGAATGTCATACATCAGAAAAGGGAACAGCAGCAAATGCTGAAGAGGGTGTGGGGTCAAAGGAACCCTCCTGCACTGCTGGTGGGAATGTCAATTGGCCCAACCTCTGTGGAGAACAGTCTGGAGAACTCTCAGAAGGCTAGAAATGGACCTACCCTATGACCCTGCAATTCCCCTCCTGGGGATATATCCTAAGGAACCCAACACATCCATCCAAAAAGATCTGTGTACACATATGTTCTTGGCAGCACAATTTGTAATAGCCAAAACCTGGAAACAACCCAGGTGTCCAACAACAGATGAGTGGCTGAGCAAGTTGTGGTATATATACACAATGGAATACTACTCAGCTATAAAAAATGGTGACTTCACCGTTTTCAGCCGATCTTGGATGGACCTTGAAAAAATCGTGTTGAGTGAAATAAGTCAGAAACTGAAGGATGAATATGGGATGATCTCACTCTCAGGCCGAAGTTGAAAAACAAGACTAGAAAAGAAAACACAAGTTGAACCTGAAATGGAATTGGAGTATTACACCAAAGTAAAAGACTCTGGGGTGGGTGGGTGGGTGGGGAGAATACAGGTCCATGAAAGATGATGAATGACATAATGGGGGTTGTATTGTTAAATGGGAATCTGGGGAATGTTATGCATGTACAAACTATTGTATTTACTGTTGAATGTAAAACATTAATTCCCCAATAAAGAAATAAATTATTTAAAAAATAAAATAAATAAAATTTTTTTAAAAATTTAAAAAAAAATTAAAAATATTTTTAGGGGGCCAGGTGGTAGCACACTGGGTTAAGCACACATAGTGCAGAGTGCAAGGATCCTGGTTCAAGCCCCTAGCTCCCCAGCTGTGGGGGCGGGGTCATTTCACGAGTGGTGAAGCAGGTCTGCAGGTGTTTATCCTTCTCTCCCCCTCTCTGTCTTCTGTCTTCCCCTCCTCTCTCAATTTTTCTTTCCTATCCAACAATGACAATGACAACAACAATAACAGCAACAACAATGACAATGGAAAAAAAGATGGCCTCCAGGAGCAGTAGATTTATAGTGCAGGCACCAAGCCCCAGCAATAACCCTGGAGACAAATAATAATAATAATAATTTTAAAATAATTTTAGGGTCTTAATTATTTACTTTGTTTTTGTTTTGTTTCATTTTGTTTTGCACCAGACCACTGCTCAATTCTGGTTTATGGTTGTATGAGGGATTGAACCTGGTACTTTGGAGCCTCAGGCATGAGGCTCTCTTTGCATAACCATTATGATATCCCCTCCCCTTCTTTTTTACCTTTTTTTACAAAAGATTTTATTTATTTATTTATTTATTTATGAAAAAGATATGAGAAAAGAAAAAACCAGACATCACTCTGGTACATGTGCTGCTGGCGATTGAACTCAGGGCCTTAAGCTTGAGAGTCCAATGCTTTATCCACTGTGCCATCTCCCAGACCACCCTTATTTACTTTTTTAAAGACTTCTTTGGGGGGAGTCGGCAGTAGTACAGTGTGTTAAGCGCAGGTGGCACAAAGTGCAAGGACCGGTGGAAGGATCCCAGTTCGAGCCCCCGGATCCCCACCTGCAGGGGAGTCGCTTCACAAGTGGTGAAGCAGGTCTGCAGGTGTCTGTCTTTCTCTCCTTCTTTCTGTCTTCCCCTCTTCTCTCCATTTCTCTCTGTCCTATCCAACAAAGATGACATTAATAACAACAATAATAACTACCACAATGAAAAACGAGGGCAACAAAAGGGAAAATAAATAAATATAAAAATTTAAATATACACATTATTTTTTATGAGAGAAGAAAGGAAAGTGAGAACCAGAACATTGCTCTAGCACATGGGATGACAGTAACTGAACTCTGGGCCTTATACTTGCAAGTCCAGCACTGTGCCACTTCCCAGGCACTTCTTAAATAATTTTACAAATGTAGAGATCATTAGTTCATCAACACTATAATTCCTGCCTTAGTGAAACTTACTTAGTGCAGATTTTTTTTCTCCATAAGCGACCTCTTAGTACTTTAGAACCTTAGGCAACACAAAAAGTGAAAAATGTAGCAATAAACACATTGCAAAAAAGGTAGTTTATTTATAGTACTGGAACTGAATCTACCTAGGCTGGGAACATGCATCTTGGATGGCTCCATTTTTCATACTTTGTACGTATCTACAAAGTGACCTGGAAAGTGCCACAAGCTGGATAAAATAAAATAACTATAAATAAATAATGTATTTTTTAAAGTGCCCCCCCCAAAAAAAGTGCCACAAGCACCAGTGCTGGGGTTACAAATAGAGTTTAGTGGGTAGGCACATTTGCAAATATGAACCCAGCATTTATTAATAATCCCTTTTACTTATGCCACTATTAGTTAATACAAAAGTTTGAAATACTATGAGAAATGCCAAAATGTGATACCAAGCACAGGCTAATGGAAAAAATGGTTCAGCTAGACTCACTCTGTACAGAGCAGCCACAAACCTTATACAACTAACCACACATTTGTAGAATTTGCACTATCTGCTGGGGGAGAAGTGGTCCCTCCCAGTGTTTGGGTTTACATTGGCCAGATGGCCAATAATGTTGAGCAGGATTGTTTCTTTGAATGTTCCTTTGAAAAGACTTTCATGCATGAGGCACCAAAGGTTCCACAAAAGATTTAATCCTCAGCACCACCATAAGGTAGAATTGAGCAGTGCTCTGGTTAAAAAATAAATACGGGGAGTAGGGCATTAGCGAAGCGGGTTAAGCACACATGGTGCAAAGTGCAAGGACTGGCTGAAGGATCCCGGTTCAGCCCCCGGCTCCCCACCTGCAGGGGAGTCTCTTCACAGGCGGTGAAGCAGGTCTGCAGGCGTCTGTCTTTCTCTCCCCCTCTCTGTCTTCCCCTCCTCTCTCCATTTCTCTCTGTCCTATCCAACAATGACGACGACACCAATAACAACAACAATAAAACAACAAGAGCAACAAAAGGGAATAAATAAATATTAATAATTAAAGTAAATAAATAAATACAGGGCTGGTGGTGGTGCATCTGGTTGAGTGAACATGTTGCAATGTGCAATGACCCTGGTTCAAGCCCCCAGTCCCCACCTGCAAGGGGAAAGCTTTGCTAATGGCAAAGCAGGGCTGCAGGTGTGTCTCTCCCTCTCTGTCACACCCTTCCCTCTCGATTTCTGGCTGTCTCTATCCAATATATAGAGATAATTTTAAAAAGTATTTTTAAAAATTAAAATTAAAAATAAACCCAGCATCTTTTCAAGTGTCTGTTGACAATTTCTATATTTGTTTTAAATGTGTCTATTTTATTGATTTCATATGAGAGAAACTAGAGCACCACTCTAGCACATGTGGTGCCAGAGAGCTAACCATGAGCCTCAGGAGATATCAAGTGAGATAGCTCCCTGGATGTTGTAGAGAAAAGTCTATTTAAACTCAAAGCCAACTTAAAATTTTTATTTATACCAGAGCACTACTCAGCTCTGGCCTATGGTGGTGTAGAGGACTGAACCTGGGACTTTGGATCCTCAAGCATAAAAGTCTCTTTGCATAAGCACTATGCTATGTCCTCACCCACTTTCTACTTTTTTTTTACAACCTACTTTTTAAAATTTATATAATCTGTATTTATAAAATGGAAATATTGACAAGATCATAGGATAAGAAGGGTACATTTCCACACAATTCCCACCACCAGAATTCTGTATCCTATCCCCTCCCCTAATAGCTTTCTCTTTATCCCTCCGGATAAAGAGTATGGACCTAGGATCATTATGGGGTGCAGAAAGTGGAAGGTCTGGCTTCTGTAATTGCTTCCCTGCTGAACATGAGCATTGGCAGTTCGATCCATACTCCCAGCCTGTCTCTTTCTTTCCTTACTGGGGCAGGGATCTGGGAGGTGAGGCTCCAGGACACATTGCAACTTACTTTTTAACTGGATTTTTTTTATTATTGAATTGTAAGAGGTTTTTAAATATTTTATTTATGTGTGTACTGGATAGCAACAGAAATATAGGAAGATAGACACTTGCAGCACTGCTTCATCGCCTATGAAACTTTTCCCCTGCAGGTAGGGACTGGGGCCCTGCACTTCTTCTTCTTCTAGCGTTTGCCCTTCTTCCGTAGCCAGTCAACAGCATCAGGTTGAGCCTGATGTACTGAGGTCTCTGAACACTGTAATATGTACAACCTACCAGGTGCATCTCTACCCATTCCCCAAGAGTTCTTTTTTTTAATATTTATTTATTCCCTTTTTGTTTATTTATTCCCTTGTTGTTTTATTGTTGTAGTTATTATTGTTGTCTGTCTTCATTGTTGGATAGGACAGAGAGAAGTGGAATGAGGAGGGGAAGACAGAGAGGTGGGAGAGAAAGATAGACACCTGTAAACTTACTTCAACACTTAATGAAGCGACTCCCCTGCATGTGGGGAGCCAAGGGCTCCAACCAGGATCCTTACACGGGTCCTTGCGCTTTGCACCACATGTGCTTAACCTGTTGTGCTACCGCCTGACTCCCAAGAGTTCTTTCTTTGGGGGGGAGGTGCAGAGTGTGGAACACACTAGAATATCACTCTGCCATATGCAGTAGTAGGGACTGAACTCAAGAGCTCATGCTTGAGGGTTCAGTGCTTTAGTTACTGAGCCATCTCCCAAGCTTTACATGACTTTTCTCACAATCCAACACAATTCTCTCTCTCTCTCTCTCTCTCTCACACACACACACATACACACACACACACACACAGAGAGAGAGAGAGAGAGAGAGAAAGAGAGAGAGAGGAGAGAGACTACTTTTGTCACCAAGGTTATCGCAGGGCTTAAAGCCTACAAGACTTCACTGTTCTCAGCACCCTTTTACTAGACAGTGACAGAGAGGAAAAGAAAGGAACAGAGGAGAGAAACCTATTGTACTAAACTGTTCCAACACTTGTAAAGCTTCTGTTCTGCAGGTGGGGACCAGAAGCTTGATGGACCAGGTGTGTCCCTGCACATAGCAATCAATGTGTACATCAAGTGCACTAGCACCTGGCCTGCCCCCCTCCCCTCCCTATCACATCAAGACACACTAGCTAACCTACCTGCAGTTGTAGCCTCTCCCAAAAGTGGAATTCTAAACAAGCCAACTTCCTGGTCCTCACTAGAGAGGTAATCTCCATGATCAGCCCTCCTCCCTTCCTCCAAGGCAAGGTGACTGCCAGAAACTTACTTCTGCTGATAAGCTTGTCTCACCCTCTTTATAACCCAGGAAAACTTTTCCTACTAGCTCAATAAGGTACTGTCAGATCCACAAAGATCTGACAGTAAAGATCCAGTTGGGTCTTTAAATGAACTCCATTGAATTGAGGGTTTTTATTTATTTATGTATTCCCTTTTGTTGCCCTTGTTGTTTTATTGTTGTAGTTATTGTTGGATAGGACAGAGAGAAATGGAGAGAGGAGGGGAATACAGAGAGGGAGAGAGAAAGACAGACACCTGCAGAACTGCTTCACTACTTGTGAAGAGACTCCCCTGCAGGTGGGGAGCCGGGTGCTGGAACCAGGATCCTTACTCCAGTCCTTGCGCTTTGCACCACATGCGCTTAACCTGCTGCACTACCGCCCGACTCCTGAATTGAGTTTTTTTTTTTTAACAGCTGTCATAAAATGATTAAGCGCTTTCGCAGTTACTGCTATGGACTCTGCCTGGGTGAGTATAATTGGTAGCTAAGTACCAACACCGCCATCTTACTGGCTGATGTATGTTTCCCTAACATGCGATATCTTGCTGGCTAAGGACACTCACCCAACTTACTTCTTCCTTGTCTTTTGCCTAAAGAGCAGACAGTGTGTTAAACCCTGCTCAAGGTTTATTCCGAAGTTCCCCTCTCTAGTCATTCCTCCTACGTGTATAATATTCTCCTTTTTTAAAAAAAAAAAAAAAAAACTTACTGGATAGAGTCAGAAATCAAGTGGGAAGGAAAAGATAGAAAGGAAGACAAAGACACTCACAGCCCTGCTTCACTGCTCATGAAGCCCCTGTCACCCCCCCCCCATGCAGGTAGGGACTGAGGGCTTGAACCCACACCTTTGTGTATAAAGTTCTCTAAAGCAGGTCGATTTGAGCATTTTTTTTAATATTTATTCCCTTTTGTTGCCCTTGTTGTTTTATTGTTATAGTTATTACTGATGTCATCATAGAATAGGACAGAGAGAAATGGAGAGAGGAGAGAAAGACAGAAGGGGAGAGAAAGACAGACACCTGCAGACCTGCTTCACCACTTGTGAAGCCAAGGGCTCTAACCAGGATCCATAGGCTGGTCCTTGTGCTTCGCACCACGTGTGCTTAACCTGCTGCAACTCCCCTGATTTGAGCATTCTTCCCTCCTTCCAGTTCCCTTTACACAAATGTTAGTGTGGCAGAGTTTGGCTTTACATAATAGAGGGCATCAAGCCCCCTTACTTAGCTTCATAATAACTGCCTCAGGTTGACCATTTTGTTTATTTGTTTATCTTATTTATTTACCAGAACACAGCTCAGCTCTGGTGTAAGGTGGTGCCAGGAATTGGACTTGAGATCTCAGGCAAGAAAACTATTTGCATAACCATTATGCTATCTCTCCTGCTCAAGTTGACCATTTTAAAATCTTTCTTCCCAGGATCCCGGTTCAAGCCCCCGTCTCCCCACCTGCAGGGGGGTTGCTTCACAAGTGGTGAAGCAGGTCTACAGGTGTTTATCTTTCTCCCTCTCTGTCTTCCCCTCCTCTCTCATTTTTCTCTCTGTCCTATCCAATAATGACGACATAAATAACAACAATAACTACAACAACAATAAAAAACAAGGGTAACAAAAAGGGAAGACAAATAAGTAAATATACAGAAAAAAAATTTTTTAATAAATAAATAAAAATAAAATCTTTCTTCCCCAGCAGCACATGTGCCAGAATGATGTTCTGGTTTTATTTCCTCCTCTCTCATTAATAATTTTTTTTAAAAAAGGGCTGGGGTACATAGCATGATTATACAAAGGCACTCTCGTGCCTGAGGCTCCAAAGTCCCAGGTTCAACACCCCCCACACACAGACCACTATAAGTCAGAGCTGAGCAGTGCTCTAGTAAAAAATTAATTAGTTAAAAATGCTCTGGCATTCTCTCACTCCTTCAGTAAAAAAGAAAAAACTCATTTTAGAAAATTAAAAAAAATTTTTTTTAAAAAAAAAGAAAAGAAAGGAGGCCAGGAGGTGGTGCACCTGGTTAAGTGCACATATTGCCATGCTCAAGGACCGGGGTTCAAGCCCCTGCTCCCTACCTGGAGGAGGGAAGCTTCTCAAGTGGTGAAGCAGGTCTGCAGATGTCAAGCTTTCTCTCTCCCTCTGCATATCCTTTTTCCCTCTCAATTTCTGTCTCTATCCAATAAATAATAAATGAAACAACAATAACACAAGGCAGAAAGAAAGCCAGTCAGCCAACACTAAGGCTGGTAAAATAACTCACTTGCTGCTTTGCCACGTGTGTGACTCAGGTTTGAGCCTAGATCCCTCGGCATTGAAGGAAGTTTTGATGTTGTGGCTTTTTTCACTCTCTTTTTCTGCCTCTTTACTTCTCTCTCTTTTTTTAAATATTTTATTCCCTTTTTGTTGCCCTTGTATTATTGTTGTAGTTATTATTGTCTGTCTTCATTGTTGGATAGGACAGAGAAATAGAGAGGAGGGGAAGACAGAGAGGGGGGAAGGAAAGATAGACACCTGCAGACCTGCTTCACAACTTGTGAAGCAACTCCGCTGCAGGTGGGGAGCTGGGGGCTTGAACCGGGATACGTTATGCCAGTCCTTGCGCTTTGCACCACATGTGCTTAACCCGCTGTGCTACCACCTGACTCCGCTTCTCTTTCTTTCTTTTTCTTTTCTTTTCTTTTTTTTTCTGCCTCTAGAGTTATTGCTGGGGCTCAGTTCCTGCACTACATCTATATTTCCACAGCTCCTGGACGCCACTTTTCCCATTTTGTTGCCCTTATTACCATTGCTGTTGTTGTTGGACAGGACAGAGAGAAAATGGAGAGGAGAAGACAGAGGGAGTAGATAAAGATAGATGCCGGGATAGCCTGAGGGTGCTTCTTCCCGAGCTAGTGCTCTCTGGGTTGGAGAGAACTCAACTGGAGCTGATCTAGGCTGCTGCGTGGGAGAGAGATCAGGAACTCGTGCCACACTAACTTCGCAGGAGATACACTCTGGAACTCTCGGAGCCGGAAAGCAATTTCCAAGTGTCTTTAATCAGAAGAGCAGCTGTTTTTATATTCTCCAAGTAGGGTGGAAACAGGATGTGACATAGAGAGGGTGGAGCAAAAAGTGACTGGTGGAAGATCAGGGTGTGACAAGGAGAGGATCAGGGTGTGACAAGGAGAGGGGGTGGAGCAGGTGAGAATTCTACCACTAAACCACCAATGCCCTGGAGGGAGTGTGGTGCTTTATGTAAATATAAAAGTGATTTATGTAAATAGACCAAAGCTTTGAATGGGATCAATTCAATCCCTATATAGGCATATGGTTAAGCAGAAGCCAGGGGGAGCTGGCATACTACCCAACAGATAGACACCTGCAGACCTGCTTCATAGTTTGTGAAGCGACCACCCCCCCCACAGGTGGAGAACTAGAGGCTCAAGCCCAGACTCTTATGCTGGTCCTTTTGCTTCATGCCATATGTGCTTAATCCACTGCACTACCACCTGCTCCCCTACTTCTCTATCTTTAAAAAAAAAAAAAAAAGGCGGAGGGTAGATAGCATAATGGTTATGCAAACACTCATGCCTGAGGCTCCAAAGTCCCAGGTTCAATCCCCCACACCACCATAAGCCAGAGTTGAACAGTGCTCTGGTTAAACAATAAAAAAATAATTAAGCAAAAAAAAGAAAAATCAAAGTTTCTGGGAGTCCTGGGTCATCCAACCAGAGAACTTTGGCCTGACAAAATCTGCTGTTGATTATGGAAGTAGGCTCTCCCTTCTCCAGACTCAGCTTGATGAAGAAGCGACACCAACTGCCACAGTGGTTTTCTTTTATTTTAATGAGAGAGGGAAAGAGACGGAGAGACTCCAAAGCACTGCACAGCTTTGGTTTATAGTGGTGCTGGGGACTTTGGAGCCTCAGGCATGACAGTCTGTTTGTATAACCATTATGCTATCTACTCCTGTTCTTGTCATTCTTGCACTGGACCCAGGCTACTACACTCTGTCCTTTAGTTTTAGTATGCATACCACCAAAGTGAGCACAATAATTTTCTTTCAAATCTATTAGTACTGACACAGGAATCCTACCTTTTCATAATTTATTTTATTTTATTTATTAGAGAGATAGGAATAGAAGGGGAAGAGAATACCTGCACTGTTGGGGGTCAAACTTGGGACCTCATGCTTGAATCCAACACTTGCTAAACTCTTGTCTTCTAGGATTGAATCTAGGACCTCTGGTGCCTCAGATTCAAAGGTCTTTCTGATTTACCATAGTGCTGTTATTTTAGCGAAATTTTTCTAGTTAAAACAATAAATGTTTATTTGGAAAAATACAAAAATAAAACCAAAGGAGAACAATATCAGCCGTATTTCTACTGCCCAGGGGAAAAAATTACTAGTAGTAGTTTGGTGACTTTTCTTAGGTACAAGTAATTGGGTTTTTTATTTTCCCCTGTTTTCTGATGTCTCTCTTTTTAAATGGAATACACGCCAAGGTCCTCGTTGCTAGCACTTAGTACCACCCAGACAGGTACAAGTGTGCATCTAACACTATTACACACACACACACACACACACACACACACACACACACACACACTCCACAATCCCAGCCGAGAAGTGTAGTCCCTTTCGGTCTAACTCCACAGTCTTCCTAGTGTGGGTAGCTGACTAGGGGTGCTAGACCAGAAGACACCCTGCGACTTGTAAGTGTGTGGGTCCTGGACGCAGATCCCAGGCTCCGCGGCTGGCAGCGCGGTTACCTCCCGAGCAGACCGCGGTTTGAAGCCACAGAAGCCGCAAGTGACAGCTCCTAGTGAGGCCAGCACGGAGAGACGGCTTGGCGGCCCTCGCCTTTCCTCCACCGCCCCCCGCGACCCCTCCTCTTCCCTGCGAGGCTCCGGTCCAGCGCTCCGACTGCGAACGCACCCGCTGCACTCCCCTCCGTTCTGTCGCCAGCTGGGACGCCGCCACTCCCTGCACGCGACTACCCAGCAAGGCCCGCCATCAGCTCCCACCCGAGCATCTGCCCGTCTTCCCACGTGCCTGCACGGGGCTGTCCCTCTGTCCTTCCCGCCACGCCAGGCTCTCAGTGCCGTTTCCCTGGCTCCACCTCCTGCGGGCCGCCGGGCCCTTCCTCTCCCCAGCCCCGTCCTTCACTGACAGTCCCTTCATCCCTTCCAACGCCCCTCCTCCGCCTGTCCCCCTGAGCCCCTACCCCAGTCTGCACTGACGGGCGGCCCCAATCGTGGCCCGATGTTTCTGGCGCCTGACCCCGGTCCAGGCCGGCCCCTGCTCTCGTCCGCCCTGGGCCGGCCAGTCTGCAGCCCGGCTGCCCTCCCTCACCCGGGCAACTCTTCCCTCTTGCACTTTCTCGACTTTGAACCCATCCCAGCAGAGTCCAGGAAGTAGCCGGGAGCCAGAGACTGGCGGAGGCGCCGACCAATGGGCAGCGTCAGCGGCGGATGAGGCCCCACCCAAAGCGCTAGAACAGCCTATGGGCGCTCGGAGGCGGGACTTCCGCTGTCCCGCAGAGGGCGGGGGAGCGCCCTGTTGTGGTGAGGCGCATCGGGCGGGCGGCGGCCGGGGCTGCGGCTGCCGGACTCCGGGCGCAGCGGGCGGCCGCGGGGTGGGGCGGGCCGGGCGCGCCGCGGGGTCGAGCCTAGGCCCCGCGCGGAGGCCGCGCCACCCCGGGGAGCGGTCCGGCGACGAGTTTGCCCCGTAGCCCGAAGAAGGCGGGAGCCGGCGGGGGCCTTCGAGACCCTCCGGCCACCAGGACTCGCGGAGCCCCGGGGCCGCCGGGCGGACGCCCCGCTGCCACCGCCGCCGCCCGCCTACAGTCCGGGCCCCTGAGCCGGGAGCCCCGGCCGGGCCCTGAGAGCGACGGGCCGGCCCCCGGGGCCTCGGGCAGACAGGCGGGAGCGGGCCGGGGCGCGGGGCCTGCGGGGGCGCCGGGCGCGACGGGGAGATGAACGGCTTCAGCACCGAAGAGGACAGCCGCGAAGGGCCCCCCGCCGCCCCCGCCGCCCCGGGCTACGGCCAGAGCTGCTGCCTCATCGCGGACGGCGAGCGCTGCCTGCGGCCCGCGGGCAACGCCTCCTTCAGCAAGCGCGTGCAGAAAAGCATCTCGCAGAAGAAGCTGCGGCTGGACATTGACAAGAGCGTGAGTGCCGCGGGGACCCCGCCTGCCTCCGCCCGCGCCCCCGCCCCGCCCCGCCCCGCCCCGCTGGGGGAGCCCGCGCCCCAGCCCCTCGGAACCGCCCTAGCCGCCGCGGGGCGGCTGGACCCGGGTTCTGTTCTGGGCGGGACGCAGACAGGTGGGTCGGTCCTCTGGCTCGCGGAGCAAGAGCACGGGCCGCACCGTTCTCTTCCGAACCCGTTCCCCGGCTCCCGCACCGCCTGCGCAGCTTCGGCCCCCGCGGGGTTTGTGTGGAGGGCGGGCGGGGCCGGGGGTCCTTGCGCTGGAGGTAAATGTCCATAGAAAAGTGGGGGGCGGGGGGGTAAATTTGGATAGAATTGCCCTCTGTTGTTTGCCTGATTCATTGCAAGCAAACTTTTTTCTTGTGCTAGTTCACCACCCCTGGTTAACAATCCCAAGAGGTGCCCGTTGTCAGCCAACTAGGTACTTTTTAGTTTGACATCTGTTGCTCCGAGTCTTAAGTGGCTGTCACCAAATGAGGAAGCAGAGATGGTTGTGGGGGGGGGGGGCACATTAGTATTCAGTGGTTTCAGTTGAGAGCTCAGGTGGTCCTTATCTGCACTTGTAGGATCACTTTCTCATGGTTGGGGGGGGTAGGTCAGATATATATATATTTTTTTAATTATAATAAAGGCAGAGAGACAGAGTGAAAGAGACCAGAGCACCAAAGAAAGCTTCCTTCAGTGCAGTACTGGCTAGGCTCAAACCTATGTCAGGCATATGGCAAAGCTGCTCATTATCCAAGTGAGCTATTTTGACCGCCCAGATATTGCTTGTTAAACTGAGAAGTTTCCACTTCTGATTTCACAGTTGAAACTGAGACCCAGAGACAGGAGATGATGGTGCCAACCTCACACAGCATCTATGAGGCAGGTGGATGTCATAAACCACTGTGACTCATCTGCAAGCACATGCATAAGTCTTCAGTGAATCCCCTGCCTTTCCTTCCTGTCTCTTCTCTCCTGCCCTCAATCTTTCCTTAAAAATGTTTTAATAATTATAAATGTTTATAATTACAATGTTTTAATAATTATAAAAATGCTTTAATAATTATAATTATATAACTTAATAATTGTAATTATAAAAATAATGTGCAACTTTTGAGTGGCTAGGTGCTGTTTTAAAATGGTTGGAGATGAGTTAATTTCTTTCTTACTACTAATTGCTATCAGTGAGTGAATGAGTGGAATTCCTGTGAGAGTGAACAGCTGCTCCACACTGATGAGTTTACACGCTGAAGCAAAACTGTTCCACTGCAGCAGCACACTCCTCTGCTGCTCTGTGTAGGCTATATTTCCTAGTCTAAAAAAAAAAAAATTGTCCATGCCCAGGGGGCCTCATTTAACAATAACATTCCCTCCCCAAAAGCCTCTGTGGCAGCACACTTCTTCTCCCACCCCCCACCTGGGCTGCTACACACCTTTTGCTTCTGGAGGAGCTGGGTTCAAGGTGGAATCACTGTTTGCTACAGGTAGTGTGGAGACTCATTTCTGAAAGGAATTCCATTCCCTTCTCTGGAACTTGGGCAGGAATTCACTTTTTTTTTCACCTTTATTTATTTATTGAATAGAGACAGCCAGAAATCGAGAAAAATAGAGAGGCAGAGACACCTGCAGCCCTGCTTCACCGCTCAAAGCTTTCCCCCTGAAGGTGGGCACTGGGGGCTTGAGTGGAGGTCCTTGCACATTGTAACATATGTGTTCAACCAGGTGTGCCACCACTTGGCCCTGGGAGGAATTCACTTGAGTGATTGCCACGTTCCACGAATTTTTAGCTGTTACAGAAAGTGAAACAGAAGAAAGGAAAAAAGAGAGAGCTTCTGTTGCCAACCTTCCTTGCCCCCTATTCCCAAAGGCCACTGACCTTAGAAATCTCTGAATACCTGTATGTCCTTGAAAATGACTAAAGATAAATGGTAGATATATAGCTTGTGAAATGGTTTAGTGCAGAGAGCCTTTGTATTTTATTTTATTTGACCAGAGCACCACTTAGCTCTGGTCACTGCTGATATAAGAGATCAAACCTGGAACTCTTCACATACGAGACCTGTGCACTTCAGCTGTGTTATCTCCCAGCCCCAGAAAACCTTTTTCTAGGTCTTGTTTAGTTTTGTTTCCCTAATCAGAGCACTAATAAACTTTTTTCTTTTAATTAACTGCTCAGCCCTGGCTTATGTGTGCAGGGGATTGAACCTGGGACCTTGGATCCTCAAGCATGAGAGTTTCCTTGAATAACCATCATGCTACCACTTCTACCCTAAAAGATTTATTTGAGAGAGGGAGAAAGCCAAAGCATCCTTGGCACTTGAGATGGCCAGATATTGAACTCTGGACTTCATGCTTGAGAGTCCAACATTTTATTTACCGCATCACTTTCTGGGTACCCAGAGAACCTTTTAAGTTAACAATACCAAAACCCTACTTCAGACCACTTAACTCCTTCTGTGTAGACATTGGCCACATGTTCTGATTGAGACACAGCAGCCTTCTAAACACTCCTCCAATTGCCATAGTTGTGCCTTTCTTTCTCTTTCTTTCTCTCTCTCTTGAGAGGGGGTAAGAAAAACATTGAAGTAACAAAAAACATGGGCCAAGGGTCAGAATCCTGGTGATCTTGGTCAAACCAGTTCCCCACCCATGGTGACTGTAGTCTGTCTCTTCAGCACCTGAACCTGGAGCCAGTGGGTTGACACTGTTGGTGACAGAGCTCTCTTCCCAGAATCCCCTCAGTCCAGTGTCTTGTCCATGCTCTCCCAGTCACCTGTCCAGGAAACCCCTTCTGAAGATCTGTAAGTCTTCATACAGGTTCACTGCTCTGAGTATGAGAGGAGTGTGATCTTTCCTGATGTGTGATTACCTTCCTCCTGGGCCTGCAGAGTGTGCTGTGGGTGTATTCCCTGCCCTGCTACAAGCTTGTCCAATGGCATCACATCTACCCCCAATTTGTCACTAGATGATGGATCTTGCTTTTTCTATGTAAGGGACTGCCTGTATGTGCACAGCAGCTTTTAGCCACCATCTGTTGTCTGCAAAACACCCGCACAGCACTCACTTCCTACAGTCCTCTGCTCTACCAGCTGAGCTATCAGAGGGGGCGAACACTCACCTTCTACTCTCTGGGGTTTATTCATCCTGAAAAGAAAAGGCTTTTTTTTAAAATTGTTTTCTCCATGAAAAGATCTGAATTAATGTGCTGATTTTTTTAAAAATATTTATCTACTAACTAAAGAGAGGGAGAAAAAGAAAACAAAAACATCATTCTGGCACATGCAGTGCTAAAGATTGAACTCAGGACCTCATGCTTGAGTGCAGTGCTATAGTCACTATGCCATCCCCTGGGCCACTCAGCTTACTTATCTTTAAGAACTTGAGTAGGTCAAGAAGATGACTGTGTTAGAGCACAGGATTTGCATGCCTAGGGCCCCAGAGGTCCCATGTTCAACCCCCAGCACTATCATAAAACAAAGCTGAATGGTACTCTAGCCTCTCCTCTTCCCCACCCCCCAGTAAAAAAATGATAGTCTTTTGCAATAAGAGAACTTGAAGCTTGTGGCTCAGTAGTAGAACTTGTACCTTGCCTAGGTCAAGACCCTGGGTTTAGTCCCTAACACCATAAAAAATGAAATAATGCTCTCAGGAGTCAGGTGGTAGCACAGCGGGTTAAGCACAAGGACCGGCATAAGGATCCCAGTTCGAGCCCCCGGCTCCCCAGCTGCAGGGGAGTCGCTTCACAAGCGGTGAAGCAGGTCTGCAGGTGTCTATCTTTCTCTCCTCCTCTCTGTCTTCCCCTCCTCTCTCCATTTCTCTCTGTCCTATCCAACAATGACGATGACATCAATAACTACAACAATAAAACAAGGGCAATAAAAGGAAATAAATATTTTTTAAAAAAGAAAGAAATAGTACTGTCATCTTGGTTTCCCTCAAAAAACAGGCTTAAGAAGAACTAAGGAAGTAAACTCAAATCCAGAAGTCCCTTTGGAACATTTGTGCAACATCTGTCTGAGTATCCCTTGTTATTACACAGATGTTCCATTTGTCTTCTGGCTTGATCATTCCAGCCAGCCCAGGTACTTATGTTCCTAAATGAAAGTTTCCACATGTGAGCTGTTACATCTCCTTCTCCAGCTTCTCTCCCCCCCCCCCCCGTGTGTGTGTAAAATCTTTTTATTGACTCAGTATTGGATAGAGACAGAGAGACACCTGCAGCACTGCTTCATCACTCAAAGCTTTCCCCCTGCAGGTGGGGACCAGGGACTTGAACCTGGGCACTTGTGCACTATAATGTGTGTGCTTAAGCAGGTGTGTCACTGCCTGCCCCCTCTCCCCCACCCAGCTTCTCTTGTGTGTTTCCTTCTTGGGAGAATTCCCACACCTCTTTCCACTCTTTGTGGGTTATGTATGAGGCGTTACAGGAACTGTAAATAGGTGGACCTGTGAGACTTTCCAGACAGTTGTTCCCCAGCACAGTAGCCACCCCGGTGTGAGAATAGGACATGTGGTCTGCCAATACCAGTCTTCCTTCCCTGCTCTTCTTCCTGGGGATCTTTGTAAGTGTGGAACTCCAGAAGTCTGCTGAGAATGCCAGGCCCACCCTGCTTCAAAAGCCTTGGGGCCTCAGTCTTAACTGAAGGGAAATCTAAGCTGTTCTTGTGTCCCCACATTTCTCAGCCAGCTGTCACCTGTCCTTATTAGAAACCCTGAGACTTGGGCCTTCACATTAGGCTATCTCCTTTCTACTTGCACATCCTCACTGCAACCTGCAGTCAGTGTGCCTCTTCCCCTTACCTAGCCCATGCCATTTGTTGCCTCTCTGTACAGATTCAGGAATAACACACAACCCTGGATGATGGTAGCATCCCCTTTGTGGGCTTCTTGGTCTGTAACTCAGTGGCAAGCTTCTGGAAATTATGGCTGGTGTCTCTTCTGCCCTCTCCAGTGCCCTGCAAAGGAGAAATGCCCATAACTCAACAGACACCCGTTGCTGTTCCCACGGGTTGGCAGCTCTGACATTGATTTGCTTCCCACCAGGTAAGGCACCTGTATATCTGTGACTTCCACAAGAATTTCATCCAGAGTGTACGAAATAAAAGGAAGAGGAAGACAAGTGATGATGGTGGTGATTCTCCTGAACATGATACTGACATTCCCGAGGTAAAAGCACATGGACCAGAGAGGCTGGGGAAGGGGTTCTTATCTAGTCCTACTCTCTTGTAGGGCCTGCTTTTTGTGGACTATCATACACACACACACCCACACACACACACCCCTCTTTGTTTTATTGTGGGTCTATTTGAACAGTGAATCCTAAGGGGTTGGGAATGTAGATCAGTGGTAAAACACGTTCTTCATATGTTTGAAACCCTCTTGTTCAACCCCTGGCACCAAAAAAGAAAGGTGAAAGAGATTCTAGTACTACTGTCATATCTAAGAACTGAGAAGTTGCTGGTGTAACTGCTTGTCAGTTTACAGACTAGTCATGTGTCCAAGTTGGGGAGCCATACTTCCTTCCAAAAGTCCCTGACAAATGTAAATACAACCACAATGTCAAGTGTTTTAAAACTTGGCCATTGACTTTAAAATTGGGGGGAGTCATTCCCCACTTTCCTAGTTTTTAAAATGAAGGTGTGGTTTGTCAGTTCTCACAATTTTTGACTGACTTTCCCTCCCAGACTCCTACACTACAGCATATGTGGCCAGATCACTGTTATGGGGGCTGTCCCATGCTCCACAGGGTCCTCAGCTGCACCCCTGTGTTCTCCTCATCAGGTGGAGTCATACCACCGCCCCCTCAGTCATGACAATAAAAACCATCTCCAGACACTGCCAGATGTCCATCCCCAAGGAGACTGAGGCTTCCTGAGCAGAGGCCACTTTCCTGGAAGGTGCCGTGTCTGTTACACACAATTGCAGGGAGGAAGATAGGTTTTTCTTTCTGTCTAAATTGTTTTCACTTATAGCTCAGCAAAAGAACTGTTTATAGTGTACATTGAATATTTTACACATGAATATTTCATAAGGCAGCTGCCTGTTAGCACTCAGAGGGAAAGTGACTGTAGAACTAGAAAGAGTGGGTGGGCCTTTGTCTGGGGAAGTGGAAGAAACATTTGAAAATGTGCCCTTTCCCCTGCCCCTCCTTATGGTCCTTTCCTAGCATTTGGTTTACTGTGTCTTTCCACTGCCTTTAGTATTGCTGCTATTATTATCTCACAAGGAAATGGGTGTAGCTGATTTCTTAATGCTTTTCACAAAAAAAGAAAAAAAGGTTTAAGGAATGTTTTGAAAAGAATGAAGGACTTGGGTCCCTCATATTGATCATTCATTTTGTTTTTAAGTGCTCTCCACCTGCCTGAAGCAAGAACAGCTCTTTTAGAGGCAGGTAAAGGCAGCCCAACATCTGGGCCTTTGATATTTCATGACTGTGCAGCTCTCCTCTCTCCCTGTGTTAGAAAGAAGGGGGGGTCCTTTGCCCTCTATTCTCCAGTCATCTGCAAAGAACCTGACCCACTGCTGTGTCCATTCACACTGGCTAGAGGGTTGTTAAGGAGGCCACTACCTGAGTTCCCTGCCTGGGAGAGAACTGCCCGAGATCCACAGCACTTCCTCCACTGCCCTTCATTTCTACCCCCTCTGTCCAGTCAGCTGTCAGGCCCTATATCTCTTCCTCTAGACTGTCTCTCTGGGTTTACCTTTACTCTTCATGCCTGATGTCCCCTCCAGAGTGCCAGCTCTTTTCTAGACCACCTCTTCTGTCCCTCATTCATCTTCCCTGCACACCATCACCATGTCCATCTACCTGCACTGTCACATTCCACCTTCTGCTTTTTAAGACAAGCTCCCCTCCAGACTCACCTTTTACACCTTCACAATTGTTGTGCTTCCTGTCCCACCTGTTCATCTGCTTGCAGTCCATGCTTATGACCCCTTCCTCACTCCACTCTGCCTCCTTCCTCACAGCCTTTCTGAGCCACCCTCTCCTTAGCTTAGGCTTCACTGCCTCCATCATCAGCCTCTGGGACTACTCTCCCCAGCCAGCACTCTCTTCCTCTGTCATTTCTTCCTCCTAGTCAGTTAACTAGTTCTTCATGGATCATTTGTAAGTCAGCTTTTATAGTCATGTCTGTCCCCACCCCACCTGGAGTAGAGCTAAGCACACAGTGGGCTCCTGGTGAGGCGTGGCTGATCAGGTAACTTTAACTTGCTGTGCCTCTCTCCTTTCTAGGTTGATCTGTTCCAGCTGCAGGTGAACACTCTACGACGCTATAAACGACACTACAAATTGCAGACCAGACCAGGCTTCAATAAAGCCCAGTTAGCAGAAGTAGGTAAACAATGTCCTCTAAAATAAGATTCAGAATGGTGCTTTTGAGTTCTCTTCCTACCACATATGTCTGTTGATTATAACCCCTGCCAGGGCTCAGTCCCTCTTTTGCACAATCTAGAATATCATAGCTTTAAACCTGGAAAGTCATATTTCCACAGAAGTAACTTTGACACAGAACAAAGAAAGAACTTGCTTTAACCACACAAGTAGTGGCAGAACTATCTGGTTTCTCAGGCTTGACTTTTAAGTCTAGAATGTTCTTCTGTTCATTTGTTTGGGTCTAGTTTTTGCAATATTCTTTGTAGCTATTGTCCTTCCTGCACATCATCAGCTATGTCAGATTTATTGTCTTAAAACCCTCATTTCCTTGATTTCTTCTTTGATGCTGGCAATGGAAAAATTATAATGAACAGTTCCCAAGAAAGTTTTCTCTTGCCCTGAGTTCATTGTTAACACAGTTTTTAGGCAGCAGATGCTCTTTTCTCTATTTATAAATGTGCTGACCACCTGGCATGGTACTTAATGGCATTGTTTGGGCATTCTCTCATCCTTCTTTTCTCTGAGTTTTTCTATTATAGAAAAATGGGGGGAGTCAGGCTGTAGTGCAGCGGATTAAGCGCAGGTGGCGTGAAGCGCAAGGACCAGCGTTAAGGATCCTGGTTTGAGCCCCAGCTCCCCACCTGCAGGAGAGTCGCTAAACAAGCGGTGAAGCAGGTCTGCAGGTGTCTATCTTTCTCTCCCCATCTCTGTCTTCTTCTCTCCCCATTTCTCTCTATCCTATCCAATAACAATGACATCAATAAAATAACAAGGGCAACAAACAGAAATAAATAAATTAAGTATAAGAAAAAAAGAAAAATGGGGGGCCAGGTGGTGGCACACCTGGTTGAGTGCCTATGTTACAATGCACAGGGATCCAGGTTTGAGCCCCTAGTCCCCACCTGCAGGGGGGATGCTTTGTGAGTGGTAAAGCAGGGGTGCAAGTGTCTCTCTCTATCTCCCTCTCTATCACCCCCTTCCCTCTCAATTTCTGGCTGCCTGTATCCAGTAAGTAAAGATAATATATATATTTTTTTAAAAAAAAAGGTTTAAAAGGGTTATTAAAGAAAGAAAGATGGGAGGGTAAAATGCAGTTCTACCATCCTAAGAGTTTCTCTTCTCTGTCCCAGCCACCTCTGTCCAAGTAGAGATTTTTTTTTTTTTTTAACCAGAGCACTGCTCAGCTCTGGCTTATGGTGGTACGGGGGATTGGAACTTTGGAACCTCAGGCATGAGAATCTGTTTGCATAGCCATTATCCTATCTACCCCTACCCCAAGCAGAGATTTTCCTTTCAGGATCAGACCCTCTGGAGCTGGGAGTTTGGGCTTTCCCCAAGAGATTTCTTGTTGCCTTTTATTTTCCTAAACCTCCCCTTCACCAGATATAATGGGCACACTGCCTTCCCTTTGAGATGACATTGTTTCTTTGCTGGTGTCAGCCCTGGTGGAGGGGAAGGGCGAGGGTAAGTGGAGGCCTTGTGTTCTCAGGACTTTAAATATGAACCCAGAACATGCAGAAAATGATAACTTTTTCTTTTAATCTCATGTGTCCAAGAAACAGTTATATTAGTTAAGTGAGTTTTTGGTCAGACACATCTGTTTAGTTGGCTATTCCTTTGATAGAAAAGGACACTTTCTACCCTGTTCCAGAGCCTGATCAGTTATGGTAGATGCAAGCCAACGAGGGAGGGCCAGACTCTGCCTCTGTGAGGGTGACTGAGGTGATGCCATGATAGGCAATTGGCTGCCCTAGAAATGAAATTGCGCCTTAGGGGTGCTGTGGCTTAAGAGTGCCTGGAAGTTTGGAAACCAAACCACCTACCTCCTGGGACAGAGAGTGCTCTGCCTTCTGCAGCAGACATAGCCATAGCTCTCCCCTGTTTTGGGAGCCTCTTCCTGTTCTTCTTGCACAGCTGGGAATTGGCAGCCCTGGTTTTTACATGTGTTCATGGACTCTCTTTGCCCTCGTATAGACTGTCAGCCGACACTTCAGGAACATACCTGTGAATGAGAAGGAGACCCTGGCCTACTTCATCTACATGGTGAAGACTAACAAGAGCAGGCTGGACCAGAAGTCAGAGGGCAGCAAGCTGGAGTGAGGGCATAGTGCCTCTACAAGGAATGGATGTAATCCTAGACCTCCAGGTGACTCCTGCCAGGGATAAGCCCATAAGGACCGTTAAATTTTATTGTAAATAAAAACTTTGAATGATGAATACTGTAAATCTTTGTGGTCAGGAGGATTGTATACTTATGATTCAGCATGTGTGTACAAAGACTTTCATTTAAGACAACTCCTAGACTGAAAAACAAGCTCACTGAAAAAAAATGAAAGAAAAACCTATGTATTACAGCATCCAACAAAGCATTAAGTCGATTCTACTGGAAATGTGGGAGAGGAGTGTCTGGGCAGTCACCTTCTAAGACTGTGTAGCCCTGAGTGAGACAGTGGGGAAAGTGGTGATGGGCTGTTGGTGTTGCCCATGCATGAGCTGACTGGCCCCCTACTGGCGCACAGACACCCCCTCTTTGTAGAAAGCTGTGTTGCTTATCGGCAGGTCAATGTGGCACTGGTGCCTTTGCTGGCCTGTTCCTGGTACCCAGTGGGCACTCAGTATCTGCTGGCTGACCAAGCTGTCATTGGTGCTGCCAGCACCTGCTTCAACCCTCCTGTTCATGAAACCGCTGCCCTTTTCTGTCGCTTATCATGTACCTTCCAGAGTGTGGAGGAGATCTTAATGTGCCAGCAGAAGTGATCAGGCCGGAAGTGGACTTCTGGGCAGCGGCCTGTGCCGAGCCACATGTGTGGAGGCTCCAGAGACTCCAGTGCTGACAGTCTCACAGACAAGTCTGCATGCACCTACCCCTCCATCTCTGGGGTAAACTGTTGTGAATTCAGGCCTTATTCTGGGCCACAAGTGACAGGGTTGGGAGTATATATTAAAAGGTTGGGGGCCAGTGTTTTCAGAAGTACAAGTCCTTAGTTAACAATTACTAAGGTAGCCGCCCAAGATCATGTGGTTTGTTTGTGATACCTGCTCAGAAGTCTAGCACTGGGGTGGAAAGTCTGACTTGCCCTGTCCTCTGGGCCTCAGGAGTTTGAGCAGCAAAGGTCAGTGCCATCTGATGCTCATTTTATGAGTGCTTTTGACTCCCTTTAGAGGGGAAAGATAGCTAAAATGATTTTTAATTATTCATAATACCTGATTTTTTATGTTAAAAAATTCAGATCCTTCTATCTAATTATGTCAGAGCCAAAGTATCCTTTGAAAAAAAGCTTTATATCCAAAAGCATGCTTTTGCAAATTTTTCTAATCAGTGTTTTAGACAGAGGGTGTAGGTAAGGGCTGGGGAAAAAAGAACTTGCATTTTAACTTCTGACATACACTGTCATACACTGTTGTCAAGAAGTAATTGGTTTATCACCCAGTTTCAGTTCTGAGCTCTTAAGCCTTAAGGAATCAAAGGAGCAGCAGCTGCCCCAACTGGCTGAGAATTAGTGTCTCAGAGCTGGCCTCACTTGACCATCCACACAGGGGTCGGCACTGAGTGGCACTGTACAAGGCAGTGGTACATCCCAAGCTCTGGCTTCTCTGGTGCAGAGTCACACATTTGGATGGACATGCTGCCACTTGCACCGGAATATGGTGTCTGTTGCAGCCAAGCTTCTCCAGTGTTCACAGTGCATGTCTAGCAGATTGCAGCCTTTTAAATATGTGTAAATGAATGTACATAGAACATCCTCCCAGGGGGCCTTCTCTTAGCACACCTCCTGGCTGTGGACAGCATGGCAGGTGCTCTCCAAATATTCTCAGCGAGGATTTAGAGATGTCTCCTTACTTAGAGCTGAGGGCCCCTGATCTGCAGCAGCCAGGAGGCTCAGTGGTGTGGCTTTTCCTGAGAGACCAAGTCAGGAGTTCTGAAGACTTCGCCTACCTGCCCGCTGGGTGGGTGGGAGCATTTTCTCATCAGGCTGGGCTTGGGAGCAGGTAGGGCTTGAAGGTTACAGAAGTGGTAGCCTGCTCTCTGGAATCATCCATTTCTTAATTAGAAAGACAAGTGAACCTTTCTGATGTTGAAATGAAAATCGTTGCTGTGTAGGTCCTGTCCCTGTGTCTCTAACAAGTCAGCAGCACATTTTTGTACAAGATATGTCATTTGCACCCCTCTGTCTGCATGTGTTTGTTAAGAGCTCTCGTTCCAGAGGGGCATCTGGGGATCCTGCCTGTCTCCAATAAGATACTGGTATCTTTTCAACTTTTGAGATCAGGTCAGGTGAGAGAAAAGACAAAGCTGTCTGAACTTGGGTTTTCCTTATGTGCAGAAATCTGTTCTTTCATCAAACCACTGAACCACTTGCCTTAGCCTCCTGTGCAGTTTCCCATGGTTTGGCATGCCTGGCATAAGTGGCCAGGCCCTCCAGAGCCACCAGGCCTGGCAAGCAGGGGGCAGTGGGCTTGAGGAGCAATGTTCCTCCTGGCTGCCTGCGTTTCTTTACCAGCAGGTCTCTTCACCTATCACATGCAGCTTTGCCTTCTCTTGGTGCTCCTGGCAGAACTGGAATCCAAAACCCAGAACCAGTATCACGTCCTGCCTCAGTTCTGGCTGGTCAGGGTACTTTTATAAGCCTGGAACATTGTCTTATGGAGATGTCACTATCCTGCCATTCATGTTGCTCTGATTCAAGGTTGATGTTTGTTTTTGTTTTTAATACAGATTTAGTTTGGTGGAATCCTCTTAGGTTGGCAACAGCATGTGAGATCTTAGTTTAGTCCCATGAAAGACTGAAAGCCAAAGGATTTTAACCCATTCTTATGAGATGAAGGGAAATCTCTCTTTACACATTAGCACCTCCAAGATGTGAGGTGCCCCTGCCCTGGCTTGACATTCCCCCCTTGCTCTGCAAAGTCAGCAGTGTTTGCACCTAGAAAGTATTATCAAACCATGGCATTTCAGCTGTTTGGTGTGAGCCTTCTGTTTAAGTCTTGAAGGTATCTGCCTAGTGGGAGGGATTCCTGCAATGCAGCTCATGGAGGGTGTTTCATTCTCACAGTGATAGGATTCTGCAGTTAGGAAGGACTTCTAAGTCATCCAGTCTAGTCTCCCCATAGGTGCTGCAATCCTGCCCACAACTGTTTCACCCAGAGTCTAAGCAGCCTGGGCTTACCCACCTCTGAGGGCAGAGAACTCACTACCTCCTGGGAAGCCTGCTGTCTCTGCCAACCTCAGCTATTCTGTGCTCACTTTCATTTCCATCTCAGCCTCTGCCCATGGGGGCCATGGTGGGACAAACCCCACTTGGCTGGCACTGCCCCAAGACCCAGGTGTGCACTGTAAGGAAGGGCACACTGGGTCCCAACTCCTCCCCTCAGTTTGGGCTGATTTTGTTCATCTTTTGGGGAATGTTGAGAAAACATTCATGCTGAGAGGTCAGCCTGGGTGCTTACCTATTCTTGCTGACACTCCCAGAGGGGGTTGCTACTGCTGGGGGCGGGGGGGGGGGGGGAATATGTAAGTCTTGATCTTCTACCCCTGGTTTTGCCCCCTCAAAAGTAGATGCTCCTGTCATTTTGGGTTTTAAGACATTGTTGCTCTGTGACCTTAAGATTCCTGCAAGCACTTCATACCTTGAGAAAACGTTCAGGGAGAAGGTGAAGTACCGCATTGTCTCTATATCAGAACAAGTGCCATGTTTTCAAGCTGGAAAGCCTGAGAAAGTTACAGTTGCCAGTTCATTCATTTTCAGAGATGGAAAAAGCCACTCGACTTGGTTGTCTGCTCACTAACTTTGCAGCTAGATGTGAGCACACCCTCAAGCCCTGCAGCTGAGTAGAGCTTCCCAAGGCCTGCCTGGCCCCCACAACTGTCTGTGCAGCTCTGGCTGAGCGATCTGATTAGGACAGCAACCAGTCAAGATTGTATAAGGCATGGCCAGGGAGAACAGACCTAGCCTGTAATTTCAGGTCAGGGCTTGAAAACGTGGCAGGAGATGAAATGTTGTCCTGGGCTTCAGTGGTCATGTAAGGGACCTGGATCATGATCTATTGACGAGACTTCTGGGGGGCTGTGCCTGAGTTCTTGGCTGGTCACACAGTAGAAGGCTGTCCTGGGAGGTGGATAGTTTTGTCATTAGGCTATTTCTGAGTAAGGGGGAAGTTGGTGTGCAGTTCAAGATGGAATCCAGCCTTGTCTGAAGGTTGGAGTGTGTCCCCTCACTCCCTTTACCCATCCTGCCTCTTACCCCGACCCCCTTGTTGCTGTTACACAGCACCCACTCTGCCTGTGACAGATGCTGTTGCCCACATTGCCATTCGACATGCCATCCAAGTCCAGGTGTGTTTCTTTCCATGTTGTAACTGCCTTATTGAAAAGCAAGTGCCCTTCCATCCCAGGCCTCCTCATGCATACTGTACTTGTTTCCTGCCAAATGTGGGGGATCATATGTATTTAATTTTGTAACCTCTGACTCTGTACTGTTGAAAGGCTTGCGACTGTGAGTACTCTTCAATGTGTGTGACATTAAATGTTGCAGTATCACGATACAGCCCACCTTCTGCTCTCAATAAACAGTCTGAATGAGTACCAGGAGACCTGCTGTTGTCCTCTTTGAATGTCAGGTTTCCTCAATTGTGAACAATCCCCAATGATGGTCCCGCAGAGTGTGGACCCAGAGCAACCATGGGGAAGGGGATTGGCAGCCTTACTCCTTAGAGTGCAGCTACCTGCATGAACTGAAGCCCTTGAATTGAAAACAAATGAGACCCCAAGCCCTTGTGGGACAGAGCCCCCTCCCTGATTCCCTGACTCAAATGTCAGTAGTGCCTCAAATGTCATACCATGCCTCTGTCCTCAGCAGAACGCAGTACAGTAAGTAGTCTCCTTTATTTTATTAGTTAAATAGAGCTAGCTCTCAGGTTTCAAATAGAACTGAAATACATATAAGGAGGTATATTGATACATTGGTGTAAATGTGGAGGCTGACATTCCTCAAGGTTCTGGGGTGCTAATTGGTGGGGATCTGGGTTCACTGAGAGTACACAGCATTAGTGATAGACTATTACTGAAGGAAACTGCCTTTTTTTAAAAGATTTATTTATTTATGAAAAATGGAGAAAGAACCAGAGCATCAACCTGGCACACATGATGCTGGGGGTCAGTCTCGGGACTACTTGCTAGAGAGTCCAGTGCTTTATTTCACTGAGCCACCTCCCTGACCACAAGGAGGCTGACATTTAGATAAACCCCTAATAGGTTTCCTTTAGAAAACAGAAGTATTGCACCAAAGTAAAGGACTGAGGTGGGTGCTGAGGGGAGCTTTCAGGTCCAGGTACACTATAGTGGAGGAGGACCTAGGCTGGAAGTGAATGTTTAGTAGAAAATTGAGAAATATGGCACTCATGTATCAACAACTATATTTACTGTAAACTGTTAATCCCCCATACAAAAGAGAGAGTGTTAGTGCAGTGGGTTAAGCCCAGGTGGTGCAAAGCGCAAGGACCTGCATAAGGATCCCAGTTTGAGTCCCCGGCTCCCCACCTACAGGGGAGTCGCTCCTCTGCAGGTGTCTATCTTTCTCTCCCCCTCTCTTTCTTCCCCTCCTCTCTCCATTTCTCTCTGTCCTATCCAACAATGGCAGCAATAACAATAATAACTACAACAATAAAACAAGGGCAACAAAAGAGAATAAATAAATATTAAAAAAGAAATAAAGAAAACAAGGCAGTCCCAATGTTCACACCACACTGTCTTCCAGTGAGGAGTAGCCTAAGTATTGCCTCCACACTTGCCTGTCCCCCTGGTCCCTTCTGGCATTTGAGTAGCAGCTTCACTCGGAACCAGACGCCCTTTTTCAAAGGAGACCTTTAGAATGTGGAACATCAGGCCATAGGTCAGGTGTTTGTGACAGTGGCTCTCCACCCCATCAGAATCCTTTAGGGACTATTACAACACTAATCCCTGGGCCCAGACTGTCAGAATGAATAGTCTAGGCTGAGCACTGGAGCAGAAGGGCTGAGATTCCCCCAGGTAAGTAAGTTCAGTAGTCACCAGGACTGCAGTCTCCCAGTCCAGCAACCTTGTCTTCATCTGGAATAATGGTCACAAGTTCCCAGTGGAACCTGCCAGTGAGACTCACTGCACTAAGCCCTGGAGGATTTGTCTGCATATGTAAGTTTAGAGACCACTGACTCCCAACCCTTTCAAGCCTGAAGAGAGAAAAGAACTACATCTCACCTTACACATCTCAAGTCACACCAGAGCCTGAATGGATGTGGTGGTGTGGGCAGTGTTCCAGATAGATTGAGAATAACTCAATGCTTGGTGTGAAGGAGACACTCCACACATCTGGGATTGAATTTTCCCCTTGGGTGGTGAGATAGCATAATGGTTATGCCAAGAGACTTTCATGCTTGAGTCTCTGAATTCCCAGGTTTGATCCCCAGCACCACCAAAAGCCAGAACTGAGTAGTGCTCTGATAAAAAAAACAAAAGAATCTGCACTCAGAGTAATTGCTTTCCTGGTGAAGTCAGACAATACCAACTCACATGTACACTGATTGATTTATTGATTTTTTTTGTTGGATAGGGACAGAGAGAAGTTGAGAGAGAAGGGAGAGATAGAGAGGAAGAGAGACAGAGACACCTATGAAGGCGACTCCCCTGTAGGTGGGGAGCCGAGGCTCGAACTGGGATCCTTAAGCCAGTCTTTATGCTAAGTGCGCTTAACCCACTGCGCTACCACCCGACTCCCTATTCATTTTTACAACTATAAAGTAGGAGTTGTTGGGCAGGGGTAGGTAGCATAATGGTTATGCAAAGAGACTCTCATGCCTGAGGCTCAAACGTCCCAGGTTCAACCCCCTGTACCACCACCAGCCAGAGCTGAGCAGTGCTCTGGTTTAAAAAAAAAAGTAGGAGTTGTCATTGACTCCAGTTTATGGAGAGGTTAGTGCAGTCTCTCAAATTAACAGCTGGAAGCACTCCCAGGACCCAGTACAAGCAGAGCCTGGTCCCAGAACACATGTCAGTCCAGCAGCAAAGCCTTCAAGAAAGCCACATTTGAAGCCCTGCAGCTAGGACAGCCACCTTGGAAGGCACTGAGACTTTGCTTGGGAGATTTAGTAGGGCCTAATGGAGGTTAATGAGCTACACCCAACATTCTAGCCAGATTGGGACCCACCAGAGCAGAAAGATTAACAGGCCAGGGTGTACGGTCACCTACATGATTTAATGGGGTTCACAAAACTGTCAGAGGCTAGCCCAGCTGCACAGGGCTGAGCACGCCCCTGTTAGCCAGTCAGTGGTCACAGGCATCTGTGAAATAGCTGAAGCTTGATTCCTTCCCTGTCCTGCCTGGTCCTGCCCTGTCCCACCCTGAGCCCCTCAAGTACACCAGGCCACTATCCATATTCGTCAGGATGAGTCCAGGCATCCTGAGTGCTTCCAAGCTTGTGTCTCAATTATAAAAAATAATAATAATAATAAGATTTACTTATTAATGAGAAAGAGAGGGAGAGAACCATAACATCAGTTTGGCATATATGATGCTGGTGATTGAACTCAAGACCACATGCTTGTGGTCCAGGAGGTGGCGCAGTGGATAAAGCATTGGACTCTCAAGCATGAGGTCTGGAGTTTGATCCCCAGCTGCACATGTACCAGAGTGATGTCTGTTTCTTTCTCTCTCTCTCTCTTCATATCCCTCTCATTGATAAATAAATAAAATATTTTAAAAACCCACATACTTGAGGATCCATTATGCTATCTCTCAGGCTGTACACATCACTTTCACCCAAAGTATAAAACAGCAGAGCAGGGAGTCGGGCTGTAGCGCAGCAGGTTAAGCGCAGGTGGCGCAAAGCACAAGGACCGGCATAAGGATCCCGGTTCGAACCCCGGCTCCCCACCTGCAGGGAAGTCGCCTCACAGGCGGTGAAGCAGGTCTGCAGGTGTCTATCTTTCTCTCCTCCTCTCTGTCTTCCCCCTCCTCTCTCCATTTCTCTCTGTCCTATCCAACAACGCGACAACAATAATAATAACTACAACAATAAAAAAAACAACAAGGGCAACAAAAGGGAATAAATAAATACTAAAAAAAAAAATTAAAAAAAAACAGCAGAGCAGTTTTTCCACATACTGTTGGATCAACTTACTCTCCGCTTGCATAATGTTTTACATGCCTAAAACCTGTAGAAACAATACTAAAATCAATAATGCAGTCTTCAGTTGGGGTGGTGTTGAACTTGTAAAGGGGGTTTGTCGCCTGCTAGGAAACAGTGGCTGGCAAGGTCATGTCCATCAGTGGAGATCCCATCTCTGTCTCCTCCCTAGCTGGCTATGTGACAGGGCCTTGGAATCTCAAGCAATCTCAAGCCTATAATCTGAGCACCAGTGTCTGTTTTCTAGGTGGGTAAACCCATGTAGAAAACCAAAGAGCTCGTCAAGCTCACCAGGAAATAGTGGGATAGAGCCATGCTGCTGCCCCTGACTAAGACCCCTCTCCTCCAGGAGTAGGTCAGAACAAGGGACAACTGGAAGCACCCTGCTTCCAGGTAATGCGGAACCAATCAGGTTTATAGTATTATCTCCACAACAGAATTGTTAAGTAATATTAAGTGACATTGACAGGGCATTGACAGCAGTTCAGGAGTTATGGGTGTGTTTGCTGTATCTGTATCCATATGCAGATAATACATGAACATGAGCAAATAGACATGGATGTGCATGTTTATATATCAAATCTATGTGCTACATGTGTGGACATGCATGTGCAAACATGACAGGCACAGAAAGCATCTTTGCCAACTCCATGGATGTCCATAATGAGTCAGCATATGATTCAGTCAATGGGAAGTAGGAAACAAAGGCTTCCTGAAAACCCAGGGAGCTTCCTGAGAGAATCTCTTCAAGGCCCTGAGGAAAGGGAAGCTTTGAGAGGAGAGGAGAGTGAGGGCCCTGTGCTGAGAGGAGGCCTTGATGCCTCAGTGCCCCAGAGGAGCATCAAACCTACTGTCATTTTTTTTTATTCTTTTTTTAATTTTGTTATTAATTTTATTTTTGAGAGAGATGCAGAGAGAGACACACACAGAGAAACACCAGAGCACTGCTCAGCTCTGGTTTATGGTGGTGCAGGGTATTGAACCTGGGATTTAGGAGCCTCAGGCAGAGAGTCTGTTTTACATAACCATTATGCTGTCATTAACCAACCCAAACTGAGATGTGAGAGAAGCAGCTGAGTGGTGGCTAGGCCTGGTGCCTGCAGGAATCTGGAATGTCACTGCCTTCTAGAATGGGAGGACCTGCTGAAATCCCTGGACCCTGGGGCCATAGAGGAGCCAGCTACTGACCACACCCCAGTCTATTTACCTGGGGATTCTCCTAAACTAAATGTCTGAACTGATTTCCATACTTCCTAGGAGGCACACCACCTTCAGCTTTCTTCCTAGTTGCCATTTTCAAAAGCTTTTATCATTCTCTCTGGGACTGATTCCAAAGATGAATGTGGGTGGCAGTCAGGGTAGCACACAGGCCTGCAGCAACCAAAGCTGTGCTAAGATACTGATGTGTGCACTTGTTATCATCACACAAACTGGCAAGAACTCTTGTTGCCCCTCATTTCAAATGGGGAGACTGAGGTTCAGAGAAGGCAGATGGCTTGCCAACGTGAGTTAGGTTTTGAAGCTACTTCATTCTGGCTTCTCCATGCACTGGACCACCTCCACCACAGAGAGATAGGAATTAGGGTGGAGGTGAGGGGACAGTGTAGGGGTGGAAGAGGTAGGAATCCTGGGTCCCAACAGCCTGGGGTATCTAATGAGGGGGAAGCAGCCCTTCTTATTCCATCAGCCCAAAGTGGGAGTGGTGGGGAGTTTCAGTTATTAAGAGAAGACAATTTTGTTCAGTGGTTGCAATTCAAACAAGGGAAAAAAATCTGTGTGATGGTATTTTAGACCTACCCAACAAAGAAACAGACTCCCACTCCACTGTCCTTTGGGTCTTGGCTTGCAAAATCCCACTATCCCGGGGGCCGGGTGGTGGTGCACCTGGTTGAGAGCACATGCTACAGTGCGCAAGGACTCAGGTTCGAGCCCCTAGTCACCACCTGCAGGGGGAAAGCTTCACAAGTAGTGAAGCAGGGCTGCAGGTGTCTCTCTCCCCCTCTGTCACCCTCTTCCCTTTCTGTTTCTGGCTGCCTCTAATAAATAAAGATTTTTTTTAAAAAGGTGGGAGTCGGTGGTAGCACAGCAGGTTAAGCGCATGTAGTGCAAAGCATAAGGACTGGTGTAAGGATCCCGGTTCAAGCCCCCGGCTCCCCAGCTGTAGGGGATTGCTTCACAAGCGGTGAAGCAGGTCTGCAGGTGTCTATCTTTCTCTCCCCCTCTCTGTCTTCCCCTCCTCTCTCCATTTCTCTCTGTCCTATCCAATAACAATGACAAAAATAACTCCAACAATAAACCAACAAGGACAACAAAAGGGAATAAATAAATATTTTAAATATATATTTTTTAAAAAGAAAGTGAAGTATATATTCTTTTTTACCATTTTATTTATTAATGAGAAAGGAAGAGAGATGAAGAACTACATGTGCTGCCAGGGATTGAACTCAGGACCTCATGCTTGAGAATCCAATGCTTTATCCACTGCGCCACCTCTCAGACCACTGAAACATATATTTTTTTTTAAAAAAATGTCCCACTATCCCTAATGGATATTTCTTACACTGGGACTCGTGGCGCAGGGAACTCTATGGGTCTCCCTAAATCCCAGAACATGGGATTTACAGGTTCCCTGGGGCAAAAGAGAGCCCCAAGAGCAGAAGGCTTGGCCACCAGATGGCGCCCTCCCCCAGTCATTGGCAGCCCTAGGTCCCACTGGAAGACAGTATTTTTATTTTATTGATTTTATTCACTTTTGTTTTTTTATTTCTTATTTTATTTTATTTTTTTATTTAAGAAAGGATTAATTAACAAAACCATAGGGTAGGAGGGGTACAATTCCACACAATTCTCACCACCCAATCTCCATTTCCCACCCCCTCCCCTGATAGTTTTCCCATTCTCTATCCCTCTGGGAGCATGGACCCAGGGTCATTGCGGGTTGCAGAAGGTAGAAGGTCTGGCTTCTGTAATTGCTTCCCCGCTGAACATGGGCATTGACTGGTCAGTCCATATTCCCAGTCTGCCTCTCTCTTTCCCTAGTAGGGTGGGTCTCTGGGGAAGCGGAGCTCCAGGACACCTTGGTGGGGTCTTCAGTCTAGGGAAGCCTGGCCGGCATCCTGATGACATCTGGAACCTGGTGACTGAAAAGAGAGTTAACATACGAAGCCAAACAAATTGTTGAGCAATCATGGACCCAAAGCTTGGAATAGTGGAGAGGAAATGTTAGGGGGGCACTCACTGCAAACTCTAGTGCACTTCTGCTTTCAGGCATATATTTTGCAGTAGTTTACGGATACGTGTGAACATATGCTCTCTCTCACAGAAACTGGTGTATATCTAGGTTTTGGGACTTTGTTAGAAAGTGAACCACCTGAGATGAAATTAGAGTATACTATGAAAGGAAAGGTCTCACCCGAGTAATGAAGTTGAAGGGTTGTCATTCCACACGTGAAGTCTCTGGACACAGTCTGAAGTGAAGCATGTTGAGGTGGCAATCATTGTGTTGGGATTTATTCACTTTTGTTGCCCTTTTTTTTTTTTATTGTTGTCGTGGTCATTGTTGGATGGGACAGATAGAAATGGAGAGAGCAGGGGAAGACAGAGAGGGGGAGAGAAAGATAGACACCTACAGACCTGCTTCACCACTTGTGAAGCAACTCCCCTACAGGTGGGGAGCTGGGGGCTTGAACCTGGATCCTTACACTGGTCCTTGTGCTTTGCACCACTTGCGCTTAACCAGCTGTGCTACCGCCTGACTCCCAGTATTTTTTTTAAATGCTTATTTATTTTCCCTTTTGTTGCCCTTTTTATCATTGTTGTAGTTATTATTGTTGGTGTTATTGATGTCGTCATTGTTAGTTAGGACAGAGAGAAATGGAGAGAGATAGGGAAGACAGAGGGGATGAGAGAAAGATAGACACCTACAAACCTGCTTCACCGCCTGTGAAGCGACTCCTCTGTAGGTGGGGAATCAAGGGCTCAAACCTTGTGGGGAGCCAGTGGCTCGAACCAGGATCCTTCCACGGGTCCTTGTGTTTTGCGCCAAGTGCCCTTAACCCACTGAGCAACCATCCGACTCCCCTTGAAGACAGTATTTTCTGTCCCCTCACAAATGGTTCTGGGGGACAGCTTTGACTCACACAGTTGTAAAAATGCCAGGCCTCACGGGAGAAAGGAACTTAGCTCTCTGATGCCACACTGTTGTTTCACAGGTGACACTGATGTCCTGGGGAGAGGAGAGAGAGAATACATGTCAGGTCACACAGGAGGCTGGACTCTCCTCTTACCACCCCCCACCCCCGTGTTTTTGTCACCACTCTGACTTGTTATCCAGTCCCCACAGTCTCACCACCAGAACACCATCCACCCCCCACTGAGGGGCTATTGGTCTACAGGGTAGGGTAGAGAGGGAGCTGGGGCAGGTCCTGTTCCCTGCCCTTCCCATTGGAGGCCCTGCAGTTTAGCCAAAGACCAGATTCTCTCCTAGGCCTGGGGAGGGACTTTCTCTTATTTATTTATTTATTTATTTGTTATTGGATAAAAACAGAAAGAAACTGGGGGGAGGGAGAATGGGATAGAGACAGAGAGACACCTGTAGCCCTGCTTCACCATTCATGAAGCTTTCCCCCAACAGGTGGGGAACAGGTGCTTGAACCCAGGTCCTTGTGCACTGTAGTGTGTGTGCTCAACCAGGTGTGCCACCACCTGGCCCCAAAGGGCTTTCTAATCATGACCTAAGTTACTGGACCTCTACATTTCTGTGAGCTGAAAGTTGCAGCCAGCCCACCCAACTAGCTCAGTTGGTTGTGAGGCTAGGCAGGCGGCTAGCCAGCCCTCCACATTGACCTTGACCCAGTCTCTCTTGCTCTGTGTTCTTTCTTTCTGTCTGTGTTTCTTTTTTATGGTGATAATTTTTTTCTTTATTGGGGGAGATTAATGGTTTACAGTCAACAGTAAAATACCAAAATTTGTACATGTGTAACATTTCTCAGTTTTACACATAACAATTCAACCCCCTCTAGGTCCTCTGACATCATGTTCCAAGACCTGAACCCTCCCCACCCACTCCCCTCCCCAGAGTCTTTTACTTTGGTGCAATACACCAACTCCAGTCCAAGCACTGCTTTGTGTTTTCTTTATTTTCAACTTTTTAAAAAACTAATGATTTAATAATGATCAACAAGATTGTGGGACAAGAGGTGTACAGCTAATATAATTCCCACCACCAGCGTGCCATATCATATCCCCTCCATTGGAAGGTTCCCTATTCTTTATCCTTCTGAGAGTATGGACCAAATATCTCTAAGGGGCACAGAAAGTTGGAGGTCTGACTTCTATAATTGCTTCTCCATTGGACATGGGCATTGACAGGTCAATCCATACCCCCAGCCTGTCTCTACCTTTCCCTAGTGGAGTAGGTCTCTGGGGAGGTGAAGTTCCAGGACACTTTGTTGAGGTCATCTGCCCAGGAAAGACAGGCTGACATCATGGTAGTATTTTTCAACTTCTGTCTATGAGTGAGACCATCCCATATTCATCCTTCTCTTTCTGGCATATCTCACTTAACATGATTTCTTCAAGCTCCATCCAAGATGAGGTAAAGAAAGTGAAATCACCATTTTTAATACCTGAGTAGTATTCCATTACATGCATATACCACAACTTTCTCAGCCACTCATCTGCTGTTGGACACCTGGGTTGCTTCCAGGTTTTGGCTATGACAAATTGTGCTGCTATGCACATAGGTATATACAAATCTTTTTGGATGGGTAAGTTTGGTTCCTTGGGATATATCCCTAGGAGAGGAATTGCAGGGTCATGGGGAAGGTCTACTTCTAGCCTCTGAGAGTTCTCTAGACTGCTCTCCATGCTGTGTGCTGTTTCAAACCCTTTCCTCACCTTAGCCTGACATGAGTTCGGAGTAGACAGGAAAGGAATGGATAACCCATCTTAGAGCAAGGTCACTAAACTCAGACCTCCACTCCCATGGAGGGACACTCTAAGGACAGGCCACATCTCCTTTTCAGGAAGTCAGGGATCTCAGGTTTGGGAAACAGATAGTACTGGGTCCACTGGTCAGTGAAGGAAACTTTTGCCTCTGTACTTGCTGGGAGGAGTGAGACCTGTACACACTGAGAGTTGTAGCCTGGTACTCACTAAATGTCACCTAGTAGTGGTGCAATAACTTAAGGCTCCACATCCTCGCTGCATGAAACTGGGGACCCAAGTTGTTCGATGTGGTGGCCTTGTCACGTGCTCACAATGTGACTACTAAATATATGAAATGTGGTCCAGACTGAGATCACTGGGCATAAAATATGTCCCCAATTTCTACCCCCCACACATGCAATCCTTTAAAGATTTTCTTGTTTATTTATTTATAGGAGAGGAGTGGAGGGAGGGACTTGAGTGTCACTCTGGCACATGCAATGCCAGGGATCAAACTTGAAATTTAATGCTTGATCTGCTGTGCTACCTCTGGAGCCACATCCCCACATCTTTCTTTTAACATGAGTATGAACTACAAGGAACTGAATACTATGACATCTTCATTCTTTCCAGGTTTGTCCTGTGCTGCTAAAATCCATATTATCCTCTAGTCACTTGGACCTTGTAGTCATTTATCTATGTATTTTATAGAAACAGAGAGAAGGGGTGGGGGTAGATAGCATAATGGTTATGCAGAGAGACTCTCATGCCTGAGGCTCCAAAGTCCCAGGTTCAATCCCACACCCCCCACCCCAGTACCACCATAAGCCAGAGCTGAGCAGTGCTCTGGTAAAAAAATAATAATGAATAAGTAAATAAATAAGAAACAGAGAGAAGGGGGACAGGCGGTAGCTCAGCTCACCCAGCTAAGCACACACATTACAGTGCACAAGGACCCAGGTTCAAGTCCCTGGTCCTCATCTGCAGGGGGAAAGCTTCACAAATGGTAAAGCAGGTCTACAGGTGTCTCTCTGTCTCATTCCCTCCCTGTCTCCTCCTCTCCATTTAGTTTCTCTTTCTCTCTCTCCATATATATACATATATATATATATATATATATATATATATATATATATATGATGGGGAAATTGAGAGGGAAGGGGAAGAAAGAAAGTGTGAGACACACCTGGAGCATTGCTCCACTGTTCATAAAGTTTACCCCCTGCAAGTGGGAACCAGGTACTTGAACCCTTGCCCTTGTACATGATTACAGGTGTTCTCAGCCAGGTGTGCTACTTCCCCCCCCACACACACACATACATCCCTAATTCTTTTTTTTTAATTTTTATTATTTATTCCCCCCTTTTTTCTGTTGCCCTTGTTGTTTTATTGTTGTTGTAGTTATTGTTGTTGTTGATGTCATCGATGTTGGATAGGGCAGAGAGAAATGGAGAGAGGAGAGGAAGACAGAGAGAGGGAGAGAAAGAGAGACACCTGGAGACTTGCTTCACTGCCTATGAAGTGACTCCCCTGCAGGTGGGGAGCCGGGGGCTCGAACCCAGATCCTTATGCCGTCCTTGTGCTTTGTGCCATGTGCGCTTAACCTGCTGTGCTACCGTCCGACCCCCACATATCCCCAATTCTTTTTTTAAACCTTTATTTATTTGTTGGATAGAGACAGCCAGAAATTGAGAGGGAAGGGGGAGATAGAGAGGGAGAGAGACAGAGAGACACCTGCAGCCCTGCTTCACCACTTGTGAAGCTTTCTCCCTGCAGGTGGGGACCAGGGACTCGAACCTGGGTCCTTGCACACTGTAATATGTGCGCTCAACCAGGTGCGCCACCACCTGGTCCCTCATCTCCAATGCTTGGTATGAAAAAATAATATAAAACTTACTGGGTGGTGGTGTACCCAATTAAGTGCACGTTACCAAGTTCAAGTTTCACAAATGGTGAAGCAATGCTGCAGGTGTCTTTCTTTCTCTCTTCCTCTTTACCTCCTCTTTCCTTCTTGATTTCTTTATCTCTATCCAATTAATTAATTAATTAAAAATAATGTAAAACAGGTCATTGATTACTTTTTGTTGGCTGCATATTGAACTTATATTTTAGATATACTGAACAAAATAAAATGCATTATGAAAATTTATTAAACCTGTTTCACTTTGCTCTTTTTAATTTAGCCAATAGAAACATTTTTATTATTGTCTTTTATTTATTTTTCCTTTTTTTTTAATTGTGTTCTTTTGTTGTGAATAAAAATGTTTTAATGACATGCATGGCTGGTGGCTGGCATTGTATTTTCACTGTATGATGCCTCAAAGATGTGGGAAACCAGGACTGAGAACTAGGAATGCACTCTCCTGTGTGTCCTTGCAAACCCCTAGGAGTAAATAAAATAACAAAAGTAGATCTGAGTGGGAGGTGTTACTAAGCTAGCTTACCTTATCTCCCTGAGTCCATACCTCACTGGAGCCTCACAGACTCTGAGATGATTGTGGAGGCCACAGTCTTCTCCCTTCTGCAGACAGCCTCAGAGATGTTTAGTAACTGGTTCAGACTCTGGGCCACTGTCTCCTGCTCTCCTGAACTTGAAGTGGAAGGTGTTAAAGGGAATGATGCCCATGTAACCTTAGGCCTAGGTTTCCTGTAAAATGAAGGTTTGGATGAGAGGAGGGCTTGAGGGTCTTGAGGTCTCAGTGTTGTGGGGTGCTTTGAATGACTCAGTGAACAGAGACTTCTGGAACTTCTTGAAAAGTATGATGTCTTCATTGTCCATTTCGTGGGGATAAATGTGCATTTCTGCTTGTTTTAATAACATTTGCAGAAGCTTTATATAGTGCCTATGTCTGCTTACATTAGACTTTGTGTATTATAGTTAAGAGTCTTTCACTATTTCCCATATAAACCTTGTTTTTTATGAGTTTGGGCAAGCTCAGCTGTGAAAACTCTCTTGGCTGGGGAAAAAAAAAATTTCCCCAAACAAATTAGGAGACCGGTTTCAGACACTTTCGAGCCTGCATATTTTTTCTTACCAGTCACTTTTCACTTAAAATTGAGACTAGCTTGATTTCTTGGTTTCATTTCTTTTATGGGGATTTAGCAAGACCAAAAGTTTCACTGTTGGTGCATGAAGAGGAAGGGGTCAGAGTTTCCAAGGTTGGGGGGGCCTGAAGTTTGCGGGCTGCCCTGAAGCCCAGCTTCATAACAGTCACTGTGTGACCCCATAGCCAGTGGCTTCCCCTCTCTGAACTTCCCTCTCCAGTTGTCCTGTCGTCCCTTCCTGCCCTGACTCCCAGCTAGATTAAGGGGAGAAAAGTGTGCTTATAAAAATGAAAGTAAGCCGAGGGAATATTACAGCAAACCCAAAAGACTTGTAATGTTGAAGGCCCCAGTGGTCACAGGTTCAAACACTAACAACTCACACTAGAACTGATGTGCGCTCTAGATTCTATGTCTGTCAGGAAAAAAAAAAAAAGAAAAGAAAAGAAAAGAAAGTATCACAACAGACGCTTGTATACAGACTAGCATGCTGAGATTTGCCAGGTGGAAGGAGTGTTCAAAATCAGAGAAGTTAGAGGTGGAGGAATCCATCTCCAAACTACTTTCTTTCTTTCTGCACCTTACTTTGGGGTGGGTGGGGGGAATAGGGAGGTCAGACTACGGTGAAGTTGTACCCAGAGCTGTGCAGGAAAACCGGGTCTCCCTAGTCAGCCAGTCCAACCCAACCTGTCCTTGCCAGGAGACCTTGAAAGACAATCCCATGAAGGATGGTTGTTAAATGGGAAACTGGGGAATGTTATGCATATACAAACTATTGTATTTACTGTTGAATGTAAAACATTAATTCCCCAATAAAGAAATAAATTTAAAAAAAAAGAAAGAAAGACAATTGTCCTTCACCGCTTCAGGTACACCTGCCTCCTCATCAGTCAACTTCATGGAGATCCTCTCTGGGGGCATCAATGAAATACTACATGCTGGGGGGGTTTGCTTAATTATGCATGCATTTTAATGCTTCTGTTATGCTTAGGGTTGTTTTGTTTTGTTTTGTTTTGTTTTGTTTTTAACCAGATGACTGCTCAGCTCTGGCTTGAACCTGAGACTTTGGAGCCTCACGCAAGAGAGCCTTTTTGCATAACAATTACGCTATCCACCTACCCTCCCTGTTATGCTTATTTTATGCATTGATTGCTTTAAATATAAGGAATAATAAACTTTTCAAGACAGATATTAACTGTTGAGGTTCAATTGCTGGTGATTATTCAAATTCTCTAGAACAATGTGGGTGAACCATCAATAGAGGTGAAAGAAACAGCTCTGAGGTATACTGGCCACCAGATAAATCAGAAGGAAATCACGCCTAATTCTTGATTGCCAATCTAATACTTATCAACAGTTTTTTTTCCCTAACATAGAAGTACTTAAAAATAGAAAGTATTGGGAGTCGGGCTGTAGCGCAGCGGGTTAAGCGCAGGTGGCACAAAGCACAAGGACCGGCATAAGGATCCCGGTTCGAACCCCGGCTCCCCACCTGCAGGGGAGTCGCTTCACAGGCGGTGAAGCCGGTCTGCAGGTGTCTATCTTTCTCTCCTCCTCTCTGTCTTCCCCTCCTCTCTCCATTTCTCTCTGTCCTATCACAACGACGACAACAATAATAACTACAACAATAAAACAAGGGCAACAAAAGGGAATAAATAAATTAAATAAATATTTAAAATATATATAAAAAAATAGAAAGTATTGCTGAGTGGGAGGAAAAGTCAAAACAACCATTTTCTTCCCAGAACTTGAAGAAAGTGGTACAAATATTCTATTTGATGTCCCTCCACTTTGTCTCCAAAAATTATATTTATGGGCAGAGGGTAGATAGCATAATGGTTATGCAAAGTGACTCTCATGCCTGAGGCTCCAAAGTCCCAGGTTCAATCCCCTGCACCACCATAAACCAGAGCTGAACAGTGTTTCTCTGGTAAAAATATATATTTATTTATTTATTCATTTTTCATAGAAAGCCAGTTAGGATGGGCAGCCTTTACTACCCTAGGAGTTTTCTCCACTGAATATTTCCTGTACCATCTCTGCACCAGTTCCTAGTTTTTCTAGTGGTGGATGGATTTATTTAATCAGTGACACATCTGCGATTACTATTGCACATCTGGCACTTCCTTATTTTGCACTCCGCTGTGCTCTAATCCTAAAACTTTGTAGCATCACTATTTCCTCAGGATGAATTCCTGGCATTTACTTGTAAATTTGCGATGGCTCCATTTTTCCTCCTAGACTTGAAAAAAAAAAAAAAGATGACTTTCTGCCGGTTGAGTATGCTTCTAACAAGCTGCTGGGGACCCCAGGAGAGAAGTCGGACTCGAGGACACTTCAGCACGGGGAGTCAAAGCCCAAGACCAGAAGCCACTGGAGAGACCCGGCGGCTTCGCCCTGCGGTGTGGACGCGAGGTCCCCGCCGCTGCTCCGTCCCGTCCGCTTGCGGAGGCCGCGCGGGGCCACTCTGAGCTCGCACCCGGCTCCTCAGACAGGGCTGGGGGCGCAGGGCCCTGTCCCCACGCCGCTCCCGGCCGCGGGCCGGCGCATTCCTCCCGCGCCAGGGATACTTCGCGGCGCTAAAAATAGTCGCCTTGCAGCGTGGTGTGTGCGGCCGGGACGGTCTGTAACCCCCTCCCGAATCCTGGGTTCGAATCCCGGGGGACCCTCGGCGCTGGCGCCCCTGCACTGGCTTGCTCCCCGGGTTTGTTGCCCCGCGCGCTCCAGGATTTCTAAGGAAAAGAAAAAGGGAGGAGAGAAGCAAGCCCGCGCCTCCCTGCCGGCGCCTCCCCGGGGCCGGGCCACAGGGCCCCGGGGGTGCGGGGTCTCATTACGCGAGGTGTCGCGCTCGTTAAACCGCCGGCCTGTTTGATCTGGCAGCGGGTGGCGTGGGGGGGGGGGAGGAGAAAAAGAGGGGGCCCGGGCGGAGGGAAGCTCACACCTCCCCCTTCGTTTCCTCGCACCCATAAAACACCTTTTATTAACCCCTTCGCGCCCGGAAAGCCCCGCGTAGACGCTGGGGTCGCGCCACGGTGTTTACAGCCCAGAGTAATGGGCCCCGCAGCTGCGATTCCGGCTCCCGCGCCCCGCAGAGCCAGCGCCCTGGGGGCGCCCGAAAGAAGGGCCCCGGGCCCCTTGTGCGCACACAGCTCTACCGCTGCAGCCGAGCCGAAATGTCTCCTTTTTGGCCGTCAGGACCCGCAGGCTGGCTCTCACATATCAAGCACAAATGGCTAGAACTCGAGGGGTGGGGGGAGCATGCTGGGCAACCCACACACCTACTCCAGGCAGGACGACACCCCGGGTTCCCCGTTTCTGAAATGCGCAGTCCTCGGGGCGCTAGCCTGTGCACGACCACCCTTCCTCCTGCCACTTCCCACTGTGGAGCTCTAACTAACCCGCAGTCCCGGTGCCTAACCTCGGGGCCCCAGCAACCAAATCAAGCCCTTTATCTGCTCCCCTCTCTGGGCTGGATTTTCAGTTCTCTTTGGCACTGTTGGGACCTCCACCAAGACAGAAAGTAGGCGTCTCTGGTTCCAGAAAACATTTTATTAGTCAAGAGCATAGATACTGCTTTGCCAAGGGGGGGGGGTGAGTGGTCCTATAAATTGAGGTAGAAAAGGAGCAGGGACAGGAAATAAACAGCACCTGAGCACAGCAGGTTCACTAGGTAGTTTAAATACATAAAAAACTTTCCATGGCCAGGAAAGGTTTTTATTCATGGAGAAAGGGAAGAGCAGAAAGGAGTGAGTCCTTTGGAGCTAAGTAGGAAGTGCAGCGCGACAAACAACACAGTAAAAACAAGCAGTTTTGAGGGCAACCACGAAAGGCAGTTCTCCAACTCCTGGGCTCGGTCCTTCTGCCCCAGCAGAAAACTCGAGTCCTCTCGCTGCATTTTACTGCTGGGAGGAAGCACCCGGAAGGCTAGGCCAGGAAGCAGAGAAGGGAAAGAAAGAGCTGCAGAGTGCAGGAGAAGGTGCCTGGTCACTGTAGAAATTTGTCCCAGAGGGTTAAAGGGTGAGAGCACATTTGAGGGTGTCTCTTGGATCAGGCCACCAAGAACCACCCTCTTGGTCGGGGGTTGGGATATATATATATATATAGATATATTTCTTTCTTTTAATGTATTAAAAAATTCAAATGACATTGCACATGTGATCCAAGTGTGTTGCTGGGACTGGTGACCTGCCAGTGCACAACAGAGCCTGGGGGCTGGGGGCACCCCTCTAAGCTCCTTGGTGCCCAGAGCCTGGCACAAGGCCGCCATCTTCCTCTGCTCCCTGGGCTCCAGGTCAGGGTCCTCGGCTGGTTTACTGGTTTAGCTCCAGTGCCCAGACTTGCTGTGGCCAGCCAGTGCGCCCCTTAATCTTCTTCTCACTGACAGGGCCCAGGGTGGGAGGGAAGCCTTCGTGCTGCTGCTGCTGCTGCTGCTGCTGTAAAGAAACACACAAGAAAAAGGGCAAGAGAGACAGGTTTACATTTCTCCTCCAAGCCACTTGCAGGCAGAGAGCAGGGTGACTACAAGGAGAGCTGGGGCCCCTGGTTTGAACGACCGAGGGGTTTCTGTTTGCAACACAGGCTAACAGGCTCATAAATTTGCCTTTGTGCTCCACATTTCCCAGCCTGTGACAGACTAGGCAGCTTCTGGAAGCCTGGTAATGAGGCTTTTCTGTTTGGTGGGATTGATCTCACCTACTTTTGGCTCCAGGGGCCTTGAAAGAAGCCCGGGAATGGGAATGGACAGTTTCCCTACTGGATCTGCCCCATTCATCTTAAGTCACCAGCTCTCAGCTGGGCCGGGTCCCTTGGGCTGGCAATGAAAGCTTCAAATGGTTTTGTGAGAGAATAGGCACTTGACCTGGCCAGCTTCTCCGTTCCCATTGATTATTATTACTATTATTTTTCAGGAATTTAGGTGAAGAGCAGGCACTAGTGTGAAGCGGACACACCCAACAACAACTTCCTTTGGGGCCTATACCCACTGCAGCCCAGGGTAGCTCCCTTGATATCTATCTTTCCCAGTCTCCCTGGGTGAGCTCCCCCCCCCCCCCCCCCCCCGCCCCAGTTTGCCTGTGCCTGTAGGCACAGGTCAGGTGGGGGAGTTGGGGTTAGATGCTCCAAGAGTCAACAGATCTGAACTCACCAATTTAGAGAAAGAAGCTTACCAATAGCAGGACCCCAAAAGAGTCGCCTTCACTGGAGAGAACAGAGAAAAGCCAAGATTTCCATCTCTAAAGCCCCAAAGTGAGGGGGGCCTGTGGCTCTTTCTTGGTGTTTCATGCATAAAATCAGGAAGGCTACTTTTCTGACCAACCTACCCAGATCAGAGAGCTGGGACACCCACTGGACTGAAAAGGACAGCATTAGTCTTTAGCCCAGCTCCACCTGTGACTACTGGGGAGGCAGCCCTCACCTCCTAGCCCACTCATGGCCTCAGTTTCCCCAGCAATGCCAGATGTAAGCTGGCTCAGTTCTCCTGCAGCTAGGCCCTTTGAGACAGTAGCTGGATCTCTTTGTACTGGATGGCAATTAGACGGAGGGAGTCCACACAACTCTCCTATATGGGCTTCAAGGAGTGCCCAATGCTTCAGTTTAGCAAGGATAAGTTATGCCCTGTCTTGCAAACACCATCCCACATTACACATGAATCAAATAGGAAGCCAAGTCCCTCTGCACACAGTCTCATGACTACGGTCTCAGCACTGGGCCCAGCCTCTCCTCGCACCCGTGGCCCCCCACTCCGGCCTGGCGGGCAACTACCCACGCCCCAGCCTAGGGCTGGAATGCACAGGCCTGGACTCACCAGCTCCCTTTTCCGCTTGCTTTCGCGGCCTCCATCCGCCTTTTTGAGCTCGGCCTTAAAGGCCTCGGGGTCGCCGGCCTGCGCGTCCTTGGCCAGCACGTCCATCAGATAGGCGATGTAGCTGGTGGCCAGGCGCAGGGTCTTGATCTTGGAGAGCTTGGTGTCTGCGGGCACGTTGGGGATGCACTCGCGCAGCTCGGCGAATGCGCTGTTGATGCTCTCGGTGCGGCGGCGCTCTTTCTTTGGGCCCGCGCTCTTGCGCCGGCCCAGGCGGCCGCCCAGCGCCTCCAGCCGTGCGGGGCTCTGACCAGGCCTGGCGTCGGGGCCGTAGGCGGCGGCGGCCGCGGGGGGTTGGGGTCCACCGGCCGGGAAATCCGGGGCAGCGTCGGCGGAGCTCAACAACCAGCTCTGGAAGTAGGGCCGCTCCTGATGACAGCGAGAGGCCGGGCCGAAGAGGAAGGGCTCGTGGAGCATGGGGTGCGCGGGGTGCGGGTGGTGGTGGTGGTGGTGGTGGTGGTGCGCGTAGCTGCCCACGAGGTTCATATTGGAGCGGCCGCTGGCCGGCGCCGCCAGCCCGACTAACGCCGCCCCATGCGACCCCAAAACTGCCGGGGCCCTCAGTGGGCTACGGGCGGCGCTGCGGTGGGTGCCGGAGCTGGGGATCCCCGGGCTCAGTCCGCCGCCGGTTCGCCTGTTCGCAGGGTCTGTGCAGACGCAGCACGGAGGCTCGGAGACCCGTTAACCCTGTGCGCCCTCCTTTGCGGGGTCTGGCTTATATAAGGCAGCGGCTTTGATGTCAACCTCTCCCTGGAGCCAATGGCATGGGGGCAGGAGGAGGAAAGGGGGGGGTGGCTGGCTCAAATTTTAGCCCAGCTAGCGCAGGGAACTCCAGGCTGCCTTCAAGGACAAGGAGGCGACCAGCCCCCACCTTCCCCATTCCCAGTGGGGGTGGGAGGGTGGGGTCTAGGAGAGGGCCCACAGCCGACCCCCCTCAGGTACTGCCACCACCCCTCTCTCTAGTCCCCCCTGAGTGGACTCAGGGAAAGGCCTTCATCTAGACGTCTATCCTCGGTTTGCTGATGGAGAAACTAAGACCCATAAAGTAGAAATTGTTTTTCTTTTCTCGTCTCTTCTCTTCTTTCCTTCGTTTTTTTTTTTTTCCTTTCCTTCATTTCCCCCCTTTTCTTTTTACCAGAGCACTGTTCAGCTCTGGCACGCGGTAGTGCTGGGGAATTAAATCTGGGATCTCAGAACCTCAGGCATAGAGAGTCTTTTTGCATAACCACTATCCTATCTCTCCCTGCTCACGAAGTTGTGTTTCTACACCCTCCAGTATCCAAGACTGTGATCTCTGCTGTTTTTGTCCTGAGCCCTCTCTCTCTCTCTCTCTGAACGCAGGGGTGCTGCTAGAAGCAGAGGAGCCCCCCAACCCAGGCCCCTAAGGCCCTAGCCCCTATGATGCTCCTGGCCGGGGAACTGACCCATCTGCCACTCAGGTCAAGTCGCCGGTGCCAGCGGGCAGGTGGCAACCTACCAGCCATTGAGGGCAGGGAGACCAGCAGGAGGGAACTACACTGGGGGCATCTTCTGGCCACTGGCTCCTAGCTCCAGAATGTTCCATTCTCTATAGAGGACCGCGCCAATGTTCGCCCTGTGGGAAACACAGAGCAGACCAGAACTCCCGAGTCTCTCTCAGCCCGTGGGGGTGGGGTACCCGGCAGATCAGCACCAGCCAGAAACCCAGGCCATTGACCCGCCTGTCCCATCCCCGTGGGGTCTTCGTTCAGGGGCTCACTAGACTCTCTGGTGCTCGTCCTACTGGGGTTCGTTCTTGACTCCCAAGGGCGCCCTAGTTGGCTCAAGCCCGCTGGGCCCGACATCCACCGGCTTTTCCAGGCCCCTTCGCGCAGGTGGAGCAGTGGAGTCGCCCGAGTGCTCAGGCAGCGCGAGCTGGGTGAGGGCTCTGCGGAAGGCCCGTGCAGCCTCTTTCCGCCCACGCCCCGCCCCCCCAGCTCCCCAAACTGCAGCCCACGCGCTGCGCCTGACCAGCTCTCTGAAGACAGAGCCAGAAAGTTCTGCGGTCCCTGCGCACAGCAATGGGAGCAAAGGACTTGAGGACCCATAGGGTGGGCGCTCCAGCAGCAATGGCCCCCGGGAGTGCGGGGGAGGGAAGCCTTGGTTTCCCGCCAGGCAGCTGGGAGCGCGACGCTCTCCCGGGCGCCTGGCGCCAGCAGCGCCAGGGATGAGCCAGGCGGAGCCGGAGACTCCTGGGGAGGGAGCGCCAGGCGCCCCGCGCTGCCGCCGCTCTGCGGGGTCTCGCGCCTCGCCTGAGGCCGGGTGGCTCTACAGCTGGGCAGAGCTAGAAAGAGGCTTCCCTCCCGACCCAGGCCTTCACACACCCAGCTTGTTGTCCTGTCTGGGCCATCCTCACCTGCAGCCTCTGTTCGTGTGACTTCGGGCCATGATCAAAGCAAAGGGCACACCCCCACAGGCACAAATGCACAGGACGTGGTCACACATGTACATGCATACGAACAGAACATGGTCATACGGGAACAAATGTATGCACACAAATCACTAGTACTTACTAATATCCATAGATTCCATTTTTTAAAATAGAGAAAGAAGGAAGACTTGCAGAGGTTAGAGTGTTATGCAGAAAACTGAGAAATATTACATATGTACCAACAACTGTATTTACTGTCCACTGTAAACCATTAATTCCCCCAATAAGAAATTATTTTAAGTGGTCCGGGAGGTGGCACAGTGGATAAAGCACTGGGTTCTCAAGCATGAGGTCCCGAGTTCAATCCCGGCAGCACATGTACCAGAGTGATGTCTGGTTCTTTCTCTCTCTTCTCCTATCTTTCTCATTAATAAATAAATAAAACCTTAAAAATATATTTAAAAAATTTATTTTAAAAGAGACAGAGGCAAGGACAAGGAAACAAACGACCAGCAGCGAAGCACTTCACTGGCGGCGGGGGGGGGGGGGGTGTTGGCAGGCTCAAACCTGGGTTGGTCTCATGGCACAGTAATTCACTATCTAATTGAACTATTTAGCTGCCCCTAAAGTCAACATATTACTAAAACACCAAACTGTGTAAGTCATCTCAGGGCTGACACATCTGCAGTCAAGGGACACAGCATCTCCGTGTTCACCTTCCTAGTGTTTCCCATTCCCCTCTCTCTCTCTCTCTCTCTCTCTCTCTGTGTCATCCATAGGGTGCACAGCATGCACACCACGCTGCAGTTGGGTCACTCCCCCCCACACACACAGGTGGGAACAGAGCCACATATATTCTTCACCACACCACACCAGCATGGGCTTATTTGGATGGTCTTCCTGTCCCACCACTGTGCTGACAACACAATCTTCTGAAGAGCCCATCAACTCTCTCTTGTGTTCTCCGTGGCAGGACTCAGCCTCCCCCACTCTCAACACTGGTGCTCAGAAATGGCATCCCCACCCTTGGCACATATTGCAGCCAAAGAGTTCAGGGCCCCAGGCAACTGCACAGAGACCGTCTCTCCCAAGCAGGGACCTTTGAAAACTACAGGAGTGAGGAGCAGGTTGTCAGAGTTCACAACTGGGTGCATGCAGTTACTCAGAATCCCAGAGTACCAGCCCTTTCTGTGGAGCTATACTAACCACCTGAGGGAGTCTGCCCCCCCCAAACATCCAGTTGCCTACTATGTTACAAGATACACATCAGTACTGGGTGATGAGTCACAGTACTCTGTTATCCCTCCGGGGACCCCAGATAGTCAGGCAGCACCCCCACAAGTGTGACATTCTCTGCTACCAGGGCAAAGGAAAGTGCTGGTTCCTCCCCAGTCCATGCCCCCTACCTCAAGGATTTAAAGTGTCTGAGAAGCTGCAGGGCTCAGAGGACAGGCCCTAGGAGACCTGCTGGGCTCCAGAATGGCAGTTTTAGCAGGAGATAGCAGGACAGAGACCAAATGTGACCCAGGCTCCACACCTGACCCCCGAAGCACACTCTTGACTACAGCTGCTCAGGTGCATTTGCTGTGCCAAGGAGGGAGGAATGGCATGAGCATGGAGCTGGCCTCTCACTGGCCCCCAAACTGGAGCATGGGGGTCTGGGGTCTGGGAGGTGGGAATCAGATCGAAATGTCTTTAAGCTCCCTTACCTTGCCTCCTGGTGAGTTCCCCTGTTCTTTCCCCTGGATGGACTACTCTAAAGGCTCTGGAAATAGCCATGTAGCAAAGGTGCTCTTGGCAGAAATTCTCCTCACTGGGGAGAAAAGTATTGGGCCCTTCTTGCCCCACTCCTTGGCCCGAAACAGGGAAGTGCCCCAGGCGGGTCACCCCTGCAGTGCTGTCTGGTGTGGCCTTCCAGCCCTCACATGCATGCTGACCCCACAGATACAGTGGTGGCTGCAGGTGTAGGGATTGCATTGCTGAGGCGCCAGTCTCACCCCGGTCTGGGTCCTTGCTCGTGTGGGTGGGGGCGCTCCGCAGTGAGTGGACTCTGGACCCACGGCCCCGTGGCGCCCACCGAGCCTGGCGACCTTGACGCCACTGGTCAGCCCCGCACCGGACCCCTTATCTAAATAGGGTCGTAAATCAGGGTGCTGTCAGGGCCCGGGTAATTACAGGAACTCCATAAAAAGGGCCCGGCCGCCCGCCTGTTTATGTTAGCGCGGTGTAAAATATTCTCGCTGTCTTGGAGAAACGAGGCGAGCAGGGACGCACCATAAATCAGCCAGCCGGCCCAGAACACCGCAGTGCGAGCGCGCACCCTGAGCGGTTCCCCGCTGAAGAGAGTGGGAGACTTCCCAAGGGGCTCGTCTGGCGGGGGAGAGATAGAAAGTGAGTCGGTTTCACCCAGAAGCCCCTTGCCTCTGAAAGTGGGTCTCAGAGAGGTCTAGGATCAACTTCTGCATCTAGACGGAGAACAGATTCAGAGAGAGTGAAGGGCCTCCCTGAGGGCGCACAGCCTGGGAGTGGAGGAGGGGCTGGAGCACAGGCCTCCAGGGAGGGTATTGGCTTGTTTTGATGTTATTATTAAAATGCAATTTATTTATTTGTTTATTTTTACTCAAAGCACTGCTTAGCTTATGGTGGTGCTGGAGACTGAACTTGAAAGCTTAGAGCTTTGGGCATAAAAGTCTTTTTGAGGATGACAGAGGACCTAGTGGGGGTTGTATTATTATATGGAAAACTGAGAAATGTTATGCATGTACAAACTATTGTATTTACTGTCTAATGTAAAACATTATTTCCCAATACAATTTTTTAAAGTCTTTTTTGCACAAGCACTGTATTATTTCCCCTACCCTGTTTTTTCCACCTTTTGACTTGGGAATCTCTAGTGTCCTTTCACTGTGACAGGATTCTGTGACCGTGAGCTTGTGAGCTGGTTCCTGTGAGCTTTAATAGCTCACAAGTGACAAAGTGCATGACGTCCAGGGCTTAAGGCACATGGCCCAAGAACACTGATGAAAATGAAAGAGTCTCAGTGCACAGATAACCCGCTTTGGGTTCCCTCCCATTCTAAAGAAAAACTGGGGTTTTTTCCATTCAAAAACTCCATTCTAAAGAAAACTGGGGTTGCGGGGTAACTGTCCACTTTTCCTATTGTACCAGCCTCAAAAAAAAAAAATCTATTTAAGGTAAACCTGCTATGGCCCACTGTCTGTGCAGCAAATAAATCATGCTTATGGAAAAAGATGATTAAATTTTCCGTGTCTTCCCTTCGGTCTGGGACCCGAAGATCTAGCGAGCATTAAATATCTTTCCGTGCTCTTCCTAAGCCCAAAAGTGACAAGGTGTTTACACAAGTTTTTATGTCGTCTGAGCTTCGTCCTGGTTCTGCTTCCTCCCCTGTGTTTCTTCCGCGGGAGAGAGAGAAAAAAAGAGAAAGAGAGATCTGCTTCGGACTGCCTTCAACTTAAACAGAACCCTGGGGCGGATTGGAAACTATTTATTTGAAAAATCGTAATTCACAGTTTTGGTGAACTGCCCCCAGATTTATGGATCTCTTGGGGCGCGGCCGCAGTAAATCACAAAGAACCGGGTACCCCCAACCCCTCCCGGCTAGGTCCCAGCAACTTTACCCAGGCGGGAGTAGGGTGCTCCTGGGCGAGTCGTCCCTCGGCGCCCCTCAGCGCCCCGCAGGCCCCGCAGGCTCCGCACCCCCAGCCCAGGGCAGTCCGCCGCGTGCAGGCCGGCAGGTGGGCTTCATTCGGGCTAATGAACCCTGTGCGGTGCCGGTTTACTGGGCTCTTTGGGGGGAGTCAGTTTAAACGTGTCAGGCTCTGGGCGCGCAGCAGTTTCTGGGGGTGAGTGCGCTCTGGCGGGTTCGGAGTGCCGTGCGGGGAAAGGAGAGGTCGCCAAGGTCTCCAGGCAGCCGGGTCTGACCGGGTGCTGCTGCAGTCCCAGCGCTGCCGCTGCCCCCTCGGGAAGGCAGGTCCAGCCGCCGACTGCCCTTCCAGCTCGGGACCCTACCTCTCCCCCCGACCTCAGCGGAAGACTCGGCCTCATGCACCGCAGCTGGGAAGGGAGGTGCGGGGCCACCGACTGCCCAGCCGCCGCCCGCCAGCGGCCTCGGAGCTGAGCACCGACTCCCGCTGCTTCTCCTGCAGCGCCTCCCTGGAGCAGGGCTAGCTCCCACCGGGGCTGCGCGGCGGAGCTGAGCGCGGGCATCACGGGGCGCCAGGGTCTGGATCCCACAACCCCTGGAGCGGGGCCACTGCGGAGCCGAGAAGCCACCGGGTCCCGGCGGGTCAGAGGCAATCAGGGGCAATCAGGGGCAATCAGGGGCAATCAGGGGCAGGGTGGGGGTAGGGGAAGGGAGTTAAGGGCGGCGGGAGGACGGAGGATAGATGCGGCTAAGGGAGTCCAGTCTCTCGGACACCGGGCGCCTCTAAGGAAGGTGCGCTGGTGGGACCAGGCGTCCGCAGGAGCCCTGGGCTCCGGGCCAGGTTGGGGACACAGCTGCCCCCGTCACCATCCTCCAGGTGAAAATGCGGTTGCTCGGAAACTAAGCCCGCCTTGAGGAACGGTCGGGCTTTCCGTTTTGGGATTTTCACAGGACCAAGTCACATCCTTTTCTCCTAAGGCTCAATTGTAAGCACACACTTTAAAAGGGGAGAAACAAAACAAAAGCTATTTAATGTAGACACTGGAGAAACGCTTAGCTCTGACGTTGAGCAGAATTGGCAGCCTCTTCCCTTCTTGTGGGAGAGGAGCTAAGTGCTCTGAGTGTTTTGCTTTTTTCCATTGAATTTCTAAATCTCCTGGGGTCGCCTTTGTCTCTTTAATTTAACAAGGGGGTCCTCCCTGGAAAGTCAGGGTGAGGAGGCCTGGCTTCCGAAGGCGGCAGAGTAGGGAGACTGGAAACTTGGCAGCCCAGACTTTTGATTCTTTTCATTGTCATTGTCCTACAGTTTCCACACGATGTCGAAGAAAGCTGTTCAGGAAGGGAGGAATGAGATTAGTAAATGATGGGGAAAGCAAACACACACACACACACATACACACACACACACACACACACACACATACACACACACACACACACACACACACACACACACACACACAGTGACTAGACTAAAGAAAGAGATGCATTTTGGTCTTTCCCTGTGGGATTATCAGAGCAGGTGCCTTCCAGAAAGCCTGCATGTACCCCACTTCCTGGTGTGCCCCTTGGACTCTCACCTCCTCACCCCCACATACAGGAAGGAGCACCAGACTGTTCTGATTCATTCCCTCCCCGCCCCCCCATACTCCAGAGCAAGGCACAAAGTGGATGTGTCCAACCTGGTCACCAAACTCAAACCAACCACTTGGAGGCTGGTTCATTTCCATCCATGCAAGCCAAGTCTCCCAGAAGTCTATAAAAATAAGAACAACAAAGGTGGCAGGAGAAGAGAGGACAGACAAAACCGCCTAGAAACCAGAGCAGAAATTAATTCAATTCTCTCCCCTTCATCTCCGCCATAAACCCCACAAAGGAAATCAAATCTTTCTGTGCCTGTGTATGGAAACCCATCCGTGTAGCAAGCTCGCCAAAACCCATTATGTCTCAAACTGGGTATCCTAATTGAATGAGTCTGAGTGTCCCTGGTAACCAGGCACCCGCCAAGGCAGGGTTTTCCAGGGGCATTTGCCATAAAGCCTGAGAGGGGAACGCAAATGAGAAGACCTCCCAGTTCATTTTGCTTGTGGAGAGGGATCTTTGTGGAGTCCAGGGTGCCAGCAGATGGATTTTCGCATCCTATGCCCATTTATATTAAGAGCCTGCTCCTCAACAGCCAGCCATTTCCCCCCAGTCACTCATCTGAAATATTCCTTGTTTAACTTCAGATCTGACAAATGATGATAATCTGGGAGAAAGTGAGGTAGGGAAGGCTGAGGGCTGCCAGGTTGGGCTGTGGAGGGATGCCTGGCTGAACTGAGACAGGGCTGCGATTTGTAGGGTTAAGATGAGGCACTTGAGCAACTGCTGGGAAAGAGGAAGCTGCACAGAGCTGCAGGCTGCTTTTTCTTAGGAAATGTGCCACTTGCACTCCCCTCTCTCACAGGCTCCCTGATTTACAGCACCTGCTGAAAACATGCTGTGATGTAATTAGCTGTGGCACTGGAGAACCAGAGAAGAGTAGAGTTTGTTCCAATCAAAGGTAAATATGTTTGTCGTCATTAAGCTACTCCATCCATTTGCGTTTTATGGAGCTAAGTTTTAAAAAGCACCACGGTTTTTGCCACAGTGGGAGCATCCTAGTAATAAGTATTTGTCTTGAAGTTTAGTGACCATCCAGAGACTCTTGATGAATTGTATCGTATTGTATTACCAGAGCACTGTTCAGCTCTGGTTTGTGGTGGTGCTAGGAACTCAACCCAGGACCTCAGTACCTAGGGCATGAATATCTTCTTGCATAGCCATTATGCTGTCTCCCTTGACTGGAATGTTTTCCATGAGAAGAGTAAGCACTGAGTTTGTATTTTCAGTAAAGCTCTCTAGTAGATTCTAGTATACAAATAACATTTTTTGTTTTTTTCTATTTGTTTGTTTTGATTTTTAGAGAGAGGCAGGAGAGAGAATGAAAAAGTGCAGTGTGGGCTGGTCTTGAACTTTATTCATACATGGCAAAGCAGTATACTATTCAAGGGAGCTATGTCACTGGCCCAGAAACCCTGTTTTGAGGATACAGCTTACATGATTAAGGTAGAGACTCAAGAGTAACCAATTCACTGAGAAATTATTTTCCTTATTAGTTATGTGATTGCCACAAGCTCACTATATATACACACAGTTAAGTATAATTCATGTCAACTGTGGAAAATTTAGAAAATATGGGAAAGGACCAGGTGGTAGACACCTGGTTGAGTGTACATGTTATAGTGTGAAAGGGCACAGGTTCAAGCCCACTCATCACCTCAGCAGGGAAGCTTCTGAGAAGAAGAGCAGTACTGCAGTTATCTCTCTGTCTCCCTATCTTCCCCTTTCCTCTCAATTTCTCACTGTTTCTATCCAATAAATATATATTTTAAAAGATGAATATATGGGGAAATTTGGAGGTAATACTTTCTCTGACCTAACAAGCTACTGACTAGTTTTCTCCACAAATCCTGCAGACTCCCAAGGGAAGCAAGGCTCTTATCTCCTGCCCTCAGCCCTAAGCATATGCCAGGTCTGCCCAAAAAGATCCACTGAAAGAAACAACTAGTTATCTGAAGCCATGGGACACAAACTGACCTCTAAAGTCACTCCCACCTCAAACATTTTGCATTTCATTCCCTACTCTCAGGGGGCAAAATGTAATTGCATGAACTCAGATAGATTTGTAAGTGGGGCTCCTGACATTTGAACATGTGTATGTTTTCTTCTCTGTGCTTTGTCACTTGATCTGACAGCTTTCTGCTGTCTCTGATATTAGCTCAGAGCTGTCTTTGCCTTAGGCAGCTTAGCCAGCAATTCAGGACTGAGCAGCCAGCCCCACCTTGTGTCCCAGCCAGGCCCAGTAGAATTGTGAAGACTCTAGAAAAACTGGAGAATGGTGTGTCACAGCCCACCAAATGTACTACTCTCTCTCTTGAAATGAGACAGAAGCCCCTTCCACCTAGTACACAAACAGCAGCTGCACCAAGCTTTCACTGAGCACTTCACATATTTCTCATTTTATCCTTGAAGCAACACCCCATTATACAGATGTGGACTTAATGCCCAAGGACATTCAGATGAGAGCTTGAAGAAGGAGGGGTCAGATTACATCTCCCAGACACCAAAGTTACTGCTTTTGTTTTTAATAATTTTAGGAGGTGTATGGATTTATTCCCCAAGGAGGAGGGCAGAGCATTGCTCTGGCAAGTGCAGGGCTAGGGCTTCATACACAGGAGCCACACTCAGCTCCTGCATCATCTTCCCAACCATAATCCTTGCTCAATCACTACAGTCATGTGGGTCTCAGGGTGGAGCAGAAGGCTAAACGTATTTTTATTTCTTTTTTTTTTTAATTTAAGAAAGGAGACATTAACAAAACCATAGAATAAGAGGGGTACAATTCTGCATAATTCCCATAACCAAATCTCCACATCCCATATTTTTATTTCTTGAAGACTATTTGAACAGCAATAAAAAATTCTCACTGAAGAACATAAACGCCTTTCATGCCTGAGGCACCAAAGTCCCCAGGTTCAATCTCCAGTGCTAACATAAGCCAGAACTGAGCTGTGCTCTCGTTAAAAATAAATAAACAACATAACGTAAACCTACCAGCAGAATAAGGCAACTATGTTTCATTCCCTCACTTCAAATATTTGATTGGTTCATATTTATGAGAATGAGTAGCCAGAACGGTACCTGAGATCAAACTTGGGACCCCAGACTCTTTCTACAGAACAATCTTCTGCTACAGGATTCAAGTTCATCATCACTAATACCAACAGCAGCTAATAGATGTATCTACACAGGTGACTTGTGTTAATGAGGTTAGAGACCCATAATGGAGAGTTAGCTGCCCTATTGATGATGTGTGTTTGCACCTAGCATAGAATCTACACAAGCAAGTTCTCTGTCTGTGTTTGGTGAGAGAGTGAGTGGGTAGATGCTAATTTTCTTGACATGGACCATTCTGCATCTGTCACTTGGTGGGTGCCAGGAAAGCTGTGGTTTTCAAAATAATCTTTTCCTCTGAGAGAATGAGCACCTATCCAGATGACTGGATAAAAAAAATTACAGGACATATACTCAACGAAGTATTATTCAGAAATTTTAAAAAGATGATTTTGTGTCCTTTGGGATAAAGTGGATGGAATTGGAGAAGATTACACTTAGTAAAGCAAGTAAGGAGGTGAAGGACAATTAAAGAATGGTTTCACTGTATGCAGAATATGAAAATGATATGTGTGGACATTGAAAGCATATATTCATCAGAGGAAACTTAGGCTGTCAGTGTGGTTGGTTACAGAGAATTGAGTATATGAATGTGAAAAAAAATTACCTGTTTCTAAGACTGTGTGTTTACAGTCAACAGTAAAATATAGTAGTTTGTACAGGTGTAACATTTCTCAGTTTTCCACATAACAATTCAACCTCCTCTAGATCTTCCTCTGCCATCATATTCCAGGACGTGAACTCCTCACCCCCACCCCAGAATTTTACTTTGGTGCAATACACCACAACAAATTACACACACACACACACACACACACAGAGAGAGAGAGTGAGAAGGGAGATATCATAGTAGTTGTAGCTCTCCTAATGCTTTGATACTCTCATGTGATGCCAGGGCTTAAACTTAGATTGAATACATGACAATGCAGGTCTTGTACCAGTGAGTTATCTCACCAGACCTAAAAGATTAACTTTGGTATTTTACTACTAAACTTTATGCAGACTTTATTCAGATACATCAATTTTCTTTTTTTACTTATATACCCCACACACACCTCCCACAGGATTCAACGCAACAGACCACTTGGCATTTGTCACAATATTTTTTTTCAATGTATTTCTTCCTTTTTAAAGATTTGTTTACAGGAGTTGGGCGGTAGTGTAGCGGGTTAAGCACACATGGTGTGAAGTGCAAAAACTGGCATAAGGATCCTGGTTTGAGCCCCAGCTCCCCACCTGTAGGGGAGTTGTTTCACAGGTGGTGAAGCAGGTCTGCAGGTGTCTCTCTTTCTCTCCCCCTCTCTATCTTCCCCTCCATTTCTCTCTGTCCTATCTAACAACGACAACAATAGTAACTATAACAAAAAAAAAAAAGGGCAACAGCAACAAAAAAGATTTGTTTACTTATGTTATGAAGAGGGGGAGAGGGAGAGAGACTGAAGGATCACTCTATCATAGGCAGTGCCAGGGATTAACCTGAGGTCTCACAATTGCTCTGCCTACTGAGCCACTTCCCTGATTGCTATAATTAAAAACTAAATTTGGGACTGGGGAGATAGTGCCATCGGTAACACAACAGATTTTCATGCCTAAGGCAACAGTGATTCTTGGTTCAAAATACTTTAATCCAGAGTTGAGCAGTGCTCTGGTGTAAATTAATGAATAAAGCTGGCTAAATAGCTCACTTGGATAGTGAACTACTTTGCCATGTGTGCAACCCAGGTTTGAGCCCAGGCCCCACTGCGCTGAAAGAAACTTTGGTGCTGTGGTCTCCTCTTTCTCTTTCTGCCTCTACATCTCTATTTAAAGTAATAAATTAACCTTAAAATTTAAAATAAGGGTGCATGATGATGAAGGAGGATCTAGGCTGGGGGTGAAAGTATTTTGTAGAAAACTGAGAAATTTTATTTAATTTTTTAAAAATATATTTTAAAACATTTATTTATTTATTTATTTATTCTGTTTTGTTGCCCTTATTGTTATTATTGTTGTTATCCTTGTTGGATAGGACAGGGAGACATGGAGAAAGGAGGGGAAGTCAGAAAAGGGGAGAGAAAGATAGATACCTGCAGACCTGCTTCACCGCTTGTGAATCTACTTCCATGCAGGTGGAGAGCCAGGGGCTCCAACCGGTATCCTTACACAGGTCCTTGCACTTTGCACCACCTGCGCTTAGCCCGCTGTGCTACTGCCCAACTCCCCAAAAATATTTTTATTATCTTTATTCATTTATTGGATAGAGTCAGCCAGAACTCAAGAGGGAAGGGGGTGACAGAGAGGGAGAGAGACACCTGCAACACTACTTCACCACTCACGAAGCTTTCCCCCTGCAGGTGGGGGACCAGGGGACTGGAACCTGTGTCCTGCGCATTCTTTTTTTTTTTAATTCCCTTTTGTTGTCCTTGTTTTATTGTTGTAGTTATTATTGATGTTATTGTTGTTGGATAGGACAGAGAGAAATGGAAAGAGGGGGGGAAGACTGAGAGGGGGAGAGAAAGACAGACACCTGCAGACCTGCTTCACCACCTGTGAAGAGACTCCCCTGCAGGTGGGGAGCCAGGGGCTGGAACCAGATCCTTAAGCTGATCCTTGTGCTTTGCTACTGCCCGACACCCAGCCCTGCGCATTCTAACATGTGCACTCAACCAGGTGCACTACCACCTGGCCCCAACTGAGAAATTTTACCAAGTACCAACAACTATGTCTACTGTAAACCATTAACCCCCCCAATAGAATAATAATATTAAATGCAAATAAAGGCATACTCCAAACTAAATATACAGTCTCAAATATTTCTGGGGCCCAGAAGAATGGTCACTTAGTATAGCATCTGCCTTATCTGGCATGAGGCCTGGGGTTCCAACCCCAACACCACACAGGAGCACCATAGACAGCACCAAGGAGGATTGTATGGATGGTGGAACAGTGCAGTGGTGTCCTTCCTCTCTCTGTGTCTCCTTTTTTTTCAAATGAAAAAAAAAAAAAAGAAGGCGGGGGAGATAGCATAATGATTATGCTAAGAGACTCTCATGCCAGAGGCTCCAAGGTCTCAGGTTTAGTCCCCTGCATCACCATAAACCAGAGCTAGGCAATGCTCTGGTGGAAAAAAAAAAGGGGGGGGGGACAAGTGTTGGTACACCTGGTTGAGTACACATGTCACAATGTGCAAGGACCCAGGTTCGAGCCTCCAGTTCCCACCCGCAGGGGGAAAGTTTTGTGAGTGGTGAAGCAGTGCTGTAGGTGTCTCTCTGTCTCTCTTCCTATCACCCCCCTCCCTCTTGATTTCTGGCTGTCTCTATCCAATAAATAAATAAAGATAATTTTTTATGTCTTTTTTTAGATTTTTAAATTTGTTATTGGACAAAGACAGAGAGACAAAGGGGGAGATAGAGAGGAAGAGAAACAGAGATGCCTGCAGATCTGCTTCACTGCTTGTGAAGCGACTCCCCTGCAGATGGGGAGCCAGGGGCTTGAACAGGGATCCTAACTGGTCCTTGCACTTTGCACCACGTGCGCTAAACCCACTGCGCTATCGCCCAACTCCCCAAATAAAGATAATTTTTAAAAAACAGAGAAGTCATTCAGTGGCGGTATTATACAGAGTGAGGCCCTGGCCCTAGGCTTATTTCCCATCATCACATAATATAAATAACAACAGAATAAAATATAATTTCTCTAAGAAGAGACATCAAATAAGAAAAGTGCCTTAGGGTGCCAGGCAGTGTCTCAGCGGGTTAAGTGCACGTGGCGCAAAGCGAAAGGATCAGCTTAAGGATCCTGGTTCTAACCCCCGGCTCCTCACCTGCAGGGAAGTTGCTTCACAGATGGTGAAGCAGGTTTGCAGGTGTCTATCTTTCTCTCCCCCTTTCTGTCTTCCCCTCCTCTCTCCATTTCTCTCTGTCCTATCCAACAACAACATCAATAACAACAATAATAATAACTTCAACAATAAAACGACAAGGGCAACAAAAAGGAAAATAAATATTTTAAAAAGAAAAATATTTTATTTATTAAAAATATCTTATTTATTTATTGGATAGAGACAGAGAAATCAAGAGGGAAGAAGATAGAGAGGGAGAGAGACACCTGCAGCACTGCTTCACCACTTGTTTTCTTCTTGCAAGTGAGGGCTGGGAGCTTGAACCCAGATCCTTGTGCACTATACTATTTACATTCAACTGAATGTGCCACTGCCTGGACACACCCCTCCCTCTTTTTTTTTTTTTTTTTTTAAGAAAGATACAGAGATGCTATGTCATGCTATATCAGGAAGGGTTCAGACTCAGTACTTTATGCTTAAATTATTTGTTTGTTTGTTTATTTATTTATGAGAGAACCAGAGCATCACATTGGCACATGCAATAATGATGATGCATGCTTCAGAGTCCAACACTTTATCCACCACACCATATCTTTTTTTTTTTTTTAAAACAAAACACCACACCACCACATTTAAAAATAAATAAATAAATAAGAACAGAGGGCTGGGAAGATAACATAGTGGTTATACAAAAGACTTCGTACTTGAGGTGAGGAGTTAACAATTTCACATGACAGAAAGTGAAACTACAGTATCACTCATCCCAGTACATTATTTGCTGGGAATTGAGTAAGGAGGCCCATGTTTGTAAACTGAGAGCTCTATCAGCTGTGCCATTTCTCTAGCCACTAATTCCTTTTTTTTTTTTTTTTTTTTTTTTTGTGGTCACTGGCACTTCACTGTGAAGTGAAGAGAGAGAGAGAGACAGAAAGAAGGGGAAGTATACCAGAGTTCTGAAGCTTTCTCTAGTGGAGGTCTGGGTCACACACAAGACAAAGCAATGAAGAAAAAAAAAAAAACTATTTGAGCTTTTTTACCAGATCTAAAAAAAAAAAAAATTATATGAGTAGGAATGAATTAAGAGGACATTAGGGAGCAGGGGTAGATAGCATAATGGTTATGCAAAAAGACTCCCATGCCTGAGGCTCCAAAGTCCCAGGTTCAATCACCTGCACTACCATAAACCAGAGCTGAGCAGTGCTCTGGTAAAATAAATAAATTAAAAAAAAAAAAAAGAGAGAGGACAATAAGGACATAGTGCATGATGGTAGAGGAGGGCTTAAGCACACTAGGTAGAAAGAATGTCTTGTCATTTTTTTATAGTCTTTTCTTTTTTAAAATTTTTTTATATTTACTTATTCCCTTTTGTTGCCCTTTTTTATTGGTGTAGTTATTATTGTAGTTGTTATTGATGTTGTTATTGATAGATAAGACAGAGAGAAATGGAGAGAGGAGGGGAAGACAAGAGGGGAGAGAAGATAGACCCCTGCAGACCTGCTTCACCGCCTGTGAAGCGACTCCCCTGCAGTTGGGGAGCCAGGGGTTCGAACCGAGATCCTTGTGCTGGTCCTTGCGCTTTGTGCCACGTAAGCTTAACCTGCTGCACTACCACCTGACTCCGAATCTCTTGTCATCTTTAAATCCCATGTTTGAGCCTTAACACCACATGGGAGGAAGGTCTAGTACTGTGGTCTCCCTCTCTCTCTCTCTCTCTCTCTGGTGTGCCTCTCTCTCTCTCTCTTTCTCTCTCTCTCTCCGGTGTGCCTCTCTCTCTCTCTCTCTTCCTCTCTCTAGTCTTTCTCTGTATGTGTGCACACATACCTGTGTGCCTCCATAAAAACATTTATTTTCGGGAGCCGAGCGGTGGCACAGGAGGTTAAGCGCACATGGTGGAAAGCGCAGGGACCAGCATCAGGATCCCAGTTCAAGCCACAGGCTCCCCACCTACAGGGTGTTTGCTTCACAGGCAGTGAAGCAGGTCTGCAGGTGTCTGTCTTTCTCTCCCCCTCTCTGTCTTCCCTTCCTCTCTCCATTTCTATCTGTCCTATCCAACAACAATGATAGCAATAACAACAACAATAATAACAACAATGATGACGATAAACAAGGGCAACAAAAAGGGAAAAATTATAAATAAATAAATAAAAACATTAATTTTCTCATAGTTCTAGAGAGCAAAAGTATAAGATTAAGCTGTTGGTAGGTTTGGTTTAATTCTGTGGTCTTTCTCCTTAGCTTATAGACAGCCATCTTCTGCCTTTCTCTACACACAGTTCTCAGTCTGTATGTTGTTTGTTTCTTATTCCTTTCTTCTTAACTATAAGGACATTAGTCACATTGAATTTGGGCCCACCATATGACCTAATTTGACTTTCTTTCTTTCTTTTTTTTTAACTTTCATTTTGTTTGTATGTTTTCTGACTGAATGAAAAAGTGGCCTGGGGCAAGGCCTTGGTTCTACTAAATAAATAGATAAATATTAAACAAACTGAGGAAAATAAACCAGAGTCTGTCTCATGAAGTAAGGCTAGGTGCTACTTGTGTGAAACTTTCCATTCAAGCACACAGTATGTCCCCATGGTGACTGGAGGCAGCCCTGGATTTCCAGGCTGATATTTCCAAGTGTGTGGCTCCACATCCAATTTCCCATAGGGGCAACAAGTGAAATCAGGGGTGGTGCACCCAGTAGAGCAAACATATTACCATGTGCAAGGATCCAGGTTCAAGCCCCCAGTCCCCACCTGTGAGGGAAAGCTTCTCAAGTGGTGAAGCAGTGCTATCTATAGGTGTCTCTACCTCTCCTGCTCTATTTATCCTCCATCTACATTTCTCTATTTAAAACAAACAAATAAATAAATAAATGGCTACTGGGAGCTATGCATTTGTAAGCCCAGTAATAACCCTGGTGGCAATAAAATGAAATGAGGAGGGGCGGGCAAGGAGGGAGAAGGGGAAGGAATGAATCAGGCCAAGGAAGGGTGTTTCAAAAGTCATCTACCTGCCATGTGCCAGGTGCCAGATGCAGACACAAGGGCCAGAGAGGAGAGACTCCCCCAAGGTCACACAGCAGCACTGAGCCCCACAAGGTCAGGGTTTCTTTCCCTTTTTGTCCCACCCAGAGAGACCTGGGAGGCCCAGGATCTTGCCACGCAGCCTGGGCGACATGACTCTGGAATGTGTTGGGGAAACAAACCGCCTTCCCTTCCAGGCCCGACAGGCCAACAGGCCTAGGTGTGGCCAGAAAGGCCTCTGTTTATCTCTGGCCGCCTCTGTTTTGTTTGGTCTGTCAACTCCAGCAGCAAAGTGCCCCCAACGTGTGAGGCTTGATAAAGGTGGGAAGGTAAGAGGGTGGAGGTGGCGGGGCCTCTGGGACCAAAGCAAGAGGGAGGTCCCACTGCCTCTGCTTCTGTGCCTTGTTTCCAGAGGCTGGGAACCACTTGCCTTCCTTCAATGGGTGACCAGGGCCAAGTCCCTAACTTTCCCTGGGTGGTTTGCCTCCATCTAAAGTGGGGTGGGTACAACTTGGATGTAATTTGGATGGCTTAAAGTTTGCAAAACTAATTTCTCTCTTCCTTTTATGTGGTTGTATAACTCAAAAATATAGCAGCCCAGGAGGTGGCTCAGTGGCTACAACATTGAACTCTCAAGCATGAGGTCCCAAATTTATCCCTGGCATTGCATGTACCAGTATGATGTATGCTTTCTCTTGTGTTAATAAAAAAAAAAATACATTTTTGGACCTAGAAAGCGGTGGCACAGTGAGTAGGGTGCAGAGCTTGGAAGCATGAAGTCCCAAGTTCAACCTCTGGCATCCCATGTACCAGAGTGATGCTCTGGTTCTCTCTTTACTTAACTCTTTAAAGAGTCCTTTTGTACACCATTATGTTATCAACCCTTCCCCCTCTTTCCTTATCTTGAATTAATAAATAAAATTCTTAAAAATAAATAAATAAGCAGAGGTCAGGTGATGGTGCACCTGTTTAAGTGCACATGTTACAATGTGCAAGGACCTGGTCCCACTTGCAAGGACTTTCATGCCTGACACTATTGAGGTGCCAGGTTCAATCCCCAGTATCAACAAAAGTGAGAACTGAGTAGAGTTTCTCTCTCTCCTCTCTACCTCATTTAAAAAATAAAGGAATTAAAAAATAGTTTTTTAAAGAGTTAAGGAAAAGTTTTGTGAATGGTGAAGCAGTGCTGCAGCTGTCTCTCTGTCTTTTTCCCTCTCTCACTCCACCTACCCTCTCAGTTTCTCTCTTTTAATTTTTTAAAATTATCTTTATTTTATTTACTGGATAGAGACAGCCAGAAATATAGAGGGAAGGGGTGGTAGAAAGGGAGAGGTAGAGAGACACCTGCAGCCCAGCTTCACCACTTGCAAAACTCCCCCTGCAGGTGGGGACTGGGGGCTTGAACACAGGTCTTTGCTCATTGTCATATGTGCACTAAACCAGGTACATCACCATCTGGTTCCCCCTCTCAATTTCTCTGTCCTATCAAATAAAAAAGAAAGAGAAGGGGGGAGAGAGAGAGAGAGAGAGAGAGAGAAAGCCACTGGGAGCAGTAGCTTCATCCTGCAGTCACTGAGTCCCAGCAAAAATCCTGGTGGAAAAAATTATTTATGAGGTCTAGGAGTGGTGCAGTAGATAAAGCACTGGACTCTCAAGCATGAGCTCCTAAGTTCAATCCCCAGCAGCACATGTACCAGGGTGATGTCTGGTTCTTTCTCTCTTCTTATCTTTCTCATGAATAAATAAAGAAAATCTTAAAAAAATATTTATTGGGCCAGATGATGGCACACTTGATTGAGTGCACATGTTACAATGCATAAGGACCAAGGTTCAAGGACCTGATCCTCACTTGCAGGGGAAAAGCTTTTTGAGTGGTGAAATAGTGATGTAGGTATATCTCTCTCTCTTCCTCATATCTTCCTTGATTTCTAGCTATCTCTATCAAATAATAAATAAAATATTAAAAAAGAAGGAAGAACTGAAAAAATATTTATGAGAGAAAAAGAGTAGAGAGAGAACCAGAACATCACTCTGGCATATGTGGATAGAACTTGAGACCTCATGCTTGATAGTCCAATGTTTTTTTCTATGGTGCCAATTCCCAAATTGCTATTTTTATTGGGGAGGAGTTAATGGTTTACAGTAAATACAGTTGTTGATGCATGTGTAAAGTTTTTCAGTTTTCTGCAAACTAGCCTAGGTCCTCCTCCACCATCATGCACCTGGACCTGAAAGCCCCAGAGTCCTTTACTTTGGTGTAATAAAGTTATTTATTTATGAGAGAACCAGAGCATCATTCTGGCACATATGATGCCAGAAATTGAACGTGGGACCTCATGCTTGAGAGTCCAACATTTTACCTGCTATACCACTTCCCTGGCCTCTCAAGCTCTCTTTCTGATGCCTACCATGACTAATTGCAGATGTAGCATTAAAGTGCACAACTCAGTCTTCCCATCTCCCTGTGTGGCAGTTGTTACTGCCTTCCTAGTCACAGAGGAGGAAGTTAAGGCCCAGAGAGGCTAAGTTGTTTGTTTTAGGTTGCATGGCTGTCCAATAGTATTTCTGGGAGTCCAGTTTTGAGCTCCAGTCTCTGTAACCACAAAACCTTGCTTTTAGCCACTCCAATATTCGAGTTGTCTCTATGTGGAGATGAAAGCTGATACGGGCAATAGTCCCTCTAAAGCACTCTAGTTTAGCCACACATGCAAAGCACTGGTGCCTCTAGAGCCTGGGGTGCAGGCTCAGGAATAGAACCCAGGATTTGCCAACTATTGTGGTGTTAACATGGCAAGTCCCCTAAACTCTCTGGATCTCAGTTTCTTCATCAAATGAAGAGTCAGGATTGCCTAGGTAGGTCTGTGGGAGCAGGAAAGGAGGTCCTAAAAAAAGTTTTCATCCAGGGACCCAGCATGCAGCTAACACACAATAGCTATTCCTAAATATTGTTGCATTGTCACTTCCTGTCACACAGGAGGATGATGGTGGAGGTGATCCTGGGCTTGTGTCCTCACCTATATGGATTCAGGAGGGACCAACAGAGGTCTAGGCCAAGGCAGATGGGCTGTGCCAGGCCTCAGGACAGTGCCCTGTCTGCAGGGGGCAGCAGCATCCAGTCCCGGGTGGTTGTGGCCATTTGAGAATCTGGGTCAGAACTGCCAATTACTGGAGTTTCCAAGGAGAGCAGGGAACCTTGGTTGTGATGAGAAATCTCCCTGTTTTCAAGATGTTTTAACTTAAAACACGTGCTTAATGCTGACTGGGCCAAAGCAAACACATCCATGGTCGGATGTGGCCTTGTTTGGCAACTCTGAGTTAGAGGCCCTGGCTGGAGGTATGAAGGCAGAGGGTGTCTGATGCTGCTTCCATTTTTGGCTCCAGGTGACTTCCCAGATTCAGAGTGAGCCATTGGGGGCTAAGACCCCACCCTCCACTGTGTAAGATGTTGGGATTCATGGGGGACCCTTGTCACCACCTATGTGAGGTAAGGATAGAGGGCAGGTGTGTCTGTGCAAGTGTGTGTGTGTGTGTGTGTGTGTGTGTGTGTGTGTGTGTGTGTGTGTGTGTGTGTGTGTATTTTGAGAGGGGTAAGTGGAATGGCCCAGTTTAATTCTCAAAACTGGAGCCCTGATGTCTCAGGGTATTTGTTTCTTTGATTCCATTGTTTGATTTTCTTCTCCCTAGAGAGCTCCCCCACTGCCTTCAACTTCAGAAAAATAGAGACAGAGATAGAGATAGAGATAGGGATAGGGATAGGGATAGGGATAGGGATAGGGATAGGGATAGGGATAGGGATAGGGATAGGGATAGGGATAGGGATTTGAAGAAGACCACAGCACTACTCCATCTTTCATGGAGTTCCTCCCTCACCCTCCACCAAGAATGGTGTTCCCATGTGGTCCAAGGACTCAAACCCAGGTCCTTACATGTTCCCTTTTGGGTGAGCCATCTCATAGCCCCTCAGAGTAGCTTTTATTTCTCTCTTCTTTTATTTTTAATTTTAGTTAAAAACTGAGATATTATATATATATTTTTTTTTTAAAAGATTTTTTAAATATTTATTTATCTATTCCCTTTTGTTGCCCTTGTTGTTTTATTGTTGTGGTTATTTTGTTGTTGTTATTGATGATGTCATTGTTGGATAGGACAGAGAGAAATGGAGAGAGGAGGGGAAAACAGAGAGGAGGAGAGAAAGACAGACACCTGCAGACCTGCTTCACTGCTTGTGAAGCGACTCCCCTGCAGGTGGGGAGCCAGGGACTAGAACCAGGATCCTTAAGCTGGTCCTTGCACTTTGTGCCATGTGCATTTAACTCACTGTGTTAAAGCCCTACTCCTGATACATTATATTTTATTTATTTATTCATTTATTGGATAGGGACAGAAAGAGAGTGAGAGAGAAAGGAGAGATAGAGAGGGAGACACCTTGCAGCACTGTTTCACCACTCACATAGTTTCACTCCCACAGATCAGGACTAGGGACTTGAACTCAGGTCCTTGTACATGATAACATATGCTCTCAACATATGCACCACCACCCAGCCCCCAAGATGTATTTATTCATTAATATGAGAGGGGAAGCCTTAGCATCACTCTGACATATGTGATGCTGGGGATCCAACTAGGGACCTTGTGCTTGAAAACCCAGTACTTTATCTACGCTGCCACCTCTCAGGCCTTCTTCTTTCTTCCCTCCTTCCCTTCTTTCTCTCTTCCTTCCTTTTGTAATATTTTATTTATTTATTGGGTAGAAAAGAGATAGAAACTGAGAGGGGAGGGGGGAAGAAAGAGAGAAAGAGAAATACCTGCAGCATTGTTTCACCACTCAGAAACTTCCCTCCTGTAGGTGAGGACTGGGAGCTTGAACCCTGGTCCTTGAGCATTGTAATGTGTGCACTCTGCTCCATGTGCCACCACCCAGCCGTTTGTTTGTTTATGAGAGAGAACTAGAGCATCACTCCAGCACATGCAATGCTAGGGATCAAACTCAAGGTTCCATCACTTTATCTAGTGCACCATCTCCCAGACCACCAGAGTAGTTTTTTCTTTTTATTGATTTCTGTTGTAGAGTCAGGAAAGACAATCACATATGTCTTGAAACAAAAGAAAGACTGGGATGGAGTTCAGGTCTCCTCTAAGGACTGCCCAGGCTGTACTGTCAGGAGAGTTGTCAGACAAATGATCAGGATGCCATGACAGCATCACAGGCCATTCCCAGAGACTCTGGGTGAGTGCAGCTAGATGGGACTGGAGACTATGAATTCTAGGGCACCTGGGAAGTTCCCACACAGCTGGATGCTCCTTAGGCTATCCCTGGAGTCAGTGGGTAGAATCCAGCAGCCCCTGGGGGAAAGCATGGGAGTGGGGGCCAGGCTATGCAGCGGAACTAGAAGTCACCCCCACCCCTCCCAGGTCCCTGGGCACCCTCCCTGCTGGGCTCCTGCAGTTTTCCTCCTGCTGACAGATGTTACTGTTTTCTTATACCTCCAATTAAACAAAAATTCCTGTCAGCAGTGGACAGGCCTAATGCATGGAGGAGGCATTAACCAGACCTGCAACTTGACCCAGGACTGTGGCCCCTGGGCCCAAGGAAAGATCCCCACAGCCACCTCCCCTGACTGGACTCCCCAGGGCTCCACAGACCTGGTGGGCATTGTGTCTGCAGAGGCCTGGGCAAGCAGGGTCTAGTCACTCTGGCACCTGGCTAGCTCTTCAGCCCACAGAGACAGCCTCCCTGAACCTCAGGAGGGTCAGAGCTGGGAAACCAAGGAACAGAGAGGTGGAGGGCATGCCTGAGTGACTCAACAGGTAGGCAGAGTATCTGCTAGCTGGAAGGGACTGGCCACCCCATGGATGGTTTTCTAGGAAAAGGCCTGCAGGTAAAAGAGACTTAATTCTCTTCCGGGTGTTCAGGTTCTGAGATGACTGACTTTGCACTTCCTTCAAAACCTCCTATTGCCTGTCTCCCAAAAGCCCACTTAGGACCAGGCCCCTGAAGAGGAACCCAAGGGAGCAAGCTCCAGTGCTTTACTTTTGCAGGTAGGGAAACTAAGGACCAGAGAAGGTGAGGCACTCAGATTCAAACCCTGGTCTTGGCTTCCCTCACAAACATTACCCATTTGTTACACAATTACTTTGTCTTTCACCTCCTGACTCATTTGGCTTAGCATAATCACCTGGGGTTCCACTTACTTTGTCACAAAAGGCAGAGTCTGGAAAGGGGCTCAGAGGGTAGAGCACATTCCTTGTGGATATGAGGCTCTGGGTTTGGTTCCTGCCTCTGTATATGACATGATCTCTCATAAAATACATTTTAAAAATATATATGCATTTTTATTGTTTAGGCCAAAATATTATGCCACTAGTGGTTGAAACCCATAAAGTAAGCTGGTTGCTGCTCTTGCAGCCCTCAAGGAATCTGCAGTACACTGTTTTCTTTTTCTTTTTAAATATTCAATTTATTTTATATTAATGAGAGAAATGCAGAGGGAAAGACACAGAAACACCAGATCACTGCTTGGCTCTGGCTTATGGTAGTGCTGAGAATTGAACCTGGGAACTTAGAGCTTCATGCATGAAAGTTTTTTGCATAACCATTATATGTGGTTCCCAGTCCCAGTCCATGATGTTCTGGTCCCTCATTCCACTCATCCCAGTGCTCTTTTGTCTTTCAGCCTTGGCACCCCAGTTATGTTTTCTCTCTCACTCTGCCATAGATTGCCTTCTGAAGGTGGTGGCTTTAGAATCACAATGGCAGCACATGAGGATCTTACTGAGATGCTTTCCAAATCATGGTGACATTTTCTCTGTCTTCTGGTTCCTGCCATGAGATCAAAACATGTCTTCCTTTTTAATTAATTAATTAATTAATTAATTTGCCTCTATGGTTGTTATTGGGGCTCAGTGCCTGCACTATGAAACACTGCTCTTGGAGGCCTTTTTTTTTTTTTTCATTTTGTTGCCCTTGTTGTTATTGCTGTTATTGTTGGGTAGAACAGAGAGAAGTTGAGAGAGGAGGTGCAGACCTGCTTCACTACTTGCAAAGCAACTGCCCTGCAGGTGGGGAGCCAGGGGCTTGAACCAGGATCCTGGAGTCAGTCCTTATGCTTCATGTCATGTGCCTTTACTCCACTGTGCTACCACCCAGACCCCTGTTTGTTTGTTTATTTATTTATTTTGTTGCCCTTTTTATTATTATTGTTGTAGTTATTACTGTTGTTGTTATTGATGTCGTTGTTGCTAGATTGGACAGAGAGAAATGGAGAGAGGAGGGGAAGACAGAGAGGGAGAGAGAGAGATAGACACCTGCAGACCTGCTTCACCGCCTGTAAAGTGACTCCACTGCAGTTGGGGAGCTGAGGGCTCAAACCGGGATCCTTACCAGGTCCTTGTGTTTTGCGCCACATGCGCTTAACCCGCTGTGCTACACCGCCTGACTCCCTGTTTATTTATTTTTTACCATAGCATGTTCAGCTCTGGCTTATGGTGGTGCAGGGGATTGGACCTGGGATTTTGAAGCCACAGGCACGAGAGACTGTTTGCATAACCATTATGCTATCTACCCTCTGCCCAATTTAATTTATTTTTTCTTTTCTTTTCCTTTCTTCTTTTTTCCTCTTCCTCTGTTTGGGCCTCCTCCTCCTTTTTATAGCCTCCAAGGTTATTGCTGGGACTCAGTATCTACACGTAGAATCCACTGCTCCTGGTGAGCCTTCCTTTCTTCACTTCCTTCCTTTTTTCTTTCTTTCTTTCTTTCTTTCTTTCTTTCTTTCTTTCTTTCTTTCTTTCCTTTCTTTCTTTCTTTCTTTCTTTTCCCTTTTGTTGCCCTTGTTGTTTTATTGTTGTAGTTATTATTGTTGTTGTTATTGGTGTCATCGTTGTTGGATAGGACAGAGAGAAATGGAGAGAGGAGGGGAAGACAGAGAGGGGGAGAGAAAGGGAGACACCCGCAGACCTGCTTCACTGTTTGTGAAGTGACTCCCCTGCAGGTGGGGAGCTGGGTGCTTGAACTGGGATCCTTAATGCCGGTTCTTGGCCTTTGCACCACATGCGCTTAACCTGCTGTGATACCTCCCAATACCCCCTCTTCTTCTTCTTTTAAAAAAATATTTTAATTATTTATTATTGGATAGAGACAGAGAAATTGAGAGAGGAGGGGGAGATAGAGAGGAAAAGCAACAGAGAGATACCTGTAGCCTTGATTCACCACTCAAGAAGCTTCCCCCTGCAGGTAGGGACCAGGGACTTGAACCTGGGTCCTTACACATTGTAGTTCTTTATTTTTTTATAGGACAGAGAGAAATTGAGAGGGATATAGAGAGGGAGAGAAAAAGAGATATCTGCAGCCCTGCCTTACTGCTAATGAAGCTTCCTCACCTGCAAATAGGGAGTAGGGATTTAAACCCAGGTCCTTGAGCATGTATGCTCTACCAATTGCAGCAACATCTGGCTCCTTTATTTATTCACTTAGATAGAGACAGAGAGGCAGACAGTGAAAAAGTTCACAGCACCAAAGCTTCCTTCAGTGCAGTGGGGGAAAAGTTCAAACCTGGGTTGATGCACATGGCAAAGCAACGCACTATCCAAGTAAGCTAGAAAATACATGCTTTTTGAAAGGTACACGTTTGTGTTTAATTTAATTTAATTATTTACCTTTTTAAAAAATTATTTATTTATTAATTAATGAGAGCGATAGGAGGAGAGAAAGAACCAGACATCCCTCTGGTACATGTGCTGCCGGGGACTGAACTTGGGACCTCATGGTTGAGAATCCAGTGCTTTATCCACTGCGCCACCTCCTGGACCATAATTTTTATTGCCATCAGAGTTATCTATAGGGTTCAGTGGCAGCATCAAGAATCCACCACTCCTGGTGGCCTTTTTTTTTTTTCCTGTTTTGTTTGCTTGTTTATTTTTAGATAGGACAGAGAGAAATTGAAAAGGTGGAGTGAAAGAAAGGGGCAGAGGTAGATAGCATAATGATTATGCAAAGAGACTCATATCTGAGGCTCCAAAGTCCCAGGTTCAATCTCCTATACCACCATAAGCTAGAGCTGGGCAGTGTTCTGGTAAAAATAAATAAATAAATAAATAAGTAGAAGAAGGAAAGATAGACACCTGCAAATAAATAAATAAACAAATAAATAAATGGGAGGGGGAGAAATAGACACCTGCAGACCTGATTTGCCACTCATGAAGCACATGAAGTGTCCCCCCTGCAGGGGACGAACCAATGGGTTCGTGTGCTTAACTGGGTGAGTTACTGCCCAGCCCCCCCCCCGTGTTTTATTTGTAAAGAAATATCTCTTTATCAATGAGAAAAGAAGAGAGAGAGAACCAGAACATCACTCTGGCACATGCACTCCTTGGGATCAAATTCAGAACCTCTCACTTAAGAGCCCAAAGCTGCTTTACTCATTGTGTTGCCTCCTGGATGCAACTTCTTATTTTCTAACAGCTGAGGAGTATTCTGTTGGGGGAAAAAAATACCACACACACACACACACACACACACACACACACACACACACACACACACACACACTCAATCAGAAGACAGTTTTGGGGAGGTACTTAGTGGCCAGTCTTAGGGAGGAACAGCTGACTAGCTGGTTCTATGAGGCACTTGGTGATCAAGGTCAGGCTGTTCTGGTATGTCCACTTCATCCCTCTGGGCCCCTTCCCACCTCTCACACCTCAAGTCACACATGCCTCGCCCATCCCAGCTCTGCTTTGTACTCAGACCCTGCTGTTCTTCTGCCTGCACTGCTTTCCCCAGCCTCAGCTGGCTTTTGCTCCTAGTTCATTGTTGTTCCAACTAAAATGTCACCACCCTAGAGAAGTCTTCCCAGCTGACCTGTGTCAGACAGCCACCCCTTCTACTGGCCCCCCATCATTCCTTCCCATCTGCTGATTTGAGGCCTGCTCAGAGATAACTGCTGTCAGCCTCATTTTTCTCCATTTGCACCTATTCTCTCATATGTCCCTCCTGCCCAGTGACAAATGCAGAATGCAGAGTAAACAAATGAATAAACAAGTGACCTGATGGGGCATAAGCTCCTTGATTTGAGTGTCAGAAACTTGGCTGTGATGGAGACTGGGCCTCCTCATGGGTGATGCTCCATCACTGAGAGGTGTGCAAAACCTCTGCTCTGGCACTGATGTGCTCTGTGACCCATGGGAGGCTGCTGCCCCTCTCTTGAGTCATGTTATCTCATAGGTGTGGTGTGCACAGTGGTGCTGCCTAGTGCCCAAATCTGCTGTCATGATAACCTGCAGTGCTATCAGCAATCTAGCCAGGCCACCAGACAGTGAGTACTCCTGGCTGTGCCATGCCAGCTGTGACACAGGGTGGGAGGCATACACTGCCTGCAAGCCCCTCTGATGGTGACTCAGAACCCCTTGGAAACAGCACTTGCATGAGTGCCCTCAAAACCTTTCTCCCAAGCACCCAGAATGTTATCATAATACACAGTCTTTAAGACTGAGTTGCTTCCCTGATGTTGCTGGGGAGATGAAAGGGGAGACAGAACATGGTGGACCTAGTTCTCAGGAATGTGGTGCCCAAGTGCCCCTGGGGAACCAAATGAGGAGAGTTGCATGTCTTCTAGTCTTGAAAAAGGGCTTCATGGAAGAGGTTGCACCTAAACTGCACCTGGCCAAGCAGGTAGGTGGGGATGCTTTGTTCATCTATCTGTGGGTTGACTAAGATGTGTAGTGAGCACCTGATGGGGCACAGGGGCTGGACAAGACTCCTGATCCTCAACACCCTTCAGCCCACAGTGGAACAGATATGGTTAAAAAAGAATAAACAGAGGTACCCAGGGGATACCTCTGGGGGTATGTGTCTGAATGAGCTGGGAGCTGGAAAAAGAGGTGTTAGGAGACCTAGATGACAGTTTCACTTTTGTGACCTCCCACTGTCCCTCCATGTCTGTGGTCCATAAACACCCATTGAGGACATGATGTCACAGTCCCAGTGCCTCCTAACTCTGTCCTTGGGCCTCCAGACTCCCAGACTCACTGCAGCAGAGAGGAAGAATGCCCCTGGGGCTGGTATGTCCAGTGCAAATGGGACCCCCTGGCAACATAGCACAGGTCTCCTGTAAAACAGCCTGCTTTCATGTGTGGTTATGACTGTGTGTCTCTCTCCCACCCCTCCAACCTCCCACCCCCAGATGCCGGGCCTCCCAGAGAGCCAGCTACAGCAATGTTCATGTCTGTATGGCTGCCATAGTTGCTATTATCATTATTTATAGGTTCTTATTTATTTTATTAGATAGAGGCAGAGAGAAATCGAGAGGGGGATAGGAGATAGAGATGGGGAAGAGAGACACCTGTAGTACTGCTTCATGAATCATGAAGCTTTCCAAGGGCACCAAGGCCTTTAATCTGGATCCTCGTGCATGGAGATGTGTGCAGTCTACTGGGTATGTCACTTCCTGGCCCCATTTGATAATATATAGATATATAGATAGAGATAGAGATAGAGATAGAGATAGAGATAGAGATAGAGATAGAGATAGAGATAGAGATAGAGATAGATATAGATATTGCCTCCAGGGTTATTGCTGGGGCTTGGTACCTGCACCATGAATCCACTGCTCCTGGAGAAAGGAGGAGAAAATAGAGAGGGGGAGAGAAAGATAGATACCTGCAGACCTTCTTCACCACTTGTGAGGCGAATCCCCTGCAGATGGGGAGCTGGGTGCTCGAACAGGGATCCTTTTGCCTGTCCTTGCCTTTGCACCATGTGCACTTATCCCACTGTGCTACCGCCCAGATCCCTATTATATGTTTTTTAAAGCTATATATATAGTTTTCCTCTTTCTCCACCTCCACTTCTCTCCACTAAAAGGCACTTTCACTCCCTTCTGAGGTTTATTTATTTTTTCCAAGATTTTTTAAAATAGTGATTTATAAGATTGTAAAATTACAAGGTATAATTTGTTATTTTGTTTTTACCAGAGTACTGTTCAGTTACAGCTTATGGTGGTGCTGGGAATTGAACCTGGGACCTTGGAGCCTCAGGCATGAAAATCTTTTCGAAAGGATGGGCATAAGGATCCCGGTTTGAGCTCCCAGCTCCTCACTTGCAGGAGCATCGCTTCACAATCGGTGAAGCAGGTCTGCAGGTGTCTATCTTTCTCTCTCCCTCTCTGTCTTCCCCTTCTCTCTCCATTTCCCTCTGTCCTACTCAACAATGACAACAACAATAATAACTACAACAATAAAATAACAAGGGCAACAAAAGGGAATAAATAAATAAATATTTTTTAAATCTTTTTGCATAGTTTCTATCTATCCCCAAAACAGCTGTTCTGTAAGTCATTAACCTCCCAATAAGATGTTTTCAACTTTTTTTTTTCTCTAGAGCACTGCTCAGCTCTGGTTTATCATGATACTAAAGATTGGACCTGGAACCTCAGAGCCTTAGGCATGAAAGTCTTTTTGCATAATCATTAAGCTGTCTCCTCAGCCTCCTTTCTTTTATTTTTAATTTTAAAAGGCAAGCCAAGCTACTTGAAGATGGCACTGTGAATAAAGTTTTGGGCTCTCAAGTATGAGGTCCTGGGTTTGATCCTCTATTTTATATATGCCAGAGTAATACTCTGGTTTTCTTTCTCTTCCTCAATAAAATACATATGTATTTTTTAAGGCAAGCCATTTTTAATTTAATTAATTAATTTATGATAGCTACTGAGATAAATTGGGGGGAAGTATAGAGGAGGAGAGAGAGATACACTGTTTCATGGCTAGTGAAGCTTCCAACCTGCAGGTGGGAACTGGAGTCTTAAACCCTGGTCTGGTCCTTCTATACTATAATGTGTGTGCTCAACCAGGTGTGCCACTATCCCCATCAAGTTATTTTAAAAATGAGGTTCAGTGTGGTTGAATCCAGGGTCTTACATGTGTGCTTTGCTACTGAGCCACCTCCCTGGCCCACTTTTTAAAAAAATTATTATTATTAACTAGGGCTCATTTTCTAGTTTCCATTGCTTCTGGGGCTCCCCAGCACCCCGCCATCACACAAGGTGTGGATGCACCATTCCCTATTTTTGCTCTTCAGTTCTCAACTCCAGTGTATATGTGTATCTGCCTCTACATAGAGGGACCCAGGGGAGCTGTTCTTATGTTTCCAGAATCATCAGGCAAGGAGCCTCCATTGCAAAAGTCCAATGAATTTTATCTTGACAGAAGATAGCCTCTACTTTTTCATATGGTGGGGGTGGGGAGGGGGTCCTCAGAACCTCCTCTCTGCCACCTTCCTTTCTGTAGAATAAAGGACTAACTGCACAGGCTCAAAGGTTCTGACTTTCTTTTTCATATTTATTTTATTAATTTATTATTATTTTTTTATTCAGCCAGGGATATTGCTTGTGCTCAGTGCTGACACTACAAACCTACTTCTCCTGGTAACCATTTCCCCCGCCCCACCACCATTTTATTTGATAGGACAGAGAGAGATTATGAAGAGAAGAGGGGAATAGAGAGGGAAGAGAGGGGGCTAGGTGGTGGCACACTTGGTTGAGTGCACATGTTACAGTGCACAAGGAGCCAGGTTTGAGCCCCCAGACTCTACCTGCAGGGGGACAACTTTACCAGTGGTGAAGCAGGGCTGCAGGTGTCTTGTCTGTCTTCCCCTCTATGTCCCCCTTCCCTCTTGATTTCTTCTTTTTTTTTTTTGCCTCCAGGGTTGTTGCTGGGGCTCAGTGCCTGCACCCCGAATCCACTGCTCCTGGAGGCTATTTTTTTCTCTTTTGTTGCCCTTGTTGTTTTATCATTGTTGTGGTTATTATTATTGTTGTTTTTGATGTCATTGTTGTTGCATAGGACAGAGAGAAATGAAGATAGTAGGGGAAGACAGAGAGGGGAAGAGAAAGACACCTGCAGATATGCTTCACTGTGAAGCGACTCCCCTGCAGGTGGGGAGCCGGGGGCTCAAACCGGGATCCTTATGCTGGATGCTGGTCCTTGTGCTATGCGCCATGTGTGCTTAACCCGCTGCACTACCACCCGACTCCCAACATGAATTTTTCAAGATCCATTCAAGATTGGCTAAAACTGGTGAAGTCACCATTTTTAATAGCTGAGTAGTATTCCATTGTGTATATGCTCAGCCACGCATCTGTTGGTGGATACCTGGTTTGCTTCCAGGTTTTGGCTATTAAAAATTGTTCTGCTAAGCACAAAGCACAAGGACCAGCATAAGGATCCCGGTTCGAACCCCGGCTCCCCACCTGCAGGGGAGTCGCTTCACAGGCGGTGAAGCAGGTCTGCAGGTGTCTGTCTTTCTCTCCCCCTCTCTGTCTTCCCCCCCTCTCTCCATTTCTCTCTGTCCTATCCAACAATGACAACAACAATAATAACTACAACAATAAAACAACATGGGCAACAAAAGGGAATAAATAAATAAAATAAATATTTTAAAAAATTGTTCTGCTAACAATTCTATTACAAATTGTTCTGCTAACAGATCTTTTTGGATGGGTATTGTCTGGCATTAAGCCAGCCCCCTGACCCCGACTCCATCCTGCATTGCTGATACTATGACCTATTTACATAATCATTGTTTTGCCTGAAAGATCCCCACCCATCCCATTGATCTATCTTCTTTCTACCTCAAGACCCTCTCTTCCTGCAGGGTAACATTAATCCCACTGGTTATAACCTTCGCAACAGTTGCTAAGGAAGTTTCTACCTTCCCAGTGTGCTTTTGCCTTTCTCCACCCCCTTTCCTAGCCATTTCCGTTTCTGACTTGCCACTTATGGTTTTATCCTATAAAAGCATTGGCTCTCTGATCAATAGATCCTTTTACATTACCATGCTGCCATGAGTTCCTGAGTCATCTATCTCCCACATCGCTGAGTAGCGCATGTGCCCAGGGAAGAGGCACCCCCATGCTAGCCGGCATCTGGCACACCAACGTGGGGCCGACCCCCCTCGGCTTCACACACAGCAGATGTACGGACATGCTCAGATAAGTATACAACTGGTTGGCTCTCCGTAGTCTCATGTCTAACGAAGGCACTGAGGTTCTTTTTCTCCCTCTTCTTATTTTCCTGAGACCCCTCTGTCAGGGCAACCTTCCTCCTTATCAAGAGGATTCCCAAATTCTCTATTCTTTTTTTCGCTAGATAGTTTCTCTGTCTCTGGGACATTTTGCTCTGGGCCACACCTTGGTTCCTCTTGACCACAATCGTGGCTCTCAAGAGATATGCAGGGACCCCTCCTAAAAGGACTCAGGAAGCTCCCCCTAAAACTCCCTCAGCTCGTCCTGTGTTTCCTGTAGAGAGTGCCGATGCTAACTTGGGAAACAGACCTAGTCTAAGGGACCTTGAGGCTGCAATCCAAGATTTAAAGGAGATGGTCACTCTGCTTGCCAAGCACCATACATGCTTTCTAGAGAAAGCAAAGCCTGCCCTGATCCTGACTCACCCTAAGCCCTCTGCATTTCAACCAGCAGCCTCTGTTTTGGCAGACACATCTCCAGCTGCACCGCTGCTTCTGCAGCTTCCTCTTCCATGACTCCTCTCCCTGCCACTATTCCACTATCAGACACAGAACGATGGACGATGGAGCTTTTCCTCTGGAGCAAGTCCACACATTCCCAGTAAACGTTACCCCCAATAGACAGAGACCTCAGGCGTGGTACCCGTATTCCTCCACAGATCTTAAGGAACTTTGCCAGGTTGTTAAAGAGGATGGACTCAATGCTCCATGGACCAGATCTAGCTTACAAGGCCTTCTCCAAAACCTTTATACCTCCCAAGACTGGAGGGACATAGTTCGTGCTACACTCCCAGGCCCATTCTTCCTTCAATGGGAATCATTTTTTAGAGATGAATGTTTACAGCAATCCTGGAAAATAGCCAGAATCAGCCCGAGTGGGATTTTGAGGCTCTGTTTGGAACAGGTCATTTGGGAACCGGAATTCAACAGGCAGAGGCCAGGTTTCCACCGGCTATTTTGATCAGGTACACCTCTGTGCATTATAAGCGTGGAAGCAGTTAACACCCCTCATTGGAGTGGCCGCAGTTCCCATTCCTCTCTTCACCAAGAACCTGATGAATCCCTAGCTAAATTCATTACCACAGTCCAATCAGGTTTGGAGAGAAAGATCTCTTATCCTGATGCCTGTTTTCTCCTCCTGTGTTCTATTGTCTGGGATGGCATGATTCCTGACTTTCATCAGGCATGCCTCAGTCTTAAAAACAAGCAGCCTGTTGTTAAAATTTGTAGGTTCTAGCTGGCCGGGTTGGCTTCATGGGCAGGTAACAGAGACGACCAGAGACATACGGACATACGGCTGGGCAGGGAAGCTGTATTTCTTTATTCAGGAACAACGATCCATAAACTAAGACAAACTAATCACCAAACAGAACTCTGCTGTCTCTTTGCGGCGGCACAAGGACTCTCACTTACTCTGGAACTCAGGAACCCTCTCTCTCTCACTCTTCAACTCTGGAACTCTCGAACTCTGCAACTTTGGAACTCTCGCGGGGTTCCTTGGGGTGGGGCCAAGCAGGCCCGCGAAATTAACAGGACTGATCCAATTCTCTTGGTGGGGGAGAACTAGAACCCAATGTAAAGCATACAACAATTCCCCCTTTTCTTTTAACTAAATGGCTACAGTATCAAGGGTGTGGGGTGAACAGAAACCTATATCGTACAGGCATTTTTATAAAAAGAAACTGGCACAAACATGGAGAAACATGCAAGCAAGTGTGCTGCTAAGGGAAGGCCTGAGGGGGCCATATCTGCCTCTGTGGGCTAAACTTTATCAGCTTAAAAAAAACATTTCTTGCCTCTGGGGGGCGTACCTGTCTCGACGGACATTTGCATGGGGTGCATGGGGTGGGAAACGGCCTAGAGTCCCAAAGGCAGCTGGCTGCAACTTACTTACTATGAAACAAAACTTGTTATTGGCATATTTCTAATAGAGAAGGAATTTGAGACTTTTACATAGCAACAACGTCTTTTTAACCTTTTGTTACACCCATTCAAGATGGAGTCAGGAAAGGAAACCTCAGGCATGAGAATAATTAGCATAGCCATTGTGCGATCTATCATTTCTAATAGAGAAGGTAATGGAGAGTTTTACATATCAACAAGTCTATTTAACCTTTTGTTTAGCCTAACTTAGTTAAAATATATTGATTGTTAACTAATTTTTACCTCAGACTTTAAATGTAAGTTAATTTTATCTTTATGAGAATTACGTTGAAAACCTTTTTTATTTAACTTTGACTAGTAAGAATTTAGCCTTAAAGCTACTGTTTACCAAACTTTAAACATACACATAAACATGGTCATTAATGCACAAGGAGAGAAACCTTTGTTACAAAGACATGTCATTTTAAACACGAATTTAAATCTGTACTGTCTTAGTTGTTGGGGGGGGGGGTTTCACCATCTGGAGGTGGCTTCCCGCGCAGCTTCACTTCTAGGAATTGCAGGTTGCGATCTCTGCACAAATCTCTGCGTACTCCAGCTTGTCTGTCTTCAGACTGGACCAGCAGCTGGAGATCTTGTGTGCCCAGTTTCGGCAGGGAGCCCGGGGGTCCAGGAGGTCCAGGATCATTCCAGAATTTATAGCAAGAGAGCAGGCGGGCAAGCATTATAGAAGGCGTGGGCCTAGGTGCCCAGGGGTGGCGGCCATGATAGGCCGTCGCGGCCCTGCCCCATGGCCCTGCCATGTCTGCTGCCCTGCTTGCAGTGGCCAAGCAGCATGGAGGGATCATGCATCCAGTGCCCTGCGCCACGCAGTGGAGAGCCGGCTCCTGTGGGCTGGCCTGTGTGCTGGCATTGGGCTCATGCATGCTGGCATCGGGCTCTTGCGTGTTGGCATCGGGCTCCTGTGTGCTGGCATTGGGCTCTTGTGTGGTGGCATTGGGCTCTAGCGTGCTGGCGTTGGGCTCTTGGGGCTCTTGTGTGCTGGCGTCGGCCTCTTGCGGGCTGCGGGGCTGCGGGCGCGGTGCGTGGGGTTGTCTGGGCGCAGCCGGCTGGCTGGCTGTTTAACCAGGTGGAAACAGCAGCTCCGCGCCTCGCCTCCCGCCTGCTGGCTATTCCCGCTGACTGTTCTGAGTTCGCCCGAGCAAGTGGAAACCACAGAGTGGTCCAGAGATAAATGTTTCAGAAACAGCAAAACAGTCTCGTGAAGAAAGAGCAGAGGCCTTTGGAGATCTCTTCACAAGCAGAAGAGAAGGCCATAGTGCATAGGTAGCCAAATTGTCTTTACTTATCTGAGAGATGCGCAGGTCAGCCCCACATTGGGCGCCATTTGTTGTTAAAATTCGTAGGTTCTAGCTGGCCGGGTTGGCTTCACGGGCAGGTAACAGAAACGACCAGAGACATACGGACATACGGCTGGGCAGGGAAGCTGTATTTCTTTATTCAGGAACAACGATTCATAAACTAAGACAAACTAATCACCAAACAGAACTCTGCTGTCTCTTTGCGGTGGCGCAAGGACTCTCACTTACTCTGGAACTCAGGAACCCTCTCTCTCTCACTCTTCAACTCTGGAACTCTCGAACTCTGCAACTTTGGAACTCTCGTGGGGTTCCTTGGGGCGGGGCCAAGCAGGCCCGCGAAATTAACAGGACTGATCCAATTCTCTTGGCGGGGGAGAACTAGAACCCAATGTAAAACATACAACACAGCCAGACACCTGGATAGTGGCAACTCAAGAGTTATCTTCTAAAGCCAACCAAGCTTTAGCCATGGCACAAGCCTTCCTTTGCTGCTGCTTTAGATAAAAAGAAAGGGGGCTGCTTTGGGTGCGGCAGTCATGGCCATTGGCAAAGTGAGTGTGCCATAGCTAGATGTGACTCCTGCCCCCAGCCGGAATCCCGGAAGTCTTGAATGCCTTGTCCTAGATGCCAGAAAGGTTTTCATTGGAGGAATGATTGTTGGTCTAAGTTTCATAAAAAGGGTACATGCCTACCGCTTTTGCTGGAAGCAGGATAGCCCTCAGCCCAGCATCCAAAAGGAACCCCAGAGTGTCGCTCTGATTTTGTAATCTCCCCTTGTTCTCTCTGAATATCTTAAGCTTGCTGTCTACCCCCTCTGCTTCCAGTTGTATTTTGTAAGAGAGTGATTTGAATGACTGAATTTTTTGTATGACATTTTGCTCAGTGTACTCTGAAACTTAATTGACTTTATATAAAAATGCTGGATGCAGCCAGCTGTCTCAGGATTCTGCAATGCCAGATCACCTCTCTTGCCCCTCGGCCTATCAGGCCCCCACTTCTCCGCCTATCAGGCAACACCCCCTTCCACCCATCAGCCAGCTCCTCTCCACCTAACAGGCCTCTCTTCAGTCTCATGCTGTCCCTTGATACTCTTACTTATCGCTCCTAGTCTTATTCCAGTTCTTTTAAATATGCCTGCATTCAGGTTTCTGCCCAAAAGGTTTCTGTTCACCCCTACACTACTATTCCTCTGACAGAATGGAGTCTTTTACAGACATTGACCCATTTAACTATGGCCATTAGATAATAGAAAGAGGGAGATGTCAGGAAATTGTGAAGATGTGGTTGAGCTTAGCAGGGCTTGAACCTGAGGGGTGTGTCTATCCTGTTAGTCTCTCTCTCTACCAAGAGGTTGAGCAAGGAGGGACAGTAGTAACCCCAAAGGTGTGCCTCATCCTATCAGACTCCCTGCCTCACAAAGCACCCCGCATTCCTGATACTATGGCCATTAAAGAAAGGGGGAGATGTCGGGCATTATGCCAGGCCCCCCCACCCCCACTCCATCCTGCATTGCTGATACTATGACCTATTTACATAATCATTGTTTTTGCTGAAAGATCCCCACCCATCCAATTGATCTATCTTCTTTCTACCTCAAAACCTGCCCTGCCTGCAGGGTAACATTGATCCCACTGGTTAAAATTCTCGCAACTGCTGCTAAGGAAGCTTCTACCTTCCCAGTGTGCTTTTGCCTTTCTCCACCCCCTTTCCTAGCCATTTCTGTTTCTGACTTACCACTTCCGGTTTTATCCTATAAAAGCATTGGCTCTCTGATCAGTAGATCCTTTTACATTACCATGCTGCCACGAGTTCCTGTGTCATCTATCTCCTGCGTCGCTGAGTAGCAGCCCAGGCTGAGTCTGGTCGAGTTCTCTCCAACCCAGAGAGCATGTGCCCAGGGAAGAGGCACCCCCACGCTAGCCCAGCAGGTATGTTGGGTTCCTTAGTATATATCCATATGAGAGGAACTGCAGACTAATAGGGTAGATCCATTTCTAGCCTTCTCAAGTTCTCCAGACTGCTTTCCACAGGGTTGGACTAATTTACATTCCCACCAGCAGTGCAGGAGGGTTCCTTTGACCCCACACCTCTCTAGCATTTGCTACTGTTACCTTTTCTGATGTATGACATTCGCACAGGAGTGAAATGGCATCTCATTGTTGTCTTTATTTACATTTCTCTGAAAATCAAAGACTTGGAGCATTTTTTTCATGTGTTTCTTGGCCTTTTGGATCTCTTCTGTGGTGAATATTCTGTCCATGTCCTCCCCCCATTTTTGGATGTAGTTATTTGTTGTTTTGTTGTTGAGTTTGGTTGTTAGCCTCTTGTCTGATGTATGGCATGTAAAGATCTCCTACTCTGAGGGGTCTCTTGGTTTGGGTAGTGGTTTCTTTTGCTGTGCAGAAGATTTTTAATTTGATGTAGTCCCATAGGTTTATGCTTGCCTTAGTCTTCTTTGTAATTGTATTAGTTTCATTGAAGATGTCTTTAAAATTCATGCGGAAAAGAGTTCTGCCAATATTTTCCTCTAAGTATCTGATAGTTTCTGGGCTAACATTCCAGTCCTTGATCCATTTGTAATTTACTTTTGTATTTGGTGAAATATAGTAGTTCAGTTTCATTCTTCAACATGTTTCAACCCATTTTTTCCAACACCATTTGTTGAAGAGACTCTGCTTTCTCCATTTAATAGTCTGGACATGTTTGTCAAAGATTAGATGTCCATAGGTGTGGGGGCTTACTTCTGGGCTCTCAATTCTATTCCACTGGTCAGTGAGTCTATTCATGTTCCAGTACCAAGCAGTTTTGATGACAGTGGCCCTATAATATAATTTAAGATCTGGGAGTGTGATGCCTCCAGTTCTGTTCTTTTTTCTCAAGATTGTTTTGGCAATTCTAGGTCTTTTCTGGTTCCAGATAAACATTTGTAGCATTTGTTCTATTCTCCTAAAAAATGTGGTTGGACTCTTGATGGGTATAGCATTTAATTTGTCAGACTCACAAGTCTTATGCTGCCTTCAATCTTAGAACTGACTCTTCCTCTTCCGGGGTTTCTTCCTGATGAGTCAGCCTTGCTCATCATCACATTTCCAGGGCATGGCTTAGAGAGTGGCAGTCCCCTTTATCACTTCCTTTTATCTGTGTCTTTCCATGGGGGAGTGGGTTGATTTCCAGGGGCTTTGGGAACATTTGGGAGCAGGCAGTCTTCCTGCTAATATCTGACCACAGAGACTGGGGTGTTCTGGGTCCCCCTCAAACCACCCATACAGTGCATGATGCCACTGTGCCTCCCTGAAGAGCAGCACCACGGGCCTCTGCAGATGTGGGTCCCTAGTATTTTTGGCATGTGTGTGCAGAGCTGGGTCCTATGAGTGTGCACTTCTGTCCAGCAGCTTGGACCAGATCTGTGCTCACTCAGGCTTCTGCCTGCTGGAACAGCACTTCTGATGAAGCTATACAGCTTGGGGTTCTTTGTTTGCTTTGTCCTGCTTGTTGTTATTGGTGGGGGCAGGTCCAGATGCATAGAGGGTCCTTGCCCTATTTAGGTGGGTGGGAAAAGCCAAGCCTGGGCCTGGGGACTCTCTGCCTGCAAACCTTCCACCCCCTACCCCCAGGCCCTGTTGGCTGCAGCAGGCCCCTCCTTATCTCCAGACTCCCCTTATCTGCACACCCATCTGCGGACAAATGGCCAGCCGCCTGGCTCCTGGTCACTCCGCCTGGAGGGGGCTCTCCTTCCAGGCCTGCGTCTGGCAATTTGGGCTGGAGCCCAAGGTGGGGGGTCTCACAATGGAGTCTCCAGCCAACCCCACCCCTGGGGCTTCCAAACACCACACACACCCCCACTCCTCGGGCAGCCTGTACATTCCACTCATAGACCAGGAATCCAGGCCAGGAGACTCCCTCCACCCCCACCCCCATCCCAACACACCCTTCCTGTCTCTTATAGAGAAGCCTGGTACTAGGCTAGGAACTCCTGGGAGGCAGGAGGGGAAACTGAGGCTCAGTGAGGGGAGGTGGCAGCAAGATAGCAACATCACTGGAGAGCTGAGCCAGCCAAGCTTCTCTCTGGGCCTCCAAGAATGAGGGTCCACTGACCCCAGGCCCCAGGCACTCTCTTGCCTTGGTGATCACTGGGGGGACAGAGTGGAGCCCCCTTCCCTGGGCTTGGTTTCTGCAATTCTCAAGCAGAAGTGTGTTGTGGTGGGGAAGGAGCCTTCCCTGAAGCTACAGCAAAGGCAGAGAAGCATTTGTGGGCTCCTGTTCACCTCACTCAGCTTACACCCCCTTGTCCCCTCTGCTATTAGCACCACTCTATCAGTGGTGGTGGTGGTGGTGGTAGTGGTGGTGGTGGTTCAGCAGTAGCATGCACAAGGCCCTGGGTCTGACCCCTTCACTTCATAAGAAGAAAAACAAAACCAAATAGAATTTCATAAATGGCAGAACTCTGCCTTTATTCATTTAAAGAAAGAGAGAGAGAGAAAGAAAAAACAAAACAAAAATTAAACTGGCAATCACTAACTTTCTGTGCCTTGGTTTCCTGCATGAGAAATGGAAAATAAGCCTGGACTGTGTGGATTGAGGGACTGAACCTGAGTATCCACTCTTCCTTTATAACTTACTTATTTCAGTGCTATTCAACTGCTCTTGCTGAAATTTTTTAAAGGTTTGTTTATATTATTATCATCAATATTAATATTAATATTAGCAGTATTATTAATACTTATCCTAGCACTGCTCAGCTTTGGCTTATAGTGGCTTGGGGGCATTGAACCTGGGACCAAGGAGCCTCAGGCATGAAAACTGTTATTGTTGTTTTAAATATTTTATTTACTTATTAATGAGGAGAATAGGAAGAGAGAGAGAGAGAGAACTAGACATCACTCTGGTGCATGTGCTGCTGGGGATTGAACTCAGGACCTCATGCTTGATAGTCACTGTGCCACCTCCCAGACCACTGAAAATTGTTTTACATAGCCATTATGCTGTCTGCTTAGCCCCAATATATTTATTTACTAATGAGAGGGAAGTGAAAGAGTGCTGGCACATATGATGCTGGGAACCAAACTTGGGACCACATAGGCCTAAGAACTCAATGCCTTACTCTCTGTGCTACCTCCTCTGTTTTAAATTCTTTTTTTTTTTTTAGACAGAGGAGAAACACTGCGGCACCTGTGGTATATGGTTGCCAAGTGGTGATAGGGGCTTGAACCTGGGACCTTGTGCATAGTAAAGTATGTGCTCTGCCAGATGAGCTGTCTCCTGACTCAGGGAGTGAATCTGAAAGCTTAGAAAGCACACTGAACCCAGCCAGGGAGCCAGTGTGAGATTCAGGCTTCCTTTAGTGACTGTCTGTGCTGACTAAATTTCTGGGGTGCTCCACACATCCACTCTCTCACCTGGGAAATAGGGGCAGTGCATCTCTGAGGCTCCAAGGAACACAGCTGGGGGCCCAGGCTCTTGGTGGTAGTTGGGGGGGGGGGGCAACAGAGGGGAATGAGCCTGGACATGGAGACAGCCTGGGCTTTGTTTACAGAGCCCATCTCCCTACTGATGGATGTATCAGCACAGGTCTGCCCACCTGCTTCTCCTGGAAACATGAATCAGGGTCTGTTTGGAGAACATGTGTGCTCTGCTGTCAAACATTCTGCCCAGGCTGGGGCCACACAGCTCTGGAGCAGGACATGGAGGACTCAGTGGTCCCCAGGGATATAGCCCAGGTCCAGAACCCTTTGGCCAAGTTTCAGGGACAGCCTGGGCCTGGACAGGCTTCTCCCTGGCATCAAGGAGCTCTCTGGAAAGTGAGATAAGACCTGGGGTGACCAGAAGACAGAGGGACAGATAAGGGTCCATCTGCTTCCACTCTGTTCTCTCATCTCCCAGCATGGTGAGGGAGAAGGCTTTGAAAAATGTAAATCTCACAACAGTTGAGTACAGATCAGATTCCTTTGTTTTTGAAAGTCATTTATTTGTTAAGGGTGTGTGTGTGGAGAGGGTTGTGCATCACTCTGGCGTGTGTGCACCAGGGCCTTGAATTTGGGGCCTCATGCAGGCGAGTCCAGCACTGTACCAGCTGTGCCACCTCTCTGGTCCCAGATGAAACTCCTGGAAGATAGTCCCATGGGATCATTCCCTACCTGACACCCAGATTTGGGAACTTTTGTTTGTTTGTTTGTTTGTTTAAAGACTGAAAGAAACCACAGCTCTGAAGGTTCCTTTAGTGCAGTGAGGCCTGGGCTTAAACCTGGGTCATGCATATGGCAAAGCAGCACACTATGTAACTGAGCTATTTTGCCAAACTTTGGGCACTTCCATCCTCTGGGGAAGTGTCAGGGAATCTGGGGTACTGGGGAGGAGAAAGGGGGAATATTTCAGCTCTGGTGAGGAACAATGAAGTAGCACATTCAACCAACTTGGTTAATTTGCTTTTAACCCTAAATATTATTTTATTCATCTTGAAAGGGGATGTGTAATGTTGTCTGTTTCAGAGAATGTATGAGGAGTGAGGGGGTGTTGTGTGATGGGGGGGCAGTCAGAGTTCAGTAAATGAGAAGCATCACAAAGACACATTCTTTGTTCACTACTATTGCAATCTGCATTTCTCCCTATGACAACTTTATTTGACTTTTTTTTTTTTTTAGAGAGAGAAAGAAAAAAAGAGATTGCTGTACTGAGCTTCCTTCAATGCAATGAAGATTGAGTTCAAACCTGTGTCAAGCACATGGCCAAGGAGGGATTTGATTTATTTTTAAAGGATGTATTTGCTTGTTTGTCTGTATGTTTTGTGTAAGAGATAACAGAGAACAGAGCATGTCTTAGTCACCTGCAATACTGGAGTTCCAACCTGGGGTCTCACACATTAGAGGGGTGTGCCTGGTACTAGTTGAACCACATCTCTGCCTACTCACTTACTGATATTTTTCTCTTTTATTTTCTTTTTTCTTCTTCTTTTTTTTTTTTACATAAACACCATTCCCACCACCAAAAGACTGTGTCCTATCCCAATCACCCCCACCCACCCCTTTTTCTTTACTTTTTATTTTTTAATTTATTTTTATTATTTTTATTTATTTGATAAAGACAGCCAGAAATTGAGAGGGAAAGGGATGATAAGGAGAGAGAGACATTTTCAGTCCTGCTTCACCACTCGCAAAGTTTTCCCCCTGTAGGTGGGGGCCAGGGGCTCAAACCTGGCTCCTTGTGCACTGTAACATGTGCACTCCACCAGGTGTGCCACCACCTGGCCCCAGTATTTTTTTTGATGGGAAGGAGACTAGAGGTGAGGAAGGACAGGAGAGTTCTCTTCAGAATGCCCTTGAGTAAGAAATTCCAGAAGGGAAAGTGCCTGTTGTTTACTTAAGCCCTTTCACTGAGTGTGTGTGGAAGCTCAGGCAGACCAAGGAGCTGGTGTCAGGTAAGGGGCTGGAGACCAGCAGGGTACTCAGAAATGGGGTTACTTCTCCAGATCACTTTCTCCAAGGGGTGAGGTGCTAGGCCCCCAGATTCCTCTAGGTGGCGCACAACCCTCTGGGGAGAGGAGGCAGGGAGGGATAGACCTATCCAGGCATGGTGCCCTAGAGAGGGGCCAGCATCACTCATTCTTTCACTCACTCAACCCCAACCCATGTTTCCCAGAGCCCCCTGACTGCTAAGGGTTAAACTCCTGCATCTTCAGACTCAGAGCTCTTGACACCAGGGCCCATTGGTTTTGTCCCTGGTAGGCTGTCAGGACAGTTTAGAAAACAAGAGCTACCTCTGGCTGTCTCACCTCCCACTCCTCTTACAGTCTCCCTCCCCCCCCATTCTAGTTCTTACCCTCCCTCTGGTTCACCTCAGAGTGGAGGTAGGTTTTTATAGGCAGATGAGAGTGAGCTCATAGAACCCAGGCATCTGCTGGGGGTGTGGGGTGGCAACACTCAGAATTCTTAACCCCAGAAAAGGGGCCTGGAAGGTGGGGTTAAGGGCTGCTTCTTACTCCACCCTGGGCAGAGCAGTGTCCTCCTCTTACATGCTGACCCAGGAGAGGGGGATCCAGGACCCAGATCTGCTCTAGATCTCCCCTATCCCCCAGCCATATATAAAATGTGTCCCCAGGGCAAATGACCTGCCTATTCCCCTGATCCCAAGGAACCACTCTCCTCAGGAGAAGAGGCAGCTTCACTTCCACACACTTCTCTGATTGCAGCAGGTGGCCTCCTGACTCAGAGGAGCATCCTGGGGTGGGGGGAGCATCTTGGAGTTCCTGAAGGAGCCTGTGGTGAACATAGGCTCTCTGCACCACCTACTTTAGTAATTCCCCAGCAGAGCCCAAGAACACCTGCTTCAATGATGTCACGTGGTCTTGGGTAGCAGAAAAACTGAGATTGGGGAAGGAGGTATGACTTTTTTTTTTTTTTTTTTTTAACCACAGCACTATTCTGCTCTGGTTTTAGGTGGGGGGTGGGGATTGAATCTGGGACTTTGGAGCCTCAGGCATGAAAGTCTCTTTGCATAACCATTATGCTGTCTACCCCACCCAGCATGTGACTATTCTTAGGTCACACACCTCTCCAGCTACAGAGGCCAGCTAGAGATTCGGATAGGCTGGAGTTTGTATCCTGATTCTGTCCCACTGGTGCTGTGTGACCAAGGGCAGATAACTAGGCCTCCTTGCAGTTTCATTCATTCAGGTGAAACAAATAAAGCCCATAGGGTGAGACTTGGGGTGTCTCTGCCTGGGCAGCTTTCAGAGCCACCACACACCTCTCTCAGCTCCTAAGGTGGTCTGATGAGAGTGGGCTCTTTCCCTTCCTGCTCTGTCTTAGGCTCTTAAACCTGCTTCCTGCTTCCTGGCACCTCAGTCAGTCCTTTACCCCTGGCTCTGAGCACCTGGTTGGGGATTACATGAGGTACTGTCTTTGTCCCTTCAGTTCCTGTCACTCACAGTCCCTGATGCCAGAAGTTGAATAAGGTGAAGGTCTCCTTTCCAGCAGCAGGAGGTCACTTTTCTGTGTGGTCACCTGAGAGGCCTCAGACCATTGATTCCAGCCCTAAGGGCTCTCACCTCATCACCTGGTCACCTCCCAGAGACTCCCCTCTTGATATCAAAACCGTGGGGGTCAGCCTCCTCCAGGTGGGAGCAGTCACCTCATCCCCATCACAGGGACAGGACCTGTCTAGGATGAGGCTAGCCAGAGAGACCTGGGAGTGCAAAAATGCAGGGAATAGTCTAAGGGCCATACCTCCTTGAACTTTGTTTCCTGAATGCCTCTCTCTTCTCCTGGCTGGGGGACCCTGGTGTTACTGAAATCAGAAGCCAGAGTGAACTCTGGCTCTCAGCTCTGTGGTGGGCTCAGCACAGGTGTCACACAGGGCCAGGACCTCACCCTTATTGAAGCCAGGTTGTCAGTTCTGGGCTGCCCAAGTCCTCCTCCTCCTCTGCCCTGCTTTAGGTAATGTCCTACCAACTCCTACACCTGAGGGCTTTTTGCCTTGGGAGGGCAGTGGGCATTGCCATTTCCCCTGCCCGATGCTCAGCTTTGATCCCTGTGCTAGTCAGCTAGCCAGCTCCTGGGTGACAGGGAAGCCCACCCTTCTGTAGGGACTTCAGCTGGTAGGAAGTGGATGTCCCCATGCTGCTTCTGTCACTTGGCCAACTGCATACAAAATAGCTAGTGCTTCAGTCCTCACCCAGCAGGTCTTAGAGGAAGCTGGCTGATTCCAGGGGGAGCAGGAGGGGAGGCTCATCCTTCTTCCATGTTGCTACCCAGCCTCCCATCTGGACAATAACAGCTCCTGTCTCCAGACCATTCTGAGCCCAGCAGAGCAGCAGGCAGGCTTGACTCCAGGGTGGCAATTAGCCTGATAAGGTAGTGACCTCTCCCCTTTGTCTGGAGCCTGCTCCTCCACCCACCCCACCCCTATTACCCCTCAGCTTGCAGCCAGGAGGCTAGTTCAAGGTCTGGGGTGTGACTTTTTCCCTCCTGGGACTTCTGGTCACCCGTCTGTGAGAAATTTGACTTTCCTAGGCTAGTAGAAAACTGAGAGATAGCTTTAGAAAAGCCCTGCCTATAGAGTGTGACTGACTGCAGACAGCTAGAGAGCCGGGGTCTCTTCTGGGATATTTTGGAAGGGACATGAAAAGGGCACTGGCAAGAAGAATCCAATGGCCCTGCAGTACCCCTCTCCCCACCCCCACCCCCATTTACTAGCTGTGTATTTCCAGGTCAGCTTCCTCTGTAAGCTGGCAGTATTTGTGCCTGGTCTGCTGGAGTACAGGGACACAGGGCAGGAGAGTCTAGTGCTTAGGTCACAGGCTTCAGATCAGATGCAGCTGGGTCCCAAAGCAGTAGAAGGTGGGGAAGAATATCAGTTTCAACTTGCAGGGCTGTTGTGAAGATTAAATTAAACAGGGGGGCTGGGGTTATACAATAGACTTTCGTGCTTGAGACTCAGAGGTTCCAGGTTTAATTTCCAGCACCACTATAAGGTAGAGCTGAGAAGTGTTCTGGGGAAAAAACAAACAAGGCAGTAGTGTAAGCCCAGCATGTACATAGCTCTGCTGTTTCCTGGGTCAGGTCTCCCTGACTGAGAACAAGACAGTGTAGTCATAGTCTTGGCTTCCAAAACATGCAGGAACTAGAGTGAAGGAGCAGGAGAAAACAGCTCCCAGCCCCAAAGCTGGGAAGACAGCTTGCTCACAGGTTGCAGTCCTCTGCACTCCCCACCCCCTCCCCTGCTCAGGGTTAGCTGCCCAGTGCTGCAAAACCAGCTCACCTGCTGTATGACCACAGTTCTGTGAATGAGCCTTTATGAACCTCGCTTACCCCCCTGTGGAAATTGGAATGATAACCAGGGCGGGGGGGGGGGCAGGATCCACAAACTTTTGGAAGACTAAGTGTGTAAGTCTATGATGTGAAAACAGCCTGTGAAATCTCTAGCTTTTTTTTTTTTTTCCTGTATTAGTTTGAATAACTTGTTTTCTAGCCTCTTTGGCTGGGGTGGGAAGCTTCAGAGGCTGTGGGACCCTGAGGCCTGGCCCTGCTGCTAACACATTCTAAGGTCCTGGCCCCAACTCCCCCCATGCAGGGCCTATATCACTGAGAAGAATAAAAGAAGAGTAGGAATGCTCTGTAATTCCAGGACTGGGTGTGGCTTAGTCCCCATCAGGCTTTGCTTCCTGGCCTCCAGAGAGCCCTCTCCTCCCTCTGCCCCCCCAAATTTCACTGGGCAAAGAGTAGGACTACAGGCAGCTAGCCCCCCACCCCTTCCCACCCCTTCCCATTCCTTCCCACCCCTACAACCTGCCACGTGGAAGGAGCCTCCTGGGAAGGGGACCCTTAAGTGTATGCAGATGAACTGAACAAGGGGGAGCCTCATGGGCTCTCAGGCTGGGATGTCCCAAAGCAAGAACCCCAGTGCTGGAGCTGGGGTGAAGGGATAATGACCAAGAGAGTCTGGAAGGGAACTCTCAGCAGCAGTGGTGGCACTGGTATGACTGAAATCACACAGACTTTGCTGATTTTTAATATTCATTCCTGTACTTTTTGCCATAACTGTGGCTTCACCACTCTGAACAACTTTTCTTTCTTTCTTTCTTTCTTTCTTTCTTTCTTTCTTTCTTTCTTTCTTCCTCCCTTCCTTTCTCTCTTTCTTCCTCCCTTCCTTTCTCTCTCTTTCTTTCTCTTTTCCTTCTTTTCTTCTTTCTTTCTTTCTTTCTTCCTTCCTCTTTCTTTCTTTCTTTCTTTCTTTCTTTCTTTCTTTCTTTCTTTCTTTCTTTCTCCAGGAAGAAAGAGACAGAGATTGGCACACAGAGAAGGAAAGACACCAAATTCCCTCCTACAGTGTGGGCCAGGCTTGAGCCCCAGTCATGTGCATGGCAAAGCAGGTGCATTATCCAAGTGAGCTATTTTGACAAATTTCTCCTCATTTTTAGAGGCTTCTTAAAAAAAAAAAAAAAAAAACTTTGAAAAAGAAAGCTAAGTACATCTTGAGAAATTTCTTTACATAAAAACTTTAGGTAGGGGTGGGGGAGACAGCATAATGATTTTGCAAAGACTTATGCTTGAGGTTCCTAAATCCTATGTTCAATCCCCAGTACCACCAGAGCTGAGCAGTGCTCTGATTGTATTTTTCTCTCTATAATTTCCTCATTAAAGTAAAACAAATGAAATATATTTTTAAAAAGATACAATCTGGGCAGGGATAGATAACATAATGGTAAAAAAAAATAACATAATGGTTATGCAAAGGGACTCTCATGCCTGAGGCTCAAAAGTTCCAGGTTCAATCCCCCGCATCACCATAAGCCAGAGCTGAGCAGTGCTCCATTAAAAAAAAAAAAAGATATAATCTTGTGTCACTTAAATGATTTACTAAGACTGTTTTCTTCTCTCTCTCTCTCTCCCTCTTTCTCTCATTACCAGAGCACTGTTCAGCTTTGGCTTATGGTGGTGCTGGGAATTGAACCTGGGACTTCAGAGCCTCAGGTTTGAAAGCCACTTGTATAACCATTATTTTTTATCTTCCCAGCCCTTAAGATGGTTCTTTCCTTTTTTAAAAAAAATATTTTATTTGTCTTTAATGACAGAAAGATACACACAGAGAGCTACTCAAGCACTGCTCAGCTCTGGTTTATGGTGGTGCTGGGGACTGAACCTGGACTTTGGAACCCCAGATACGGAAGTCTTTTGCATAGCTATTATGCTGTCTCCCCATCCCAGATGGTTCTTTCCTAACATAAAAAGGTGGGGGTGAGGGGTCTGGTGGTTGTGCACCTGGTTGAGTTTACATATTACAGTTTGCAAGGGCTTGGGCTCAAGCCCCTTGTCTTCATCTCTGTGTGTGTGGGGGGGGGTAGACTTCATAAGCAGTGAAGCAGTGCTGCAAGTGTCTCTCCCTCTCTGTCTCCACCTTCCATCTCAGTTTCTCTAATAAATAATAAACTAAGAAAAAGAATTGGGGTCATCGGGCGGTAGCAGGTAAAGCTACATGGCTCAAAGCACAAGGACCAGCTTAAAGATCCCGGTTGGAGCCCCGGGCTCCCCACCTGCAGGGGAGTCACTTCACAGGCGGTGAAGCAGGTCTGCAGGTGTCTATCTTTCTCTCCCTCCTCTGTCTTTCCTTCCTCTCTATTTCTCTCTGTGTCTTATCCAACAATGACAGCAATGACAACAATCACAACAACAATGATAAAACAACAAGGGCAACAAAAGGGGGAAAAATAGCCTCCAGGAGCAGTGGATTTGTGGTGCAGGCACTGGAGCCCCAGCGATAACCCTGGAGGCAAAATAAGTAATTAAAACAATTTTTAAAAAATATTATTTATTTATTTTCCCTTTTGTTGCCCTTGTCATTATTGTTGTTGTGGTTATTATTGTTGTTTTTACTGCTGCCGTTATTGTTGGATAGGACAGAGATAAATGGAGAGAGGATGGGAAGACACAGAGGGGGAGAAAAAGACAGACACCTACAGACCTGCTTCACCACCTGTGAATCGACTCCCCTGCAGGTGGGTAGCCGGGGGATTGAACCGGGTCCACAGGTCCTTGCGCTTTGTGCCACGTGTGCGTAACCCGTTCCGTTATGGCCAGACTCCCCCCCCAAAAAAAATTTAAGGTGGGGTGTACACAATACAGGGCACATGTATGGAACTGGGTTGAAGCCTGCGGTGGGGTTGGGGGAAGTGGTGAAGCAGTGCTGTAGGTGTTTCTCCGCCCTCCCTATTTCCATTCCCCCTCTCAATTTCTCTATCTAAAATAACTAATGGGCGGGGTGGTGGTGGTGGTGGTGGTTGGTGGTTAGACTACATAATGGTTATGCAAAGAGACTCTATGCCTGAGGCTCCAAAGTCCCAGGTTCAGTCCCCCACACCACCATAAGCCAGAGATGAGCAGTGCTACGGTTAAAAATAATAATAATAGGGAGTCGGGCGGTAGCGCAGTGGGTTAAACACACGTGGCACAAAGCCTAAGGACCTGCATAAGGAACCCGGTTCGAGCCCCCCGGTTCCCCACCTGCAGGGGAGTCGCTTCACAGGCGGTGAAGCAGGTCTGCAGGTGTCTATCTTTCTCTCCCCCTCTCTGTCTTCCCCTCCTCTCTCCATTTCTCTCTGTCCTGTACAACAACGACGACACCAATAACAACAACAATAATAACTACAACAATAAAAATAACAAGGGCGGCAAAAGGGAATAAATAAATAAATATTAATAATAATAAACTAAATAACTAACTAAATTTATTTATTTATTTATTTTGGGTAAAAGATAATGCAGGGGAAATGAAGATCTGGGGAGTTGTGGCAGCTTTCTGTCTATAGTTTGTCCGCTTCACAAGCAGGGAAATTGAGGCATGGTGGGGCTGAGCGCTGGACTACGGGCACAGGCCAAGGTCTGCTCTGCACAGTCCCTACCAGTGCAGGGGCCGCGGGGGATGCACAAGGGGGGGCGACTGCTGCACTTCCGGTCTCTGCAGAGCCAGGCCTGGAACCCGTGTCCTTGAGTCCCCATGGCTGCTTCCAAAGCGGCAGCAGGTAGGTGCTGTTATCCAGGCAGTGGGGTGGCTTCCGCCACCACAACTGGGACTTGACTGGGGCCTTTGGGCCGGCGGGGAGGGACCCCCCCGGGCGCCTCGCGGAAGGTAGTGCCCCTCTTTGTCTCTCTGTCTCTGTTCCTCTCGTTCCTCCAGCTCTTGGCTCCCACAGTGCGTCCTAGAGCCGGGCTTTTACCTGGACGGTGCCTCTGTGCCCGGGCACGTCCTCCCGGGGGCCCCAAAGGCCGCAGCATTGCCCAGGTGGTGAGCAAACTCTGCTGTGGGAAGCCTGGGCGCCACATCCCGGGGTCACGGGGAGCCGGGAAAGGGGGGGGGGACACCTGTACGCGGAGACCTGGCCGGTCCCGACCTCCCAGTCTCCATGCCAGTCCCCCACAGCCCTGACGGGGGCGCTTTCCCTGCTTGGCCTGTGGGCTTCTTGGGGACTTGTGCTGAGGACACGGTCCCAGATGGCTGGACACCTAGAGAAAGAAATGTGACGGACCTGGGCGGTAGCGCAGCCGGGCAGCGGGTTAAGCTCACATGGCGGAAGGATCCCGGTTAGAGCCCCTGGCTCCCAACCTGCAAGGGGGGTCGCTTCAAAAATGAATCAGATCTGCAGGGATCTTTCTCTCCTCCTATCTTCCCGTCCTATCCAACAACAATAACAATAAACAACAGGGGCAATAAAAGGGGAAAAAAATAGCCGTCGGGAGCGCAGTGCAGGCACCGACCCCCAGCAATAACCCTGGAGAAGGAAGGGAAGAAGGGAGAGAGGGAAGAAAAGAAAGATAACAAGGGCAACAAAAGGGAATAAATAAATAAATAAATAAGTAATAAATAAATTTTAAAAAAGGAATAAAGAACAGAAAAAAGGAAAGAACTGTGACAAGGAAGGAAGGAAGGAAGGAAGGAAGAAGGAAAGAAAGAAAAAAGAAAAGGAAAGAAAGAAGGAAAGAACTGTGACATGACTGCAACACAGCACAGGGTCGGAAACAGGGAAAGGGGTTCCGCTCTGGTGAGAGGGCAGCAGAGGATGGACAGGAATATTTTTTTATATCTTGTCTTTTTTAAAAAATATTTTATTTTTTTAAAGATTTTATTTTAATTTATTTTATTTTATTTTCTTCCTCCTCCAGGGTTATGGCTGGGCTCGGTGCCTGCACCATGAATCCACCGCTCCTGGAGGCCATTTTTCCCCCCCTTTTGTTGCCCTTGTTGTAGCTTCGTTGTGGTTATTATTATTGCCCTTGTTGACGCAATTCGTTGTTGGATAGGACAGAGAGAAATGGAGAGGGGAGGGGAAGACAGAGAGGGGGAGAGAAAGACAGACACCTGCAGAACCTGCTTCACCGCCTGTGAAGCGGCTCCCCTGCAGGTGGGGAGCCGGGGGCTCGAACCGGGATCCTTACGCCGGTCCCTGCGCATTGCGCCACATGTGCTTAACCCACTGCGCCACCGTCCGACCCCCTACTTATTTATGAGAAAGATAGGAGGAGAGAGAAAGAACCAGACATCACTCTGGCATATGTGCTGCCGGGGATTGAACTTGTGACCTCATGCCTGAGAACCCAAAGCTTTACCACTGCGCCACCTCCCGGGCCACTAAAAATATTTTATTTATTCATGAAGAATGATAGGCAGAGGGAGAGAGAAAGAACCAGGTATCACTCTGGTACATGTGCTATCAGGAATTGAACTTGGGACCTCATGCTAGAGAGCCCAGTGCTTTATCCACTGTGCCACCTCCTGGACCACAGGTTCTTACACCCAGGTTCATGAAGAATGGGAGTGAACTTCCCAGGAGGGCAGCAGGACTTTGCTGGCAGAGGAAACGACCAGTGCAAAGGGCCTGGGGCAAGAGGGGAGCAGGTTCAGGTGGAGGTCCTTGCCCATGCTGCTGGCAGCTCGCAGCTTGGGGACAGCGGGGGGTGGGGGTGGGTTGGACCCTAATTGCAAGGCCTTTAGGAATCCATTAAAGGCTTTTAAGCAGAGAGTGATATCCATGTGATAAGCTCACTGGCTACAAGTCAAGTGTGAGAGAAAAGACTAGGGAGGGGGAACTTCCTTTACAGAAACCAGAACATTCAATGAAGCACTCAAGTCAGACCACGGAGGTCTCAAGGGTGGCAGAGACAAAAAGATCCACAGGACAGGAAATCCAGAGTTAGACCCTAGGATATAGATGTGAGGTCCCTCCTCTCAGCAGAAAAAGGGAAATTTCCTTACTTTCTGCACCTGGGTCGCATACAAGGCAATGTACTAGCCATGTGAACCATTTCACCAATGCTCTTCTTTTTTATTAGTTTGTTTTCATTTATAATTTTATATTTTAATTATAATAGAGGTAGAAATTGGGACAGAAGGGAAGAGAGAAAGACAGCTGTTTTACCCCCTGTGAAGCTACCCCCTTTATAGGTGGGCACTCGAGGCTTGAACCTGGGTCCTTCCCAGCTCCTAAAATTTTATTTTATGTAAAAAGAGTCTGCATCATTCCTGCAGTTAGCTAGGTATCCTGGAGCTGACCAATTCAGTGAGCGAACTTCAATGAGCCCTATATTCTTAAGCTACTGGAAACACTGTGGCCATACTTTGAGGTTTTTTGTTTTTTTTTTCCCAAGTCAGACCATGCCTGTCTGGGAAGGCCCAGCAAGAGGGAGAACCCCAACAGGATTTTATTGGGGGGTTCCAGTGAGCCTGTTGCTGGCCCATCTTGCTGACTTGGATACAACTAAGCCAAAGGCAGAAGAGTTTATTTCACAAATGGTACAGGCCCAGAAGCTTGCTCCCTGGAATCAGTGCAAATGATCTCCCATCTTAAACCTGAAACTGCTTTATTGCAGGTGGATAAAAAAATTTTAATTTAAAAATCAATAAAGTAGCAATCGGGTCGTAGCGCATGGGCGCAAAGCGCAGGGACTGGTATAAGAATCCCGTTTCGAGCCCCCAGCTTCCCACCTACAGGGAAATCACTTCACAAGCGGTGAAGCAGGTCTGCAGGTGTCTATCTTTCTTTCCCCCTCTGTCTTCCCCTCCTCTCTCCATTTCTCTCTGTCCTATCCAACAATGATGACATCAATAACAATAATAATTACAACAATAAAACAACAAAAAAGGAAAAATAAATAAAATAAATATTTTAAAAAAAACCAATAGGGCTTGAAAGGTGGCAGGAAGTGGCACACCTGGTTAAGTGCACACACAGTGTCCAGGGACCCAGGTTCAAGCCCTGGTCCCCACCTACAGGGGGAAAGCTTCATGAGTGATGAAGCAGGTCTATCTCTTTTCCTCTCTGCCTCTTCCTCTCCTCTCAATTTATCTCTATGAAAGAAAGAAATAACGAAAGAAAGAATAAGGCTCAAGACTTGGGAAGTGGCACAGTGGCTGGAGTGTTGGACTTGGGAGCATCAATCAAGTCATCAATTTGACCCCTGAATCACATATGTCAGAGGGATGTACCCCTCCACCACCCCCCCACCCCCACCCCGTCTCTCATGTTAACAAAAATAAGTCTTTGAATAGTAATAAGGATGTAGATTAGAAGTAAAGCACCTGCTTTGCCCTGGGTTTGATCTCCTGCACCCCCCCTCCAAATTTAAATTTAAATGAAAATAGTGCAGGGGCTTGGAGGAGATAGCACAGCAGTTTATACAACAGACTTTCATGCCCCAGGAACTAAATTCCTAAATTCAATCCCCAACATCAACATAAGCTATAGTTGATCTGTGCTGGGGGGGGGGGAAAGCAAATTTAAAAGAATGAAAATAATATTAAATAGGCTGGGAGATAGCATGATGTTTATGCAAAAAGACTTTCATGTTTGAGGCACCCAAGATCTCAGGTTCACTTCCTACACCAACATAAACCAGAGCTGAGCAGTGCTCTGGTAAAATAAACAAACAAAATAATAAAACAAAACACTGCAAGTAATTCTTGTATACTGTCTGTTGTGTGGTAAAGTATTGCCCTTGAGCTAAGTCTACCTAATGCCTTTTCTTTTGTTTCATAGCAGTTTTATCTTTTTTGTTTTTGTCTCCAGGTTTATCACTGGGGCTCCATGTGGGCTCTACAAGTCCACTACTCCTGGCCATCATTTTTTCCATTTTATTGGATAGGACAGAGAAAAATTGAGAGGGGAATGGAAGATAGGGAGGTAGAAAGAAAGATAGAGGGGAGTCGGCGGTAGCGCAGCAGGTTAAAGCACAGGAGGCACAAAGTGCAATGACTGGCATAAGGATCCTGGTTCAAGCTGCTGGCTCCCCACCTGCAGGGGAGTCACTTCACAGGCGATGAAGCAGGTCTGCAGGTGTCTATCTTTCTTTCCCCCTCTGTCTTCCCCTCCTCTCTCCATTTCTCTCTGTCCTATCTAACAATGATGACATCAACAACAATAATAACTGCAACAAGAGAAAACAATAAGGGCAACAAAAATGGAAAAAGAAATATAAATAAATACTAAAAAAAAAAAAGAAAGATAGACACCTGCAGACCTGCTTCACACTTGTGAAGTGGACCCCCTGCAGGTGTGTGTGTGTGTGTGTGTGCGTGCACACGCACAAACCTGGATCCTTACCTGGGTCTTTGTGCTTCCTACTATGTGTGCTTAACTGGGCTTGCCAATGGCCAGCCCCCTTTCATAGCAGTTTATTTATTTATTTATTTATTCTCTTTTGTTGCCCTTGTTGTTTTATTGTTGTAGTCATTATTGTTGTTATTGATGTTGTTGTTGTTGGATAGAACAGGGAGAAATGGAGAGAGGGGGAGAGAAAGAGAGACACCTGCAGACTTGCTTCACTACCTGTGAAGCAACTCCTCTGTAGGTGGGAAGCCGGGGGCTCGAACCGGGATCCTTCTGCTGGTCCTTGTGCTTTGCGCCACCTGCACTTAACCCGCTGCGCTACCACCAAACTCCCCATAGCAGTTTTAATGATGCAATATATATATTTTTTCAGGAAATTTTGAGCTTTTATCCAGGAAAAGTAAAAGCATGCATACTAGAGGATGCATGGGGGGTGCGCACGCAAGAGAGACAAGGAGAGAGGAAAGAAAGAAAATGATGATGCAATTATATATTATATAATTATATATTAAATTATGCACCATATAATTTACCCATTATGGGAGTATTACCACAATCAATTTTACATTGCTTTCTATTTTTATTAGTAATTTAAAATGGTTTATAAGATTATAAAATATACAGGGGTAGAGTTCCACACTTCACCCATCACCAAAGTTCTGTGCCTTCCTCACCCCACTTCCCATAACCATCATATCAATGGTTCTCACAGAGCCTTAGAGGTCTGGCAAGATAGCTCACCCAGATGATGTGCTTGCTTTGTAATGGGTACAACCCTGGCTTGAGTCCCTTGCAAGTTGGGAACCAGGGGCTCGAACCGGGATGCTTCCGCGGGTTCTTGCGCTTTGCGCCATGTGACCCCGGGATGTGGCGCCCAGGCTTCCCACAGCAGAGTTTGCTCACCACCTGGGCAATGCTGCGGCCTTTGGGGCCCCCGGGAGGACGTGCCCGGGCACAGAGGCACCGTCCAGGTAAAAGCCCGGCTCTAGGACGCACTGTGGGAGCCAAGAGCTGGAGGAACGAGAGGAACAGAGACAGAGAGACAAAGAGGGGCACTACCTTCCGCGAGGCGCCCGGGGGGGCCCCTCCCCGCCGGCCCAAAGGCCCCAGTCAAGTCCCAGTTGTGGTGGCGGAAGCCACCCCACTGCCTGGATAACAGCACCTACCTGCTGCCGCTTTGGAAGCAGCCATGGGGACTCAAGGACACGGGTTCCAGGCCTGGCTCTGCAGAGACCGGAAGTGCAGCAGTCGCCCCCCTCGTGTAGCCCCTGCGGGATCCTTATGCCGGTCCTTGCACTTTGTGCCACGTGCACTTAACCTGCTACACTACCGCTCAACTCCCTATTTTTATTTTTTCCTTTCTTTCTTTCTTTCTCTCTCTCTTCCTTCCTTCCTTTCTTTCTTTCTTTCTTTCTTTTTCTTTCTTTTTGCCTCCAGGGTTATGGGACTTGGTGCCTGCACTACGAATCCACTACTCTTGGAGGCCTTTTTTTTTTTTTTAAAAAAAAATTTATTTATTCCTTTTTGTTGCCCATGTTGTTTTATTGTTGTAATTACTATTATTGATGTCGTTTTTGTTGGATCGGACAGAGAGAAATGGAGAGAGGAGGGGAAGACAAAGAAGGGGAGAGAAAGACACCTGCAGACCTGCTTCACCACTTGTGAAGCAACGCCCTTGCAGGTGGGGAGCCGGGGTTCGAACCAGAATCCTTATGCTGGTCCTTGCACTTGGTACCATGTGCACTTAACCCACTGCGCTACCGCCTGACCCACTATTTTATTTTTATTTTTTTAAGGATTTATTTATTTATTTTAACATTTTATTTACTTTATTTTTGAAAGAAATACAGAGAGAAAGACAGACAGACCAGACCACTGTTCAGATCTGGCTCATGGTGGTACTATGGCCATGTAATATCTGGCTGAGAGATACAAGACCAATTTAACAATTGAAAATAAATAATGTTAAAATGTTCAGGTTTTCATGATTATGGATAGAAGCTAAGATTACTAGAAACCTTCCCCTGGCATGGCTGAAGGCTGTGGTGGAGAGGTTAAGTCTCTGAATGTGAATCATCCTCTCCCCCCTTCCCCTCTTTCCCCTTTTCCCCCTCTCTCCCCTCTTCCCCCTCTTCCCTCTCTTCCCCCTCTTCCCACTCTCTTCCCACCTGGGACCTTTGGTGCTCCAAGCATCAAAGTCTTTTGCTGAACCATTATGCTGTTTCCCCAGCCCTTTTTTTTTTTTAGTGATTCTCCATACTGTTTTCTGTAGGGCCTGCGCCAATTTACATTTCTTCAGGGTTTCTTTTTCTCCACATTTTTGTCAACATTTGACATCTCCTAAATTGTTGATGTGGGCCATTCTCACAGGTGTAAGATGGAAAGTCAGTGTGGTTTTAATATGCATTTCTCTAATGAAGTGGAGCTTTTTTTTTTTTCTTCATATGTCTATGGACCATGTATATCTCTTCTTTGGAAGATTGTTCAAATCTACCTATTTTAATTAGGCTACTTTGTTGTTGCTATTGAGCCAGATGCTTGCTTGCTTGCTTGCTTTCTTTCTTTCTTTCTTTCTTTCTTTTTTAATCTAACTGACAATTTTTTCCAGATGACTTCTTTATTGTTATTAATCGCTTGTCAGATGTATGATGTGCAAATAAATGTTTTCTCCCACTTGCTGGGGTTATTTGTTTTTCTGTCTGTCTTTTCCAAACCATTGCTCAGTTCTGGCTATGGTGGTGCTGGGGACTGTACCTGTGACCATTGGAGCCTCGGGCATTAATGTCCTTTTGCATAACTATTATGCTCTCACCAGACCCATTGGGTTGCCTTTTGTCCTTGTGGAATTTTCTTTCAATGTGTAGAAGCTTTTCAACTTACATAGTCCCATTTATTTGTGTGCTAGTTTCAAGTGCCCATGGGGTTGAATATTTGAACCATAGTCAACTTAGGACATTTTCATAACTTTAGAAAGAAACTCTGTAACCCTTCACTGGCACACCTGACTCCTGATGGGAAGACTGCGTACTAGGTTATTGACATGGAGTGTGGGGTGTTGGAGTGAAGGAAAGATGGCAAAGAAGGCCTAGACATAAAAGTAAAGAAAGAATGGGGCCAGGCAGTGGCATACCAGTAGAGTGCACACATTACCCAGCCATTCTGGGATGGGGCCCAGGTGTGGACTTTACCCTTGAAACCCCAGAGCCCCCCCACAGCCAGCCTGTCTCAACAACCTGGTCTGGCTGCCAGCACCACTCCTGCCCATCGCACTCAGGCATTGTGTGCGTGGTCAGCAAAGAAGGCCCAGAGAGTCTTGAGAAGCCCACGGGTGAGAAGGTGAAAGACAGTTCACCCAATAAGATACCTGCCTTGCCATGCATGCAGCCAGGGCCCAAACCCCTGTACCATATAGGAATACCACAGCGCTGAGGGAAGCTTCAGTCTTGTGGTGTCTCTTCCTATCGTTTTGTTTCTGTATATCTGAAATAAGAGGATGAAATTGGTAGAGCACAGGACCCACATGCATGAAGTCATGAGTTTGATCCCCAGTACTACATGTGCTGGAGTGATGTGATCTCTGTTGTTAAATAAATAAACAAATCTTTAAAAATTTAAATAGGAGCCATGTTGTGGCTCACTCATTGGAGTACACACATCACCATGTGCAAGGACTCAGGATTCAAACCTCATGTTCCTACCTACAGAGGAAGACCTTCGCAAATGCTGGAGCAGTGTTAAAGGTTCTCTCTCTCTCTCTCTCTCTCTCTCTCTCTCTCTCTCTCCCCTCACCCTCTGTAAAAGAAAAAAGTGTCAGTGACGCTGTGTAGGCACTGAGTCCCAGCAATAGCCCTGATGGTAAGAAAGAAAATGATTAAAAAGTTGTACCCCTCGGGAGTCGGGCAGTAGCACAGTGGGTTAAGCACAGGTGGCACAAAGCGCAAAGACAGGTGGTAAAGCAGGTCTGCAGGTGTCTATCTTTCTCTCTGCCTCTCTGTCTTCCCCTCCTCTCTTCATTTCTCTTTGTCCTATCTAACAACAACAACATCAATAACAACAACAATAATAACTAAAACAATAAAACAACAAGGGCAACAAAAAGAAATAAGTAATATTAAAAATATTTTTAAAAAGTTGTACCCCTCTTATCCTATGGTTTTTGTCAGTTTTCTCTTTATAAATAAAAAATTTAAAAAATGTTTCTTTAAGAGTAATTATTTTTATCAAGAGCACTGCTCAGCTCTGGGTTCTGGTGGTGCTAGGGATTGAACCTGAAACATTAGGTGCCTCAGGTATGAAAGTCTTTGCAGAACTATTATGCCAGACAGAAAAGAAAAGAAAAAACAACACAAACAAACCTTAAAGATACCAAACGTGATTTTATGGCTATAGTTTGGAATGAAGCAAAGACTGGAGGGAAAAATAAAGTAGTGATTTAAACTGAGAGGCAGTCCTGGTCAGGGTGGGAACCCAGAAAGAAGATGGTCCTGGGGCAACCTGGGCGCTGGAGTCCTGCACCTCCTTTGATTCCCTTCCTGCCAGGTACCACGTGTCAGAGGACCCCCATCCCTTTATCTTCTGGAGGGGCTCCTGAGACCCCACTGCCAAGTATCTGAACTATAGTCCCTGAAGCACATATTGCAAAGGTTCCTGTAGATAACTCAGCCTCAGGCTCCAAACACACCACCCCAAATGTCAGTGGGAGATTAGGGCTCCCACAGCCCCTCCATCATCTGGGTTTAGGGGCCTGCTGGGAGCCCAGATCAATGCTTCAGTTTTCTGGGCAGTGGGACCACGTGAGCAGCAACAGCCTTTGCTTTATGGGCTGTTTACAAATTCCTAGTGAGAAATGGTTTACATTCTGCATCCTGAGTGTGCTCTTAAATCAGCTGAGTCCTTGCCTGCTGCATTGCCGAGTATGGGGGTGGGGGTGGAGGGCAGTCACTGACAGTTACAGGGGTGATGGGGGGAGCTGTGTGTGTCATGGCACTGGCTCCCTCCCCCAAGGGGTGCCTATGCCTTTTAGGTAGGACTGGCTTACCTGTGTGCCCTAGCGCCCACCACCCCTGAGCCTGGTCAGCCTCCCTTCCAGATGAGGCTTCAGGTTCCCCAAGAAGGTGCACTCACACCTACAGTGGAAGAGGTGGAGCCCAAGACTTCCATGTCCCTGTGCCACCGTCCTGTCACAGTGGACTAGGACCCAGGCAGATCAAAGGATACGATCTGTCTGGGCTGTGGCCTTGACTCAGCCAAGTCTCTTTCTGGACCATTGACGTGCTGGGTACATGTTGCCTCTTGTCATCCATTTGTGCTCTCCAGCATAGTCTCACAGACACACTCCAGACAGAAGCAGATGTGGAGAGCAAGGGGCAGGTAAGTCAGTCTGCTAGCACCCTGAGTCTTTAGCTATGAACCTGGTGGCCACCCCATCAGGAAGGTGTTTGAACCCATGTCAGACTCCAAGGGACACAGCAAAGTGATTTATCTCCACTGGTAACAGATGGAGTTGTGGCCTCAGAACAAGAGTTCTGTGACTGGAGAGACCCTGGTGTCCCCTACCACCGACACTGGGCTAGCATGTTCCAGCCATTCTAGATGTGGTGTGTGTGTGTGTGTGTGTGTGTGTGTGTGTGTGTGTGTGTGCTCGCACTCGTGCGCGTGCACATGCATGTGGAAGCTTATACTTGAACAAGAAAGTACTCATTGCTTGAAAGGATGCTTCAGTTTAAATCTTTAACAGGAAATCTTTAATTTGAATTTTTTTTCCTCCAGGGTTATCGGTTGGGCTTGGTGCCAGCACTACGAATCCACTACTCCTAGAGGTTATTTTTCCCATTTTGTTGTCCTTGTTGTGTTTGTTATTGTTGTTATAGCTGTTGTTGGTGGTGGTTAGGACAGAGAGAAATCGAGAGAGGAGGGGAGACAGAGAGGAGGAGAGAAAGACACCTGCAGACCTGCTTCACTGCCTGTGAAGCAAGCCCCCTACAGGTGGGGTGCTGGGGGCTCAAACTGGGATCCTTATGCTGGTCCTTGCGCTTTGCGCCATGTGTGCTTAACCTACTGCACTGCCACCCAGTCCCCTTATTTGTATATTTATTATGCACACTCACAAGGGTTACAAATTCAGGGAGGGAAGCAAAGATGTATTGAAACATTAAATAATTTATTAGCGGAACTGATTAAAGCAAGCTTCCCAGGCTAGCAAAATACACCTGCCATGCACATGACCCAGATTCAAGTCCAGCCCTAACCACATTGGAGGAAGCTTCAGTGCTGGAATGTCTTTCCCTCTTTATCTCAATCTCTCTCTGAAAAAGTCAGTCTGGAGCAGTGAAGCTGCTTCCACCATATGAGGACATGGTGAGAAGAACCATGAATTTGAAAGTGGGTTCTCACCATACACTAACTCTCCAAGGACCTTAATCTTGAACTTCCAACCTCTGGAACAATGAGAAATAGATTTCTATTGTGTATATAAACACAATTTTAAAATAAAATAAAAATTAGCCTTCCCAAGCTTGGGAAATGGTTCAGCAGGTAAAGTGCACACTTTATCATGCATGAAACCCTGGACTCAACCCTTTGGATGGGGGACTGTTGCTTTGTGATCTCTATCTCCCTGCTTTCTTATTTCTAAGAATAACTGATGTGTGGACCAGGAGGTGGCATAACAGATAAAGCCTTGTACTCTCAGACATGAGATCCTGAGTTTGATATCTAGCACTGCATGTTCTCTTTCCCTCTCTTTCAAAAATAAATAAATAAATAAATAAATAAATGGAGGTCAGGCAGTAGCACAGAGGGTTAAGCGCATGTGGCACAAAGTGCAAGGACCGGCGTAAGGATCCCAGTTCGAGCGCCCAGCTCCCCACCAGCAGGGGAGTTGCTTCACAGGCGGTGAAGCAGGTCTGCAGGTGTCTATCTTTCTCTCCCCCCCTCTGTCTTCCCCTCCTCTCTCCATTTCTCTCTGTCCTATACAACAACGAACAACAACAATAACAACAATAATAACCGCAGCAAGGCTACAACAACAAGGGCAACAAAGGGGGGGGAATGGCCTCCAGGAGCAGTGGATTCATAGTGCAGGCACTGAGCCCCAGCAATAACCCTGGAGGCAATATATATATATGTATATATATATGTGTGTGTGTGTGTGTATGATAAATAATTAAAAGTATGTGTGAAAATTGTGATAGGGAGGCAGCTTAGTAATATGGTACTTGTGTGAGGCCCTGGGTTTCTCCCTAGAGTTGAAAAAAGAAATTCCTCCCTTCCAATACACCTCTTTGATACTAACTTCCGTGTTACCCACTGTCAATTCAGTTTCTCCCAGATGGTTACAGAGACCATTTAAAAATAGGAACATGAATTATAGAAATAGCAAGTCCCATATTATGTAATCATATGGATTCCACAGAAACCAATGAACATGATGTTCATAGCCTCCTCAGTCATAGACCATTGAGAAGGAAACATTATTTTTTACCAGAGCACTGCTCAGCTCTGGCTTATGATGGTATGGGGGACTGAACCTGGGGCTTTGGAGCTTCAGGCATGAAAATTTTCTGTAGAAACATTATACTATCTCCCCAGCCCTGATTATTACTTCAGTAATGATTTTCCCCCATACATACTGCTGAGACAAAGTTGAGACAACGACGACATCAACAACAACAATAACTACAATAACAATAAAACAACAAGGGCAACAAAAGGGAAAATAAGTAATAAAAAAACATTTAAAAAAAAAGAAAATGTGCCACCGAACCTCAAACAGGCAGCACCCAATTGCTTATGATAAGAATTTGCATATTATTAAAACTTTGGTTCCGTGTATTTCTTCTGTGTTTTCATATTCCAGAATAACATTCCCATTACACTTGGGGTGAACTTCTGGTCCCCATATTCAGAGATTCTTCTACTATTTTCTTTCTCTCTCTCTTTTTAAAGAGTTTATTTAATTATTTATGAGAAATGTTAGAGAACAAGACATTACTCTCATACATGTACTCCGGGGGGACTGAACTCAGGATCTCATGCTTGAGAGTCCAATGCCTTATCCGCTGCTCCATCTCCCAGACCACCTCTACTATTTTTATTTATTATTATGTTCTATTTTTTCCCTTTTGTTGCCCTTTTTGTTTTATTGTTGTTGTAGTTATTATTATTGTTGTTATTGATGTCATCATTGTTGGATAGGACAGAGAGAAATGGAGAGAGGAGGGAAAGACAGAGGGGGAGAGAAAGATAGACACCTACATACCTGTTTCACCTGGGATCCTTACACTGGTCCTTGTACTTGGCGCCATGTGCGCTTGACCCACAGTGCTGCCACCAACTCCCTACTATTTTTATTTCTTCCCTTTCTCTGAAAGAATTTGGAGAGCAGGCAGATCTTTTTTGGATAGTGGGACCTATTTGAGAAGCAAGCTGCTGGCTGAAAAAGAGCTCTACAGCTGGGTGTGGCCTGGGGAGGGAACTCCAAATGCCCCACTGATGGGAATCCATGGTGCTTTATACCTGCAGAATCCTAGATATCAATCCTGAGTTTTATTCTCACCTAGCAATGCTCCCACGCCCTCTGGGGGTCATTGGGGAGCTCCCAGCACAGACAAGCTCTGTGGCCACTACTAGGAGATTGTTCTGTATTGTCTGCTTTTGTTTAGCAACAACTTTTTTTCCCTCTATTTCTGCATTACTAAAGCCACTTGGATTCACTATTTTTTTTAAATTGGGAGGATTAATGGTTTACAGTCAATGATAAAATACAGTAACAAAAATAAAATACAGTGGTTTGTACATGTATAACATTTCTCAGTTTTCCACATAACAATTCAACCCCCTCTAGGTCCTCTGACATCATGTTCCAGGACCTGACCCCTCTCTCCCACCTCAGAGTTCTTTATTTTGGTGCAACACACGAAACTCAGTCCAAGTTTTGCTTTGTGATTTCTTATTTTTCAATTTATTCTTCTTAAAATGTATTACTGGTGATTTAATAATGATCAACAAGATTATGGGATAAGAGGGGTACAGTTCATATAATTCCCACCACCAGCATGCCATATCCTATCTCCTCCATTGGAAGGTTCCCTATTCTTTATCCTTCTGAGAGTATGGACCAAAGATCTCTAAGGGGCACAGAAAGTTGGAGGTCTGACTTCTGTAATTGCTTCTCCACTGGACATGGGCATTGACAGGTCGATCCATACCCCCATCCTGTCTCTACCTTTCCCTAGTGGAGTAGGTCTCTGAGGAGGTGAGGTTCCAGGACACATTGGTGAGGTCATCTGCCTAGGAAAGACAGGCTAGCATCATGGTAGTATTTTTCAACTTCTATCTGTGAGTGAGACCATCCCATATTCATCTTTCTATTTCTGGTTTATCTCACTTAACATGATTCCTTCAAGCTCCATCCAAGATGGGGTGAAATCACCATTTTTAATAGCTGAGTAGTACTTTCTCAGCCACACATTTGTTGTTGGACACCTGGGTTGCTTCCAAGTTTTGGCTATGACAAGTTGTGCTGCTATGAACATAGGTATACAGAGATGTTTTTGAATGAGTGTGATTGGTTCCTGAGATATACCCCTTCCCAGGGGAATTGCAAGGTTATAGAGTAGGTCCACTTCTAGCCTTCTCAGAGTTCCAATTTACATTACCACCAGCAGTGCAGGAGGGTTCCTTTGTCCCACAACCTTTCCAGCATTTGTTGCTGCTATTTTTTCTAATGTATGACATTCTCACAGGAGTGAAGTGGTATCTGATTGTTGTCTTTATTTGTATTTCTCTGACAATGACTTGGAGCATTTTTTCGTATATCTGTTGGCTTTTTTTGATCTCTTCTGTGGTGAATATTCTGTTTATATCATCTCCCCATTTTTGGATGGGGTCATTTGTTTTCTTGTTGCTAAGTTAGGTGAGCTTTTTATGTATTTTGGTTATTAGCCTCTTGTCTGATGATGGCATATAAAGATCTTCTCCCAATCTGTAATGAGTCTCTTTGTTTGGGTAGTGGTTTCTTTTGTGCAGAAGCTTTTTAATTTGATGTGGTATCCTTAGTTTATTTTTGCTTTTAGCCTTCTTTGTAATTGGATTCCTATCATTGAAGATGCCCATAAAGTTTAGATGGAAAAGAGCTCTGCCTCAGATTCACTATTTAGTATATCTAGATTTAAAAAAAAATGAGGGGGCCAGGTGATGGCACAACTGGTTGAGCACACATGTTACAGTGCACAAGGACCCAGGTTCGAGCCCCTGGTCCCCACCTGCAGGAGGAAAGCTTGGCAAGTGGTGAAGCAGGGCTGCAGGTGTCTGTATCTCTCCTTCTTTATCTCCCTCTTCTCAATTTCTGTCTATCTCTAGCAATAAATAAATAAAGATAATTAAAACTATTAGTTTTTTAATTAAAAATTTAATTTAACTGGGGAGGTAGCATAGTGATTATACAAAAAGACTTTTATGCCTGAGGCACCATAAGTTCTAAGTTCAAACCTGGAACCACCAGAAGTCAGAGTTCAGCAGTGTTCTGGTAAAGAAACAAACAAAACCCAATAAAATAAAAAGTAAAAAGTAAAGTTTAAATACCTCAAAAAAAAATCCTGTAAAGGTTTTTCTCATCACTTTCTACAGATAGGCATGTATTTAAAGAGCCCTACCACATGCAGTGCCCTTTATGTTGGCTGCCCTGGGAAAGGGGGGGGATGTTGGGGCATAAAGAGCAGGCCAGTTTCCTGGGGGGAAGCAGTTGCCTCCCTCATCAGCCCTGGCTAGAGTTTGAGCAGCTTTCCCCTACCCCCACCCTCCGGCTTCCTCCTCTTTCTGGTCTTGCTCCTCCCAGGTGTTAAATGGGGGCTAGGGGTGGATTTCATTCTGGAGCAAATGCTTACAACTTACTGGAAACCCTTTAAAAAGTGAAAATTCATCATAAAATGACAGATCCTTAAATTTAATGGCACCAGCAGCACCACCTTAATATTTCAGGCTGTGCTGGAATGGCCCTTCTATGAAAACCACATGGGCGCCCACCTGGCCCCTTCCCTGTCCTGCCCCACCCGAGTCTGGCAGGGGGTAAATGATGGCAGGTTGGGGGCTGCAGGCACTTGCTCTGATTTTATTGGTGCTTTCATGTTACTGAATCAGCAGCCCTGGGCCTGGACTTTCCCTCCTGGCATGTAAGTAGAGGAATTCTAGTGAGCAGTAACCAGTAGCCTGAGACTGGCAGGGTTGGAATCTTAGCCTTTCAGGAAAGATATCAAAAATTTTCATCATCCAAAAAGTTCCCCCTTTCTGCTTTCCAACCAAACCCCCCCCAAAAAAGGATTTTTTTTTCATTTTTTGTTATCATGAGTTATTTTCTCCTATTTTAGAATGTCAGATGAATGGGATCACACATAGATTTTTGACTGGCTTCTTTCACTTAGTGTATTTTCCAGATTTATTTATGTCATTGTATGTATTCATAATTCATTCTTTTTTGAATTTTTTATTACTATTTATTTTCCCTTTTGTTGACCTTGTTTTTTATTGTTGTAGTTATTATTGTTGTTACTGATGTCGTTGTTGGGTAGGACAGAGAGAAATGGAGAGAGAAGGGGAAGACAGAGTGAGGGAGAGAAAGATAGACACCTGCAGATCTGCTTCACTGCTTGTGAAGCGACTCCCCTAAGTGGGGAGCTGGGGACTCGAACCAGGACCCTTACGCGGGTCCTTGCGCTTTGCGCCACGTGCGCTAACCCACTGCGCTACCACCCGACCCCTCATAATTCGTTCTTTTAAAACTTTATTTACTTATTTGTTAATGAGAGGGAGAGAGAAAGAAAGTGAAAGAGAAACAGAGCATCAGGGGGCCAGGTGGTGGCCCACCTGCTTGAGTGCACATGTTACAATGTGCAAGGACCCATGTTCGAGCTCCTGGTCCCCACCTGTAGGGGGAAAGCTTTGCGAATGGTGAAGCAGGGCTGCTGCAGGAGTCTCTTTTTCTTTCTTCCTCTCTATCTCCCCCTACCCTCTCGATTTCTGATTGTCTCTATCCAATAAATAAAGATAATTTTAAAAAAGAAAAAAAAAAAAAGAGTGGTTCAGGAGGTGGCACAGTGGTAAAGCTTTGGACTCTCAAGCATGAGGTCCCAAGTTTGATCCCCGGCAGCACATGTGCCAGAGTGATGTCTGGTTCTTTCTCTCTACTCCTATCTTTCTCATAAATAAATAAAATCTTTAAAAAAAAGAAAAAAGAAAAAAGAAAAGAAACAGAGTATCACTCTGGTACATGGCAATGTTTAGGATTAAATTCAGGACCTTAAGTTTGAGAGGTCACTTCCTATCCACTGTACCATCTCTCTGGCTGCTAATTCACTCTTTATACTGGCAAATAGTATCCCATTGTGAGAAATTGTCCCTACTCACTTAATTATGGATAGTGGGCTAGTTCTAGTTTAAACTGTTATAAGTAAAGCTGGTCTAAGTATTCATGTGCAAGTCTTGTGTCTCTCTGTACATACATGTGTTTGTGTACATGTTATTTTCTTACTGTGTCATGCATATGTCATATGTTATCTTCTAACACCACCACCAAAATGTTTTCCAGAGTGGTTTACTATTTTACACCACCCAGAATATAAGGACAGTTTCATTGCTCCATATTCTCAGCCACAGTTGATGTTTTCTGCATTTTTAATATCAGTCATTCTCATATGTAGTGTCTCAAATTGACTTTAATTTACATTTCTATTATGTTAAATGATGTCAAACACCTTTTTATGTGCTTTTTTCCTTTTGGGTTTTTCTATACCATTTTTGTAGAACCTGTTAAAATCTTTTGTCCTTTTGTTTTTATTTATAAAATGGAAACACTGACAAGATTATACATAGGATAAAAGGGTTACAATTCCACACAATTTCTGCCAGTAGAACTTTATATCCCATTCCCTCCCCTGATGGCTTTCCTGTTCTTTAACCAAGTTATCAGCACCTGCTGATCCCATCCTAGTCAATGCAACCAGTACCAGCTAGGCATAATTTCACTTAGGACTGCATCCAGAGATGTCAGGCATGGAATGTGAATCCACTAGCTTCATCACTCTGGTGAGACCTTTCCTAGCTCATAGGACTCCTTAAATTAATTTCGGGTGGTACACTTCTTAACAAACCTCAAAACCTAGGTATAGGTCAGGTTCCATGAGATGGGACATAAATACATATATCCAGGAGTTGGGGGAAACATATACCTTAAAGCAAAAGTGCACAGTAGTTTGCAGTGAGTCAGTAAATGTAGCAAGCAAGCATAAAGACCTAAGAAGACACCATAAAGTACCTAATGAAATAGTTTCTACTTAGACCTAGATAACCTTCTCACCTACCTTCTATTACATGTCCCTCAACCACTCTAGAGCTAACCTTGTCAGACGAAGTAAGCACTACAAAAGCTGAATAGGAGCAAGAGACTGGCATACTTTAATGATGACTTCTTGGTCACTACCAGACCACCCCATCACCTGGAGCCCTCGTCAGGAAGCCCTGGGGTTCCCACACAGACATGATGGGCCTAGACCTCTAACTAATCTCTCTCACCACTGTCACTAGTCATCTCCATCATAACAACATTATGGACCCTTCTGTCCTTTTTTTTTTTTTACTTATTTACTTACTTATTTATTTATTTACTTGTTTGTTTATTTTTTCTGTGGGATTACCACTCAGTACTTGCACAAATCTACCATTTGGTGGTCACTCTCCCCTTTCTTTATTTTCTGTTTTTTGATAGAGGCTAAGAAACAGAGAAGAGAAACACCTGTAGCACTGTTCTGTTGGTATGCTTCTAGTTCTGCTTCTGGGATCCCTTCTGTTACATTGCTTGACATTGTGGTCTGTTTACATGGTCATTCTGTTACACTGGTTTGGTCTCACTCCACCTGCCTCCGGGAGATTTTGGTTTAGTCCTTGCCTTTTTGCGCTTCTTGCTTCTCCCCGCCCCCTATCATACATACTTCCTTGGTTCCGGCCTCTTCCACCAGAGGAGAGAGAGGCAGCACAGAACTGGGTTGTGATTAGATTAGATTAGTTTTTTGAACTGTTTGCTCGTGAATAAAGAAATACTGCTTCTCCGCTCAGCCATGAGTCCCTAGTCATCTGTCTCCCACTGTGAAGCTAGCCCGACATACTGGTGCCCTGAACTCTGACTGACACTGTTCCACCACTCATGGAGCTTCCCCTTGCAAGTGAAGACTTACTTTTTAACAATTTTTTATTTTTATTTTATATGTTTATTTATGTTTGGAACTAAGACTTCACTGGGTTGTACCACTTATTTCTTTCTTTCTTCCAGATAGGAGGTGAGAGACAGAGGGAGAGAGAGAAGCCTTCCTTATGCCAGGAGCTCCCGTATGGTGGCTGCATAGTGAACCCAGATCTGAGGGTAAGAAAGTGTGCATTTTATCACATTAGTTCATTGGATGAGCTAGTTCTTGGTCCCTCTTTTACCCTTTATAAAATTGGGTTGTTGGGAGTCAGGCGGTAGTGCATCGGGTTAAGAGCATGTGGTGCAAAGCACAAGGACCAGTGTAAGGATCCCGGTTCAAGCCCCCAGCTACCCACCTGCAGGGGAATCGTTTCACAGGTGGTGAAGCAGGTCTGCAGGTGTCTGTCTTTCTCTCCCTCTCTCTGTCTTCTCCTCCTATCTCCATTTCTCTCTGTCCTATCCAACAATGATGATATCAATAATAGCAACAATAACTACAACAAAGGCAACAAAAGGGAATAAATAAATATTTTTTAAAATTGGGTTGTCTTGGGGCTGGGTGATGTGCACTTGGATTAGCACACACATTACCATGCTCAAAGACCAGGGTTCAAGCCCCCACTCCCCATCAGCATGGGGGAAGCTTCATAAACAGTGAAGCAGGTACTGCAGGTCTCTCTTTTCCTCTCTGCCATCTCCTCCCCTCTCAATTTCTCTCTGTCCTAAAATTTAAAAAAAATTAAAGTTAAAATAAGGGAAAAAATTACTGCAGTACAGGCACTAAGCCCCAGCAATAACCCTGGTGGCAATAAGAAAAAAAATGGGTTGTCTTTTTTATCGTTGAGTTGCATATATGAAAACATACTTATATTTATATATTCTGGATGTATGTCCATAAACATGTACATGGTGGATATTTTTCCCATTCTGTGGCTTGATTTTCATTCTTCAATATATTTTCATAAATAAGTGCTTATATTTCTTATATTTTATTTTGCCTCCAGGGTTATTGCTCCTAGAGGCCGTTTTTCCTCCTTTTGTTGCCCTTGTTGTTGTAGCCTTGCTGTGGTTATTATTGTTATTGTTGATGTCGTTCATTGTTGGATAGGACAGAGAGAAATGGAGAGAGTTGAGGAAGACAGAGGGGGGAGAAAAAGACAGACACCTGCAGACCTGCTCCACCACCTGTGAAGCGACTCCCCTGTAGGTGGGTAGCCGGGGGCTCGAACCAGGATCCTCATCCCTGTCCTTGTACTTTGCACCACGGGCACTTAACCTGCTGTGCTACCGACCGACCCACAAGTGCTTACATTTCTGATGAACTCTAACCAACTTTAATAGCCCTTTTATTTATTTTTCTAATTGTGTATTAATTTTTTTTATTATCTTTATTTAGTGGCTAAAGATGGCCAGAAATTGAGAAGGAAAGGGGATATAGAGAGGGAGAGAGAAAGAGACAACTGCAACACTGCTTCACCACTTGCCAAGCTTTCCCCCTGCAAGTGGGGACCAGGGGCTTGAATCCAGGTCCTTATAAATTGTAACATGTGTGCTCAACCAGGTGTGCCACAACCTGGCCCTGTGCTAATGACTTCTTAGTGAGACTCCTGAGTAATTTTTTTAATGTGGCTGCTTTAGGGATTATAACATATATCTTTTACTTATCAAAGTATTTATTCAACTTAGTATTACACACCTTCACATACAAGGTAAAACCTTACAACAGTATAATTCCATTCCTATTCCCTTTCTTTCTTATGCTACTGTTTGTTATGTTTTTCTTTTTTTTTTTTTTTACATTTATTTATTTATTTCCTTTTGTTGCCCTTGTAGTTATTATTGTTGTTGATGATGTCGAATAGGACAGAGAGAAATGAAGAGAGGAGGGGAAGACAGAGAGATGGAGAAAAAGATAGACACCTGCAGACCTGCTTCACCACTTGTGAAGTGACTTCCCTGCAGGTGGGTTGCCTAGGGCTCTAACTGGGATCCTTATGCCAGTCCTTGCACCTTGTGCCACGTGCGCTTAACCCGCTGTGCTACTGCCTGACTCCCTGTTATGTTTTTCTTTAAGAAATGTTATTCATTCCATAGCAGACTATATAATTTGGTGGAGGGGGGCTTTAAACTGCTGAGTGAAAAAAAATAACCTGCTAAAAGAATTTTACAGACCCTGGGTGTGATTCAACAGGTAGAACACTTGTTCTTTGTACCATGGGCCCTGGGTGTGATCCCAGCACCACATGGTAGCACCAACAGGACTCCATGGATGGTTGAGTCACACTTTGGTATCTCTTCATCTCTGTGTCTTCCCATCTCTAATACTGCCTAGTATATATTAGAGTATATATTTGAATTGATTTTTGGTGTTTTTTCCGTTGTGTTGTGGAATTGCTGAGCCTTCCAAAGCATTTTATAAAGCATTGCTTTGTTCTTGCAGGTCCCCCTGAACCTTGTGAAATTTTGGTCTTGACCTTTGTTAGGGATGCTTTATTTAATTTTCCATCAATGCTGGGGTGTAGTCCTTAGTACTAGGATATAGTCTCAGTGGCTAGGGGTTGACCTTTCTGGAGTGTGTATCAATGCTCAGGTGTTTGGCTAGTCCTCTAAAGTGGCAGGATTTAAGCCTCAAGCTGGATTCCCGGTGGTGAGCAGCTGCTAGAATTCCTGCTCAGTTCTTTCAGCTTTCAGGCTGTTATCTATCTTCTGAGCTTCTCAGATGCTTAGCCTGTCTGTACCAGTTCAGGAGCCAGCTAAGTATTTGTGTGCAGATTTTGGAACTTCCTCCTTGGTGACTTCTATTATTCTGTGCTTTCCCCCAGTTTCCAGCTTTTCTGGCTACCCTACACCCTACCCACATTTGACTAGACAAGCCTCACAAGGCTGCTGCTTTCTGCCTAAGCTTTGCTTTGTAGACCATGCAGTTGGTGGGCACATCAGGGAAAATGCCCAATTAAAGCACAGCTCATTCAGTGTAGCTTTCTTCTCTCTTTTCAGTTTTTAGAATCATTTTATTAGAGGGTTAGTTGTTTACAGAACAGTTGCTGACACATGAATCTGTGGAACACTCTTACCCCTGTCCAACTTAGGTCCTTTTCCACCATTATTCACCAAAATCCAAAGGCTCTCTACCCCTCTCCTCCCCCTCCTCTTCTTCTGCCTCTTCCTTCCACTTTCACTCTTCCCTCTCCCACCTCCACTCCTCACCCTCTCCCTTCTCCTCCTCTTTTCTCTTCTAAGATTACACCATCTCCAGTTTCTGTTTATTCTAAGTCACCCTTTAATATCTTCAGACATTTAGTTTTTTTAATTGAAATTTATGATGCTATTGACAGGAGAATGCATCTTCTCCAAGCTACTGTACCATTCCCAAAAAATGGGATATCCCCAAAAATATTACCCTCCATTTTTTCCTACTAGAGATTGCTGAAATTTTTTCTTCTTTATTTATTAATTTTCATTTATAGTTTTTCCTCTAAGGAAAAACTGATCTGAACTTCACTTTTGAATGTTCAGAAGTGTGGGGGCCAGCAGGTGGTGCACCAGGTTAAGCACAAGGACTGGCAGGTGCAAGGCTCCGTGTTTGAACTCCCCCCCCACCATCTGTAAGGGGACACTTCACAAGTGGTGAAGCAGGTCTGCAGTGTCTATCTTTCTCTCTCCCTCTCTATCTTCCCCTCTCCTCTCTATTTCTCTCTGTCCTATCAAAAAAAAAAAAAAAGTGTCCATAGAAGCAGTAGATTCATAGTGCCAACACTGAGCCCCAGTGATAACCCTGGGGGCAATCAATCAATCAATCAATAAAATTTAGTAGTGTTAAATTAAAATTCATTTTGTTTTTCTCCATACAGAACCAATTTCCCCAACAAAACATACCACTAAGCAACCATCCATTGTTTCCCAGTGACCTGAAATTAAGATACTCAGTTCAGTATCGCTGAACTCTTCATTCTGTTTCATTAATCATGTGTGCCATTGATTGATCTGATCCTGTTTCAATACCTCTATCACCCTGACTTTGTCATGTGTCATAGCATCTAGAGGGGGAAGCCTTTTTATCTCCCCTTTATTCCTCCTGGCTGATCTTCATTCAACCACAAAAATATTATAGTAAGCTTTATAATATGTTTATATAGTAATATCTTAGAAAAAAGCAATTGTCATTTTGATTAGGATTAAACTGAATTTAGAGGTTAATGTGTAGACAGCAAAACTTTCTTTCTTTCTTTCTTTCAAGATTTTATTTAATTACTATTGAGAAAGCTAGGAGGAGAGAGAGAGTGAACCAGACATCCCTCTGGTACATATGCTGATGGGGATTGAACTTGAGACCTCATGCTTGAGAGTCCAGTGTGCTACTATACCACCTCCCAGACTACAAGACAGCAAAACTAAAAAATTAATCCCCCAATAAAGAAAAAAACCTGATAAAATATGGAAAAAAGATAGCAAAACTTTCTGTACTATTAACAGATCCCTGCAAATAGCATAAACTAATTTTCATCATATTTATTTGTCTTTCAATTTTTTCTCCATAGAGATCTTATATATAGCCTCAGTTAATTACTTCCTAGAGATGTCATAGTTTTAATATTATACCTTAAGTAATTTTCTTATTTATTTATGTATTTATTAGTGATAGAGAACCGGAGCATCACTAAAGTACATGCATTACCAGGGATCAAACTTGGGACCTCATGCCTATACTCCAGGACTCTGGCTACTGTGCCGCCTTCTAGGTGGTGAGACTTGGTACTTTTGTTACTACTTACAAATGGCATCTTATTTTTGCATCATATTTTCTAGATAACTGTTGCTAGCTGAAGAAATGTTACTGGTTTTTATAAGCAACTTTGATATTTTAAACTGATAGAGAGTATCACTACATATATTGACAGTCTTATTTCTTCCTTTTTAACCTTATATCTCAACTTTTCCCATTCTCCTATAACTCTGGCCAGTTCCTCCAGGACTCTGAGACTGTTTATGCTATGAGTGATTCATACTCTGTTGTTCCAGTCCTTCCTCCATCTCAGTGTCTTGTGTGAAACAGGATGGTTTGTGGGATGTTTTTATCTCCACTTCAAAAAAGAAAAAACTGTAGCTCAGAGATTTCAAGTTGTTTAAGATTCCATAAATAACTGCTCTTTTAATCTAAAAAATCAATTAGTTTTTAAAGACAAAAGTCTACCTGTTCAAGCCCAGCCTACAATGCATTGGAGAAAACTTTGGCCTGGTGGTCTCTTTCACTCTTTCCCTCTCTGTCTTTAAAACAAACAAAGTTCCTTAAAGAAAATTTAATAAATAGGGTGGAGGGTAGATAGCATAATGGTTATGCAAGCAGACTCTCATGCCTTAGGCTCCAAAGTCCCAGGTTCAAGCCCTCATATCACCATAAGCCAGAGCCTGGGACACACATACGGAAAAGCAAATTGAGCCATTTTGCCAGCCCTGTGGCTAAATTTTTACAACAAATGCTGTGATAGTTCCCTAGTGCACATTCCTTAAGGTAAGAGCTAGCAACGTAAGAAGCTTACCTGGATATGCACCTGCTTTGTCATATGTGCAATCCAGATTCTAGCCTGGGCTCCACTGTACTGGGAGAAGCTTTAATGCCGTGGTATCTTTCCCCGTCACCCTCTATCTGAAAAAGTTGGCTCACAGAGGTGGAGCTCTGGCAACAACAAAAAGATAGATAGATGGATAGATAGATAGATAGATAGATAGACAGATATATAGATAGAGATAGATATGTAAAAGTTCCTTGGTGGGGAGATCAATAATGGTTATGAAAAAAGACTTTCATGTTTGAGACATCAAAAGTCCCAGCACCACTGTATGCCAGAGCTGAGCAGTGTTATGGTTTAAAAAAAAAAAAAAGGAAAGAAAGAAAGAAAGAAAAGAAAGAAAAACAACTCTGAAAATGTAGTTGCTAGGTCAAAGGGTACACAGAATATTCAGGCCTTTGATGTCTGCTGGTAAAACAGGACTTTAGGTAGAAGATAACAAATAATTCCATGTTGACTCCCCTCTCCCTTTGCCCTCATAAAGGATCCACTAATCTCCCTGACTCAGCCCTTCCTCTAGCCTTCCCTGTTTGGGAAATTCCCAACCTGATCTTGCCTCAGTTCCTTTGCACTCACTCAGAAACACTCAGTGATGATGTATTTCACATTCACTTCTTTGGCATTTAGGAATAAGCTAGAGTCTTATGTCGGCGGAGCTGCCATCCCAGTGGTGAAAAAGTGACCACCACAGGGACACTTGTAGCACTGCTTCACCTCTAGTGAAGTCCCCTGCGGGTGGAGACCAAGGGTTTGAACCAGGTTCTTGTGCAAGGTAATGTGTGCATTCAACCAGGTGCACCACCACTCAGCCCCCATAGTCCTCTTATTTGTTTTTTTTTTTAAGATTTTATTTATTTATTAATGAGAAAGATAAGAGGAGAGAAAGAACCAGACATCACTCTGGTACATGTGCTGCCAGGGGTTGAACTCAGGACCTCATGCTTGAGAGCCCAGTGCTATACCCACTGCACCATCTCCTGGACCACTCTCTTAGTTGTTTCTGTGTACATTTCTAACCACACACACACACACACACACACACACACACATATGAATCACTTAGTGACTTTATACATGCAGTATTACTATATAGCATTTACAGTGGTTTTCAGTATTTGTTTGCTTGTTTGTTGCTTGTTAGTTTTGTTTTGTCATCTCCAAGCTTTATTGTTCCAGGCTGATTTCTAGATAGACTCAGAGAAGGAGAGAAAGATTCCTCCAGTGCTATGAGGTCCATGCTTGAAGCTAGATGTTGTATGCATGTCAAAGCAACTGCACTATCCAGATGAGTTGTCTTGCTGGCCCAGTTTTCAGTGTTTTAAATTTTAACCTCATTGGTATCATGTTATAAATGTATTTCATTAATTTTGCTTTATTTTCAACATTGCTGATGAAACAAAGCCAGTCCCCCTACTTTTTTTTTTTAGTGACTTTATAGAGCTTTACAAATTGTAAGATATCAAGGCTATGATTTCACAGCTTTGCATGGCACATGTGATTCACCACACCCTCCAAAGTTCTGTGCTTCCCCCACCTAACCACCACAGCTCCTACAAAATCCAAGAGACTGTTTGATTTCTGTTATTTTTGCAAGTCCACTTTTAAAAAATATTTATTTATTCCCTTTTGTTGTCCTTGCTGTTTTATTGTTGTGGTTATTATTATTGTCATTATTGATGTTGTCGTTGCTGGATGGGACAGAGAGAAATGGAGAGAGAAGGGGAAGACAGAGAGGGGGAGAGAAAGACAAATACCTGCAGACCTGCTTCACCGCCTGTAAAGTGACTCCCCTGCAGATGGGGAGCCAGATGCTTGAACCAGGATCCTTATGCCGGTCCTTGCGCTTTGTGCCAGGCACACTTAACCTGCTGTACTACCGCCCGACTCCCAAGTCCATTTGTTCTACTCCTCTACATTCCACATATGAGTAAAAACAATCCTGTTGTCCTTTTACTTACTTATTTCACTTAGTGTAATACATTTTGCTCCAAATAATGCCATCTCCTCTTTTTTGATTGCAGAGTAGTGTTCCATTTAACATTGCCCCATAACTTACTTGGTTTTTGTTTGCTTTGTTTTTACCAAATATTGCTCAGCTCTGGCTGATGGTGGTGCCAGGTATTGAACTTGAGACCTCTCAATCTCAGGCAGGAAAATATGTGCCTAAATTGTAGTGCTGTCATGCCCCCCCCCCCATAGCTTCTTTAGCCAGTCGTCTGTCATTGGGCATTTCAGCTGTTCCCTGAGTAGCACAGCTGTGAACATAAGGGCACACGCATGCTTTGGAATGAGTGCCTCTGTGTCTGGTGGGGACGTGCAGTGCATCCATTCTGACATGTGTGGGTCTCACTTCTTCCGAGTGTGGTCAGGGTGTTCAGGTCTTCCCGTGTGCTCCTATGCCTGTCTATGGGCAGCTCTATCTGCTGCCCCCTCATCCTGGTCTCAGCCTTGCACCCACACATGGGCTCTGGGTCTGAGGCTGCATTCCTTCCATCCCTTCTTCCAAAGCTGTGAGGTGCCCCAATGGAGGCAGCCCTCAGTATGCGCAGAGGGGGAGACTAAATCTGATTTAACAGGTTCTGAAGGCTCCACAGGCAACAGCTCTTAAAACACAGTATTTTGAAGATTTATGTGTAAATGAATCCAAGCCATATGGGTTGTATTTGCCTAAAATCACAGGATTTAGAGCTGGGGCAGTGGCCCCAGGGGTCAATGCTGCCTCCCCCGGGGCTCCCTAGGACCCATACTTGCCTGCTCTACACAACAGAGGCCACACTGGCCAGACCACAGCCTAGGGCCTGATGCTGCCAGGAGAGGCAGCACAGACCCTCCCAGCCTGGGCGTGGGGCTGTGCCTCCCAGCTCCCACTCTGGCCCAGCCTACTTTGAGTCCTGGGCTGGTGTCCTGCTTCTCTGGGTCACACTTCCCTGGCCTGTAGAGTGAGATGCTACAGAAACCTGCACCACTGTGATGAGTAGTCTGAGTTGGACTCTTGTCTTTATGGCCCAGTCACTGCAGTTGTGTCCCACTTCCCAGCATCCCAGTGTGAGCCCTGGGCACAGAGAGGCTTTCTAAGCTGGACCACACAGCCTCCACACGCAGCAGCTTCCTCCAGCTCAGTGTGGGAATTTCACTATTCCATGTTCGCACAAGGGTAGCTCTGCTAGTGACACTTTTTTTTTCTTTTTTAAAATATTTATTTATTTATTTATTCCCTTTTGTTGCCCTTGTTGCTTTATTGTTGTAGTTATTATTGTTGTTGTTATTGATGTCATCATTGTTGGATAGGACAGAGAGAAATGGAGAGAGGAAGGGAAGACAGAGGGGGGAGAGAAAGGGAGACATCTGCAGACCTGCTTTACTGCTTGTGAAGCAACTCCCCTGCAGGTGGGGAGCCTGGGACCCAAACCGGAATCCTTATGCCAGTCCTTGAGCTGTGCGCCACGTGTGCTTAACCCGCTGCGCTACCGCCCAACTCCCGGTGACACATTTCTTAGGTCACATCCCCAACATGAAGTGACTATGACCTCACTCAGCCCCTTTGTGCCTCAGTTTCCCCATATGTTAAGTGAGAATACCAGCCATTTCCACCTCATAGATGATTGCAAAGAATAAATGTAGAGGAAACTCCCCTCGAAGGTGCTGCTACTTGATGCTTTGTCCCTTAAGATCATTATAAAAGATGGATCACCTCTGTCTACCTGCATTCCCAAGGCAAGAACAGGAACTCCCATTTGATAACAGGAAACTGAAGATTGGATAAATGCAGTAACTTGCTTATCACTCATGGGGCTGGTGAAATAACTCACATGAAAATAGCTTACTGCTTTGCTGTATGTGTGACTCAGATTTGAGATAGGTTCCCACAACATTGAAGGAAGCTTTAGTGCTATGGTCTCTTTCACTCTCTGTATCTCTGCTTCTCTCAATATGTAGTTATACATATACATGTAAATGTATATATACATATACATAATCTCCATCCATGTCCAGCTTAGTGCTGGACAAAAAGGTTGCTGCCAGGAAACCAGACAGTAGCGCAGCGGGTTAAGCACATATGGCATGAAGTGCAAGGACTAGCACAAGGATACTGGTTTGAGCCCTGGCTCTCCACCTGCAATGGGTCACTTCAAAGGTGGTGAAGCATGTCTGCACGTGTCTATCTTTCTCTCCCCCTCTCTGTCTTCCTCTCCTTTCTCAATTTTCTCTCTGTACTATCCAACAACAACAGCAATAACAACAACAAGGCCAATAAAATGGAAAAAGTGGCCTCCAGGAGCAGTGGATTGGTTGTGCAGGCACTAAGCCCCAGCAATAACCCTGGAGGCAAAAAAAAAAAAAAGGTTGCTGCCCCTTGTATTTATAGTGTGTGCACGCGCTCCCCCCCCCCCCCCACACACACACACAAAGTGATCATAGATCCCTACTCTTGGCTGCTGGGTCTCTTCCCTGGTTTCTATACTGGGAGGCAGGTCCTGGCTCTATCACTATTGCTCCCCTGGAGAAATTTCTGGAAGTCAAGGGCCTGGTGTTTACAGATCTCATTTGGGAGATGGGAGAAGGAGGAGCTCCACTCTGGGGAGACTGGGGAGAGGGATGAGAAGGCAGGAATCCCTGGGGGCCTGGCCAGCCCAGAGATAGTTGAGTTGGGCTGTGGGCCTTCCAGAGCTGCAGGCTGCCCGGAGCCTGCTCCCTCACTTTTCTCCCAGCCTGGTTTTGCTGACTTGGGAAAGTTCATGCTTAGCCTCTGAGTCACACCTCTCTCTCTCACTCTCATATAAACATACTCTTACTGGCACACACATGTTTTCACAACCACACTCTCACACAGCCACGTTTCCACTTGCACAGTCACATGCACAAACACTTTCTCTTGTACACACTCATACACATACACCGCTCCAAGAATCAGGCATGAGAGACAAGGGTCCTTCTCACACAGAATGAAAATTCTCCAGCAAAAGCTGTGACCTATGTATACATACGTTATGTCTTCTTTTAACTAACTGGGTTATTTCAACTTTTTTTTTCCAGAATGTTTATTCATTAATGAGATTGAGAAGGGGAGAATCAAAGCATCACTTTGGCACATGCAATGTGGGCATCAACTCAGGACCTCAGGCATGCTCTAGCCACTGTGTTACCACTTGGCCACAAGTTCAGCTGTTTTGTTTTTTTGTTTGCTTTGTCTTTTCTTTTATCATTTTATTGGGGGGTTAGTGGTTTACAGTACAGTTGTTGACACATGAGTACAATTTCTTATCTCCCCATAAAAGGTGTCTGCAAACCATGCTCACCCCCAATTTAGGCCCTTTCCCACCATCATGCACCAGGACCCCAAAGGCCACCCGCCCCACCAACTCTCCCTCTTTATTTCCCCCAGAGTCCTTTGCTTTGGAGCATCAACAATTTATTAACAACTGTATTATTTGGAAGAGAATTATATGCCTAGGAGACAGCTTAATTGTTTGGCAAAAAGACTTTCATGCCTGAGGCTCCAGGGTCGCAGGTTCAATCCGGAGCACCACCATAAGTCAGAGCTGAGCAGAGCTCTAGGGGGAAAAAGAAGGGAGGAAAAAAAGCATTTAAATCTCTTGCTTCAGACTGGGAGTCTAAACAAGACTGCGTTCAAGGAGGTCCCAGTGGGCCTAAGCACCTGCATTCTTACCTGGCAGGTGAAGCCACCCCAGAGGCTTGTGTGCAGGGAAGGAGCAGGCAGGCACTGCTCATGTGCAGTGTGCACGTGTGCAGCACTGCAGCCTGAAAGATCCCACTCCTGTTCATGGTCCTACAGGGTCTCATGTCAGAGCTCAGGAAACCAGCTCCACTGTTGATAAATGGGGAGATAGAGGCCCGGTGGGCATCAGAATGGCCTGAGGCCCAAGGGCTGGAGCCAGAAGCACAGCTGGTGGGCTCCATGGCACTGAAGGATGGGTTCATTCCAGTGGTAGCATGGGGGGGGGTGACTTGAGAATGGTAGGGGTGTAGAGGGAAGACAGGCAGCAGTCTCAGAGAAAGGGAATAATGTTTGAGTCTCATAGTGTGAAGTCTGGCCCCAAAGCCTCTTCCCAGTGTCCTCAGAGGCACCTGGGCTCAGGAGGAGCCTGGGTGCTAGAAGAGGATGTGTGGAGGACAGAACCCCTTTGTCTCCACACTCTCTTCCAGCACCCATGCATCTCTCCTGGTGCCCCAGAGTAGGTTGCAGGCTGCCCAGAGTCAGGAGAGGTGCACATACTAGCCCACAGGCTAATGTGGCCACTTTGGAAAAACTGTTTGTCCTCTTGCTGCAAACAGCTTCAAAGTGACTCCTGTCTAGACTGTGCCAGCCTGGATTACCAGGCCCCAGGCTGATCCAAGCCACAGGGACAGAGTCATTGTCAGTAATACAATTACAGCCAAATGGAGTGCTGCTTTGTCTCCCAGGCATCGAGACTGAGTAGGGAGCCTGGGAAGGTGGAGGGCAAGGCTGGCTCTGGACAGCCTCTTCACACCACACATAGTGGGTTTAGACTTGGCTGCCTTGTCTCCAAGGCAACCAGGGCCTGGGCTGTCCCCACTCTGTCCAGGGCCACTATGCAAGGGTAGGGGGTGGGGGTTGATACTGAGGGGTCTGGGACAAGCTCCCAGGCTGTGCCAGAAATAAGGATCTTGCTTCTCAGAGTTGGACATGTGGAGGCTGACCCAAAGCCTGGTGGTCAACAGCTGCCTTCCTGCCTCACTGCTGCCTGGGGGCCAGGTAGCTGCTGACGGCTCCCATCTCCCCAGGACATGCAGGGGGTATGCACCCGGCTAGTAGTCTCTGCATACAGCACCCCTAGTTGGACAACAGAAGGGGGTCTCTCAGAAGTTGAGAATTGGGATGGAAGGTCTACTCCAAGTGCTCGTACTCCCTCCTGATGGGCTAGAAGAGGGTGTGTGGAGGACACATTGTTGGGGCTTCACCACTGACTTTTTCAGATAGAAAGAGACAGAGAAGCCTGAGAGATGGTGCAGTGAGTAAAGCATTCTATTTACATGCTTTATCACATGTGTCAGGATGATACTCTGTTTTTCTCTCTCATGTTAATAAATTATATATACATGTATATTATGTATAAATATTGTATCAAATCATATACATGTTTGTTTTATTTTTGAGATTGTACTTATTTACAAATAAGAAAGATAGGTGGGGAGTCGGGCTGTAGCGTAGTGGGTTAAGCGCAGGTGGCGCAAAGCACAAGCCAGCATAAGGATCCCGGTTTGAACCCCGGCTCCCCACCTGCAGGGGAGTCACTTCACAAGCGGTGAAGCAGGTCTGCAGATGTCTATCTTTCTCTCCTCCTCTCTGTCTTCCCCTCCTCTCTCCATTTCTCTCTGTCCTATCCAACAATGACAACAACAATAATAACTACAACAATAAAACAAGGGCAACAAAAGGAAATAAATAAAATAAATATTAAAAAATAAATAAATAAATAAAAGAAAGAAAGATAGGTGGAGAGAGAGAAAGAACCAGATATCACTCTTGTACATGTGCTGATGGGGATTAAATTTAGGACCTCATGCTTGAGAATCCAATGCTTTACCCACTGTGTCACCTCTTGGACCATAATCGTATACATATATACATATAATTATACATATATATATGCATATATATTTGGAAAGAGAGAGAGAGAAAGAAAAGGAAATCCATCACAGCACCAGGCTGGTGAAATAACCCACTACGAAAGCACACTGTTTTGCCCTATTCATTACCCATATTTGAGCCTGCCCCTTACCACATTGAAGGAAGATTTAGAACTGTAGCATTTGTCACTATCTGTCTGCAGGAAAAGAGAAGAGAGGAGGGAAGGGGAGGTTGGGGAAGATAGGGACAGAGCAGGACACTGGTAGGAAATTTCTTCTTTGACACATGAGTCCCTGTGGGGACCCTTCCTCTTGAGGTAAAAGGGCTAGAGGAGCTCTCAAGCCGGGCATCCCTCCTCAGTCTATGCAGATTCCCCACCCCCATCCTACCCCCAGTCACCCCTGGGAGCTTTAGCCATGGAGAAATGGGGGGGGCATTCAGGACCTCTTGCAAAGCACCATATCCCTAGTCTACATGCTGCCCCCTCCAGTGCCCACATGCAAGCCATTGGCTTGCACCTAATGCTTGACCATATGTGCCTGTCAAGGGCCATATCTATCGGGGTGTGGGTCTACACAGTGCCCTGTGTTCCTACCTCACTCCATCCTCCCAAGCCTAGTAGCACAGCTGTGGTTATTCATTATGAAAGCACTGGCCAAACTAGCTAAGCAGTGGTGAGCAGTGGATGGGGGGTTTAGTGAGTAGAGCAAGACCTGTATGCATGGGGCCCCAGTTTCCACCCCTAGCATCAATTTGGATTTGATGGAGAGGTACTCTGGCCTCTGTCTCTGTCTCTCTGTGTTTGTCTCTCTCTCCTTACCTCCCTCCCTCCCTTTCATTCTCATAAGATAAGTAAAAACAATCTTTATTTCTTTTTCATATTTTATTTATTTTTATCAGAGAGACCAGAACATGGCTCAGCTCTGGTTTATGGTGGTGCTGGGGATTGAACCCCTTGGGCATTCTTTTTCAGAGTGGAAAATGAAAGCACTTTATTGTTTTAAAGGTACAAAAGCAAGAAAATGCAACATAAACCTATATGCGTTATCAATATTTGTGTGTGGTAGGTACATGCTATTTAAAAATACTAATAGAGGGAGTCGGGCGGTAGCGCAGCGGGTTAAGCGCACGTGGTGGAAAGCTCAAGGACCAGAATAAGGATCCTGATTTGAGCCACTGGCTCCCCACCTGCAGGGGAGTTGCTTCAAATGCGGTGAAGCAGATCTGCAGATGTCTTTCTCTCCCTCTCTCTGTCTTCCCCTCCACTCTCCATTTCTCTCTGTCCTAACAATGAAGACATCAATAACAATAATAACTACAACAACAATAAAAAAACAAGGGCAACAAAAAAAGGGAAAATAAGTAAATAAATATTTTTAAAAATAAAAATACTAATAAAAACAAATTTTAAATCAGTGTAAAGAAAATTTTTTAAAAATCAATGTTTAATATTCGAATCCCCCACTTTGTGGTCCAGGAGGTGGCACAGTGGATAAAGCACTGGACTTTCAAGCATGAGGTCCTGAGTTCAATCTCCAGGAGTACACATACCAGAGTGATGTCTGGCTCTTTCTCCTTCTCTCTCTCTCTCCTCCTATCTTGCTCATTAATAAATAAAATCTTTAAAATATATATCCCCCCCACTTTAACCATAAATAACTAAAACAAACAAAAAAGATAGATTTCCTGCTATCCTGTTTGTAACAAAATCTTTTTGAAAATGAACAAATCACAGCTGGGAAGGTGACTCCAAGGTAGAATGCAGTCTTGGTGTGTGGGACCTGGGTTTGATCCCCTAAACATCACATGCCATAGTGATGCTCTGGCTCTCTCTGTGTCATTCTCTCTTACCAATAAATAAATAGATTTTTCCCCCAAATGAGAAAATACAGGAATACTCTCTGGGGTCTGGGGAAATAGCATAATGATCATGTAAATGACTCTCATCCCTGAAGCCCCAACGTCCCAGGTTCAATCCCTAACACTGCCATAAGCAGGAGATAAGCAGTGCTCTGGTATCTCTCTCTGTGTATCGTTACCTCTGTATCTCTCGCACATTGAAATAAAGTAAATTAAATAATTTTTTTAAATGAGGAGGAGGAGAAGAAGAGGAAGAAGAAGGAGGAGGAGGAGGAATAATACTGATGAATTGAGTCCCCTGGCAAACTTAGCCTTCTGAGGTGACAGAGCAATATAATCCCTGGACCCCAACACACAGTAGGTGCTCAATAAACATTTGTAGGATTGAATGGCCCCCTGGCTCCTAATGGGAGCTGCTCTGGACATAAATCTCTGCTCCAGGCACTTTGAAGTCCCCCCAGGGGCAGCTGCTTGTCCTGTTATCGAGGTGCCCCCTCCCCTCGAAGCCCCCAGGGTCCATCCAGGCCAGGGCACTGGCCGCCAGAGCCCAGAGATAAGGATGATGGATGGCCAGTCGCCTGGCTCCAGCGAAGCCTGGGGTTTCCTGGGAGCGGGAGACAGTCGAGTGATTCCAAAGCCCCTCGGAATTCGGAATCTGAGTGGAGAGAGCTGCAGGCGGGGGTGGGGCAGGCACGGAGCCTCTATCTCCCAGGACACCCTGGCTGCCTTGATCTCCCACCATGTTGACAAGCTCTCCTTTCAGCGGGTGCCGGCACTGTTCCCCGCAGCATCTGCAGAAACGGGGACTACCTCCACTCCAGGCTCCCCACACCCACCCCAGCACTGGGCCAGGAGCCCAGGGCAGGACATGCACGTGTCCAGCTTCCTCATCAGGGCTGTACCCTGAGCTGAGTCCCTGGTGAGCTGAGAATCATAGGGCCAGGACCAAAACAAATGAGGGAGGGGTAGCAGGTACCCCATTCCAGGCAGTCTGGGCCTGTATTTTGAGCTGAGGGGAGCCAGCAGGGCTGAACACAGCAGAGATGGCCACCACACAGGTTCATTTTGTCCTTGGATCCAAACTATAATAGTCACTGGTTTGCTGAATTAGAAATCTCTGGCTTCTGAACCAAAATACTTCCTAGCTCTTGGTAGATGGTAAATATAGTCAGAATGTGCTAGATTTGGAGGATACAAGAGACTGAAATTTGCATGTTTCACTCTGGACTTGAATTTATTTCATTATGTTCTTTATGTGTTTCTGAGTACCAAACCCAGGGATTTATGTATACAAGGCATGCACTTGACCACTAAACTACTTCCTTGGCTCCATTTTTGCTTATTTGTTTATTTTAAAGATTTTATTTATTAAGATTTTGTTTATTTATGAGAAAGACAGGAGAGAGAGAGAACCAGCCATCACTCTGGCACATGTGCTGCTGGGGATCAAATTCGGGATCTCATGCTTGAGAATCCAAAGTTTTACCACTGCGCCACCTCCCGGACCACAATTTTATTTATTTATTAATGAGAGAGATAAAGAACCAGAATCATTCTGGTACATGTGCTGCCAGGGATTGAATTCAGAACCTCATGCTTGAGAGTCCAATGCTTTATCTACTGTGCCACCTCCTGGATCACTATTTATTTGTTTTTATTGCCACCAGGGTTACTGCTGGCACTACAAATCCACTGCTCCCAGTGACTGTTTTCCCCATTTTTTCCCTTCCTATTTTATTGTGAAAGTCAGAGAGAAATTGATAGGGGATGGGGAGACAGAGAGAGAAAGACACCTGTAGACCTGCTTTGCCACTTGAGAAGTGTCCAAGCTGCAGGTGGGGAATAGGGGCTTGAACTCAGGTCCTTGCACATGGTAATATGTGTGCTTAACCAGCTGCACCACCACCCAGCCCCCATCTAGCTTTTTTTTTTTTTTAGGATTTATTTATTAATACAAGATGATTGGGTATTGGAGGGATGAGCCAGAGTATCATTTTGTCACATGCAATACTGGGGGTTGAACTTGGGGCCCTATGCTTATAAATATAGCATCTTGTGCTGCCTCCCAGGTCAACTAATTTGTACTCTTCTATGAGGGATCCCAAAGCACTGCTCCTCTATCCATGAAGTTTCACTGTGTGTCTATGTTGATAAGATGCTGGGGTCAAACCTAGATCCTCAGATGGGTAAGGTGCATGTTCTACCATGGAGCTAGCTTCTCCATCCCTATGTTTATTTAAAACTTGAAATATAATTTTAACTGCCAGTAATCCTTAAATATGCCTTCCTTATTTAAAAAATAAATAAAATAAAATAAAATAAAATAACCAGGACAGCTGAGGTGAAGGGTCCTAGATAAGGTGTCCTCAATACTGGGCTACTTCACCCAGTTCCAGAAGAAACACCAGTGTTCAGGGTCAGGGTTCCAGGTCACCATTAGAGCCCTCCAGGCTTGTCCACAGTTGGATGGCTGTGTAGACTCATACTGTGAGGCATTAGAGCTGCTAGAAAAAGAGCCAGCCCCTCTGGCCCTGGCAGCTTGTTTCTGCCAGGTGGCACCATGGCCAGGAGACCTACATGCTGGGGAGAGTAGTGCATTTTCTTAACTAGGGTGCACCTCACAGCTGAGTGGGCTTGCTCTGCAAGCCAGCATCAACAAGACATGTTGGCCTCCTTTGTCCAGCAATGAATCCCAGTGTCCATAACACAGATGGACACCTGTTCTGTGAGTGAATAAATGAATGGTTGCATTAATGAGTGATGTTATGCATATGACACACACACACACCACCACCACCAACAACAACAACAACTAGCAGACAGTTGGTTTCCACTAGCACAAACTGTGCCCCAGTGACCATCTCTGAATTCACTTCCTGTGGTCACTTTGAGGAGACATCATTTGGGGCTGGGGGTAGGGGACTGAAACCCCAGAGTGTACTGTCTGAGGTATTCTAGTTAGGGCACACCTTTCAACTTTGGGACAGAAGGCATGGCTTGCTCGGCATAGAGAAGAAAGATTGCCCCACACACACACACTCCCCAAGTGAGGACTGCAGCACATCCGGCCTCTCAGGGCCTCTCTAATCTATAAACTGGCCGGAGGATTCTGCCTGACTCTTAAGGGGCAGGAGATAAGAGTCTGTGAAGTGGACAAGAATTCTAGAGAGCAGGGAGAGAGCTGGTTCAGTTTAAAAGGCAGAATTTAAATATACCCATATACACACACACACATACACACACACACACTTCAAGCTGGAAGATAGAGAATGCTTCCACCTTTATATAAGGAGAAAGAAAAGTGTGTGTGTGCTTGTGCGTGTGCGTGTGCGTGTGTGTTTAAAGACCCCAAAAAGTTGGCAGCTACTTTCCAGCAAATGTTCATTATCCATGGTTATTTCCTAGGGCTGAGAATTCAAGAGGAAAGAGGGCCATTAACATTTTTCTTGTAACCCAGTTTGGGTTTTTGGTTTTTTCCTTGCTTGATTTAGTAAAAGCTCAACTGAATGAAGGACTTGTTTGCATATTCAATTTGTGACTTAAAAAAATTTTTTTTTAAAGCAGAGAGACAGATATTGCTACAGGAGAAAAACAAATGCCACAAATTGTTACAAAAAAAAAGCAAATGCCACAAATTGTTACTTTACAAAAAGTACATAAATAAGCAAACAAATAAGCAAAAAGATACAAATCAGGAGGCAAGAAGCAAAGGTTAAACCTCAGAGTGATCAAATAATATACAAACTAAAACACCCACAGAGCTCCGTTTTGGGGCTTATCTGACTGTAAAGCATGATGTGAAGTAAAGGCCCCCAGGCTCCCTCGTGCCCCGAGTGAGGGTGACCACACTAGGATTGGCAGGACAGTGGGGACATTAAGGCCCCTCCTGGTGATAATGTGTCTGTCCTCCCTGGCCTTTGGTGCTCTGACTGGAGGACAAAGAGAGGTGCTTCCTCCAGCTTCCAGTCCAGGGACCAGAATGGAACCTACTCTGCCCTCCTCAGACTTCAATCCCTCTTAATTGTGATAAGGGTCCTGTATCCTGTGACAAGGCCAGGGACACAAAGATGGATCCCTGCTCACACAGGAAAACAGTACCAGAGTTCAGACTGCTCTGATGGATCAAAGGCCACTTCTGCTAGCTTTGGACCTCAGTCTTGGGCTCATGGGAACTCATACTATATTGAGAAAAATCACTAGTGATCCTCTGGCCCAATACCCTCCCCACCCCTTTATATAAGGGGAAACTGAGGCACAGGAAAATGAGAATCCCAGTAACCAGACTGATTAGATGGAGCTATGTCTATACACAAGTTTTCTAGACTCCCATTCTTTCTGCTCAGATTCACTTCTGCTCCTTTCACTCATAGCCAACACCCCCCCCCCAATCTGTTCTTTAATTCTTGTGTGTGGAGATTTACTATATTCCTGATCATGGTTTAAAAGCCATGTCTCTACTTGGGGAAGGAAGTGGCCCTGTAACATTACATGTTTGGAATGTAGATGATGCTTTTTTTTAAAAAAAGATTTACTTATTTATTAATGGGGGCGGGAAGAGAGAAAGAGAGAGAAAACAAACCAGAGAATAGCTCCAGCATGTGTAATGATACCCAAGATCAAACTCAAGACCTCATGCTTCCAGGTTCAATGCTGTAGCCACTGCACCACTTCCTGGGATGCTATAGATGATACATTTAAAAGGAGAAAAGTGCAGTTCACACACTGCGCTTTTGAACATCACCTTTATAATAAATTATCCAGAAGAAATACATTGCATCATTTTTAGCTTTTCTTAATTTAAAGAAATGGGACACTGGGCCAGAAGACAGCTCACCCGGTAGAGTGCACACTGTACCATGTATGAGGACCTGGGTTTGAGCTCCTGATCACTGCATGGTGGAATGGTAATGTAGTGTCTCTCCTCCCCTCCCCCAGCTCTGTTCCTGAAGGGGCACCCCTCCTGGAGACCTGCTGTAGGGGTCCCACCCCAGGCTTGTTCTGTGGAGGAGGGTGAAGTCCACAGTGCCTTCATCCCTCAGGCAGGTGGCAGAGCTATCACAGAGATGACTCAGAGCCTCCCTGATAGCATCAGCATAGGCTGGTATGCTGCCCTGGGCGTGGGGGGAGGTTTGGAAGAAGCAGTGGAGCTTCCTCTGTCCCTTCTGGGCCATCCCCTGGGGCAGTGAGGAGGCAGGACAAAAGAAAAGAACATTCCCTTCTGAGAAAGGAGTCTCTGGGCTCTCTGGCCTTAGAGCCGTCTTCCTAGAATCTTTTGCATGGTGAGATGCTGGGTCCCCCAGAACTTGCCAGAGAGGGAACAGGCTACAGCTTTGGGTCTGGAGCTGAGGGGAAAAGGCAGCACAGAGGACCCCAGCATGAGCTTCAGGGAGCACTGACTCCTCCCTCCCCAGCTGCTGGAGGTGGAGGGGAGGCCTGGGCTCCGTGGAACTCTTTATTTTTTTCCCTGTGGAACTCTTGTGAGGATGCACCGTCATTTCCCTACTATTCTCTACTATAGGTCTCAGTTTCCCATGTGAGGCAGCTCCTCCTACCTCAAGTATAGACAGCATGGGTGAGTAACAGGAGCTCCCAACTCAGAGTTACACGAAGCCTCTGCCCCACTATGGGGTCCTGCACACCTTGTGTGACTTCAAACCTCAGTTTCTCCTCTATAAAATGGAAACACAGGGTCAGCAAAACAGCTCACTGCTTAACCATGTGTGACACAAGTTCAATTCTGGCCCCATCACAGTGAAGGAAGAATAGGTACTGTGGTCTCTTTCACTGTCTCTCAGACTCTACAATAATAACAACAACAATAACAATAATAATAGGGGAGTACCAAAAGGCTCCAGGTGCCCAGTTCTACTGCACACTCAGCAAACAGTGGGTGTGGCAGTTGGAGGGTACTCCACCTTGGTCTTCTGAGATACTACAGAGTGGGTGGGCAGAGTGCAAATGGAAGAAGGGGCTCAGGAGAGAGGAGAACCCATGAACTCCAGATGTTACCATGTGACCCTGGCCATGGGGAAGGGCTTGGGCCTCCCTGTCACCCACTCTGCACAGGCCAGACTGAGAACTTCATGAACAGGGACCCTCACCCCTACAGCCCTGGCGCCTGGTACACAGCAGTAACTGGAGTAAATATACGTGGCAAGGGTGATCAGAAGGTGTGTGTGTGTGTGTGTGTGTGTGTGTGTGTGTGTGTGTGTGTAAGGTGTGCCTATATGTGTGGTGTGACTGTCTCTGTGTGAAAAGGTCTGGGAATAATATATTTTAAAACAATATAAAAAATATACAATTACTGGTAAGGAAAACAAAAGGTAAAGCTTTATTTAAAAAGAAACAAAGAGAAAACCATTGGCCAATGGGGGGGGATCCTTTTCAGTTATGTAGTTTTTCTCTTCTCTACCTACATGCAAAATTCCAGGTTCTCATGCCATATGTAAAAGTGAAGCTGAGAGTTTTAATGGTTAAGTATTGTTCCTTTCCTGGTACCAGCAGATACTGAAACTGCGGTTCTTTTATCTACTATAAGCAAGAATTACTTTCTTTTCCCAGCCCTAATAGATACTCAAACTACAGTTCCTTTCTCAATGCTAATGTTATTTAAACTAGAGTTTCTTCCTCTCCCAGAAAAAAGTGTAAAGTAAAGTCTCTTAATACTAGTAGACAACAATAGATGTAAGGGTGGGAGAGATAGCATAAAAGTTATGCAAAGAGACTTTCGAGCTTGAGGCTCCAAATTCCCTATCTTTCTTTTACTTTTATTTATTTATTTGATAGAGACAGCCAGAAAGGGGGAGGCAGAGGGAGAGAGACTGAGAGACACCTGTAGCATTGCTTCATCACTTGTGAAACTTTCCCCCTGCAGGCTTAAACCCAGGCCCTTGCACATTGTAACATGCACTCAACCTGGTGTGCCACCACCAGCTCCTCAAAGTCCCTTTTTTTATAATTTTTATTTACAAAAAGGAAACACTGGGGAATCGGGTGGTATTGCAGCGGGTTAAGCGCAGGTGGCACAAAGCGCAAGGACCAGCGTAAGTATCTCGGTTCAAGACCCCGGCTCTCCACCTTCAGGGAGTCACTTCTCAGGCAGTGAAGCAGGTCTGCAGGTGTCTGTCTTTCTCTCCCCATCTCTGTCTTCTCCTCCTCTCTCCATTTCTCTCTGTCCTATCCAACAACAACATCAACAACAATAACTACAATAATAAAAAAAAAAAACAAGGACAACAAAAGGGGATAAATAAATATTTTTAAAAAAGGAAACACTGACAAAAACCCTAGGATAAGAGGGGTACAACTCCACACAATTCCCACCACCAGAACTCCCTATCCCATCCTATCCCCTGATTCTCTATCCCTCTGGGAGTTTGAACCAAGGGACATTATGGGGTGCAGAAGGTGGAAGGTCTGGCTTCTGTAATTGCTTCCCTGATGAACATAGGTGTTGCAGGTCGATCCATACTCCCAGCCTGTCTCTTTCCTCTGGGGAAGCGGGGCTCCAGGACACATTGGTGGTGTCTGCCCAGGGAAGTCCACTTGGCATCATGGTAGCATCTGTAACATGGTAGCCAAAAGAAGAGTTAACATATAAAGCCAAAAAAATTGTTGACTAATCATGAACCTAAAGGCTGGAATAGTGCAGATGAAGATTTGGGGGTTTCCATTTTGTAGATAGTTAGTAGGCCTATTTTAGTTATATTCCAAAGGGCCCATGACTATATTAGGGTTTTTTTTTTTTTCTGAGCTTGACATCTGCAGGTGGAACCAAGTTGCTGTCTGGGGAGATGATGTCATAGCTGGAAAAAGGACCAGAAAGCTGGATCAGGAAAGAGAGTAGCTCCCGAATATGGGAAAGGTATATAAATGTTGTTGACTGTAAACCCCATTGATTTGATCTGATCTGGGACCCATATTCAGCTTAGGAGCCTATGTGACCTCTGCATCCCTGTAGATCTGAGCTCACGTTCTGTGGTCAAAAGTAGGAATGTTCCAAGCTGCCCCAATGTCAGTACCCATCTTCCTTAGGTGGAAGATAGAGTATGTTGTCCAGCCTCCCTTTGGAGGATGGAACATTCTCTACCGATGTTGATCCATGTTGAGCAAAGTCCCATTATTTCTTTTTTTAAACAATTTTTATTACTTATTTATTTGATAAAGACAGCCAGAAATCAAGTGGGAAGGGGAAGATAGAGAGGGAGAGAGGCAGAGAGACACCTGCAGCCCTGCTTCACCACTTATGAAGCTTTCCCCCTGCAGGTGGGGACCAGGGGCTCTAACCTGGGACCTCACACACCTTAACATGTGTGCTCAAACAGGTACACCACCACCTGGCCCCCAAAGTCCCATTCTTACTTCCCCCACCACTACCACCACCAGAAGCCAGAGTTGAGCAGAGATAAAAATAAGTAAATGGGGGGTGTAGATAGCATAGTGGTTATGCAAAGAGACTGTTATGCCTGAGGCTCCAAGGTCCCCCAAAGTCTGAGGTTCAATCCCCTGCACTACCATAAGCCAGAGCTGAGCAGTGCTCTTGTGTTTCTCTCTGTGTCTTTCTTTCTCTGCATCTCTCTCAAAAATAAAATAAATACAATACTTTTATTAAAAAAAGGAATTGCTTTAAAAAATAATAATAAGTAAATAAATAAGTACAAAGGGGGGCAATGTGGTGGTGCATCTGGTTGAGCGCACACATTATAGTGCACAAGGACCCAGGTTCAAGCCCCTGGTCCCCACCTGCAGGGGAAAGCTCCACGAGTGGTGAAGCAGGGCTGCAAGTGTCTCTCTGTCTCTCTCCCTCGCTATCTCCCCCTCCCCTCTCAATTGTTCTCTGTCACTGTCCAGAAAATAAATAAAAAAATAAGTACAATGAATGTAAAAATCTTCTATCATAACAATATAGACATTAGCTATCATTTGTCTTTTTTTTTTTTCTTGCTGGATTAAATGTGTGGTGTGCCTGTCTCTGTGTGTGTGGTGTTTGGCTTTGTGTGTCAGTGTGTGTGTGGTGTGACTGCACCTGCATGAGTGTTGTGGGGGGCATATGCATCCAGTAGGCTGTGTCCCAGCTGGGGAACACTGAAGCCAAAGAAGTGACTTGTTCAAGGTCAAAGGTTCTCCTCCACACCTGACATCACAAATCGAAGACTGTTGGCCGAGGTAGCTGAAGAAGGGCCCCTCTGCTCCTGCCCCCCTCCCCACACACATCCCAGCTGTGTTTCGCAATGTGCCCAGTTCAAGTAGGGGGGTTGTGGGGGAATGAGGCCTGGTGCAGGCTACCCTGAGTCATTCACTTACAGATAACCTCTTGTAGGGCTGTATAAACATCCAGTGGGCGGCAGGGTAGAAGAATGTGGAAATGGATTCTTCTCACTCTGAGCCCCAGAGAGCATCTGCAGACCCCTCAGACCCAGGCCCAAGACCCTGGGAGCCCCCATCTGTGTGCCCTCAGATCCATTTCTCACTACAACCTCCACAAATAAGGCTTCAAGGGGTGAGGGTGGGACCCACCTCTGGCCAGCCCCACACCCCCACTACTCACAGCCTGCTCAGGGTGTGCCAGCTGCAGGCAGGGCCTGCCTTTAGAAGGGTGTTAACAGCCATCCCTACAGGAGATTTTATGTGGAGACAAGTGGTTTGAATTTAAGGGCAGGGCACAAGGGAGCTCATTAAAAAGCCTCGTTGTGGTACATAGATATTTGCTTTATCCTGCTTTTGAGGGAACTGAGCCTTAGGAAAACAGAACTGAGCTGGAAATTAAGTGACACCTTTTTCCCCCTTCTTCCTCAGTTACTACTATTTTTTTTCCAAGTTGAAAAAAAAAAAAAAACCTCCAAAAATTTGATGGAAAGAAGCAAGTAGGAATGTATTGGAGCTCTGCGCAAAACAAGACCAGGAAATGGTGGGTTACAGGCCCAGGAAGGGCTCCCAACTGGGAAGCTAGTTTTCTAACCACCCCCACCCAACCCCACCCCCTGCACAACATACAAACCCCATGCTGGCTGTTGGCTGTGTTTGGAAGGAGAAAATTGAACAAACAACAACAAAACCCATCCAGGCAAGTGTAGTAGGGGACTAAAGTGCTGGATTTACAGGCATAGGATCCCAAGTTTGATCCCCTGCATTACATATGCAGAGTGGCTCTCTAGTTCTCTTTGTGTGTCATTAATAAATAGAATTAATCTTTTAGGGGAGAGGAGATAGCATAATTGTTATGCAAGACTTTCATGCCTGAGGCTCTGAGATTTCAGATTCAGTTCCCAGCATTACCATAAGCCAGAGCTGAGCAAGGCTCTGGCCTCAGGTTCTTTCTCTCTCTATTTCTCTCTCTCACTCTCACTCTGTGTGTGTGTTTCTCTCATTAAAATAAATAAAAATAGTTTTTTAAAAAGAATCTTTTAAAAATAAAAAGTGATGAGCATCACCCCTATTTCATTTGCTCTTCTTTTTTTAACTTTTTATATTTATTTATTTTCCCTTTTGTTGCCCTTGTTTTTTATTGTTGTAGTTATTGTTGTTGTTATTGATGTTGTCGTTATTAGGTAGGACAGAGAGAAATGGAGAGAGAAGGTGAAGACAGAGGGGGAGAGAAAGATAGACACCTGCAGACCTGCTTCACAGCCTGTGAAGTGGGAAGCCGGGAGCTCAGACCAAGATCCTTATGCCGGTCCTTGCACTTTTTTTTTTTTTGCGACACATGCGCTTAACCCAGGGCGCCCGACTCCCTTCACTTGCTCTTCTGCTGGCTGTTTGCTAATCCAGTTACTCTATCAGTAGAAGCATAGGAACAAATTCTTTTTAAAAAATATTTATTTATTTATTTATTCCCTTTTGTTGCCCTTGTTGTTTTATGGTTGTAGTTATTATTGTTGTTGCTATTGATGTCATTGTTTTTGGATAGGATAGAGAGAAATGAAGAGAGGAGGGGAAGACAGGGGAGTAGAGAAAGACATCTGCAGACCTGCTTCACCACCTGTGAAGCGACACCCCTACAGGTGGGGAGCCGGGAGTCAAACCAGGGTTTTGCCGGTCTTTGCGCTTAACCTGTGCTGCACTACCACCTGACTCCCAGGGACAAATTCTGACTCAGTTTGTAGAGGCCTCGAATCCATTTTCGTTTTTAGATAGAGAGGCAGAGAGAGAGAGGCCTTTATCTCTTTCTTTCTCTCTCAGGGGTCTACATGCCTGCATGACTTGTACTTTCTTCTTTTCTGTCATTACTTTATGCTAATAAATGTTCATCTCCCAGGGCTGAGCGGTGGCGCACTGTGTTAAGCACACATAATATGAAGCACAAGGACCCTTGCAAGGATCCTGGTTCAAGCCCCCAGTTCCCCACCTGCAAGCTGTGAAGCAAGTCTGTCCCTCTCTCTGTCTTCCCCTCCCCTCTCAATGTCTCTCTGTCCTATCCAATAAAAATAGAAAAAATGGCCACCAGAAGCAGTGGATTCCTAGTGCAGGCACTGAACCCCAGTGATAACCCTGGAGGCTAAATAAATAAATATTCATCTCCCTGGGGTGGGGGGAGTGAAAGAAGCCACTGCACCCAAATTTCCTCCAGTGTAATGGGACCCAGGCTTCAATCTCGGCTGCACACATGACAAAGCAGGGCACTATCCTGGTGAACTATTTCCCGAGAGTCCACTTCTGCAAAAAGACTATGTTGCTTCATTGCATAGTGCTCGAAGCCTGGCCCGTGTGCATGTCACAGGCTGGCACACACAGGCACCCATGCCATGCACGCCATGCACACACACCCTCTGCTGAGCTTCCTGTCTCCTCCACCGAGACTCTCTGGGTTTCTACAGCTCTTTCCCCAGCCCCACGCCAAAGGAGCCTCAGCTGCACCCCTGGAACTAGCCACCCTTGCTCTCACAAGGCTGGGTCCTCTCCTTCCTCAGGCCTCCGCTCTTTCTTTTCCCAAAATCTCACACATGCTCCCCAAACCAACTTTTTCCTACAGATAGAGAGTGAGAGAGTGAGACAGAGATAGATATAAATAGATAGATAGATAGACAGATATGTAGATAGATAGATATGTAGATAGATAGATAGATAGATAGATAGATAGATAGATAGATAGATAGATAGATAGGCAATGTCTGCCCATGTTGTGGCTCTATTGTGGTGTCAAGGCTTGAACTTGAGCAGTGGGCACATGGCAAGGTATGTGCCTTACCTGTTGAGCTATCTCTCTGGACCCCTCAGGTCTCTTCTCCTTCTGTAAATGTTTTTGTAATATTTATGTATTTATTTTAATTTGATAGGGTAGAGAGGCATCTAGAGGGAAAGGGAAATGGGAGCAGCACTGCTCCACTACTCATGAAGCTCCCCCTCCCACCACAGGTGGGGACTGGGGCTTTGAACCCTGTGCATGTCCTTGTGCATGGTAAAGTGTGTGCTGAACCAGGTGTGCCACCCCCTCCACCCCAGCCCCTATCAGGTCTTTTTGTAAATATGTAAATTTGTAAATTTTAGCTTCCCCAAAGGCTGCTTTCAAACACAGTGGCCTTATCCCCCTCTGCACCAGCAGAGGCTGTGTTATCTACTAGGGCCTGGGGTGTGTGTTTCCCAGTAGAAGTCAGGTCTGCAGGCACAGGCATGTGAAGGGCTTTAGGTGCCAGCCCTCACCCCCACCTCATGCCCCATTTAACTATTTTAAGTGTATAAATCAGGAACCAGTAGCAGTAAGTCCATTCAGGATACTGTGTAGACACCACTACTATTCACCTACAAAACTTTCCCATCACTCTGTATCCATTATACAAATCCTCGAACACCCCACAACTACATGTTCTGCCTCTGCAAATTTTACTGTTATAAATACCATGTAAAAGTGAACTCATTTAATATTTGTACATTTGTGTCTCTTACTCTACTTACCACAATGTCATCAAAGTCTTCTCTGTTGTAGCAATTCTCAGGATGTTGTTCCTTTTTCTGAGTCAGTAATATTCCACCACACATCTATGCCACATTTTTCCCCTCTTGTTGCCCTTGTTGTTTATCGTCATTGTTGTTGTTATTATTGTTGTTATTATTGCTGTCATTGGATAGAACAGAGAGAAATCAAGAGACAGAGGGGGAGAGAAAGATAGAGACCTGCTTCACCACCTGTGAAGCAAACCCCCTGCAGGTGGAGAGCTGGGAGCTTGAACCGGGATCCTGATGCCGGTCTGTGCACTTTTTGCCATGTGCACTTAACCTGCTGTGCCATCGCCCGGATCCCATATGCCACACTTTTTATCCAGGCATCTGTTGCTGGATTCTTGTGTTTTCCCCTCACTTTAGGGCCATTTTGGGCAGACTGCTGTGAACTTGGGTGTACAAGCCCCTGCGTCAATCCCTGTTCTCAGTAATTTAGGGCATATGTCTAGGAGTGGGAGTGCTCATCATAATTCTATATTTAACTTCTTGAGGACCTAACAGCTGTACTGGTTTACATTTTTAGCAGCGATGCACAAGAGTTCTCATCTCTGTACATCCTTGTCAGCTTAATTACTTTTTTTGTTATGTTTTCAGTCATTCTTTGTCTGTTCTTTTTTCTTTTCTTTTCTTTTTATTAGGTATCCAGGTGTTTATAGTTTTGATTTGTATTTCCTAATATCTAATGAGAATCTTTAATGCACTTATCAACCATTTGTATATCATTTTTTAAAGAATTTATTTATTTATTCATGAGAAAGATAAGAGGGGAGAAAGACCAGTACATCACTCTGGTACATGTGCTGCCAGGGATTGAACTCAGGATCTCATGGTTGAGAATTCGATCATTTATCCACTGCACCACCTCCTGGACCACTGTATATCTTTTTCTTTTTTTTTTTTTTTAGAAATATCTGTTAATGTTTTCTGCCCGCTTCTTAATTGGATGGTTTGACTTTTTGTTGTTGAGTTATAGGAGTCCTTCATATATTCTAGGTATTAACCCCTTGTTAGATATGTATCTACAAATCTTTTCTCCCTTCTTAATGGAGACAGTGGGTTTTCATTTCACTCTCTTCTACAGTATACTTTGATACACTGAAAATGTTTTTTTTTTTCCTTTGATATGGTCTGCTTTATCTTTTTGTGTTTGTATGTGGTTTGTGCTTTTTATATTGTATTTAAGAAATCATTGCTTGCTGCTCAAGAGGTGGGATAGTGGTTAAAGCATTGGATTTTTAAGCCCCAGTATTGCATGTGCCAGAGTGGCTTTGGTTCTCTCCCTCCCTATAAATAAATAAATTATTTTTAAAAATAATTTATTGCTAAATCCATGATCATGAAGATTTTCTTCTATGTATTCTTGTAAGACCTTCGTAGTGCCAGCTTTTAAGTTTAACTCTTTGAACCATTTTGAGGTTAATTTTTGTGCACGGTCTTAGGTAGGAACTCAACTTCATTTTTTTATCTTTTTTTTAAGTTTTTTTATATTTATTTATTTACTTTTGTTGCCCTTGTTTTATTGTTGTAGTTATTATTGTTGTTGTTATTGATGTCGTCATTGTTGGACAGGACAGAGAGAAATGGAGAGAGGAGGGGAAGACAGAGAGGGGAAGAGAAAGACATCTGCAAACCTGCTTCACTGCCTGTGAAGTGACTGCAGGTGGGGAGCTGGGTGCTTGAATCAGGATCCTTATGCCAGTTCTTGCACTTTGTGCCACCTGAGCTTAACCCGCTGCCCTACTGCTCAACTCCCGACTTCTTTTTTTTTTTTCAGAGTTGGGACTTCACATGTATGATTTCACTGCCCCCAGGCCAACTTTTTCATTCAGAAAGAAACATAGAGAGATGAGACAGAAGTAGAAACAGAGATAAATAGAGACACCAGGTTCCCTTGGTGCCCTGGCATTCTCATGTGATGCCAGGACTCAATCCTGGGTCATGTGCATGACAAAACACACACCCTACCCCACCCTACCCATTGAGTTATCTCTCTGGAAGCTTTTTTTTTTTTTTTTAGAAGTATTGTTTAACACAACTGTAGTTATCTCAAGGGTAGAGTTTCACAGTCCCCAAAAATATGCTCACATCATCCAACATCTCCCTCCATCAGAGGGCACTAGGCCCCCAAACCTCTATTATCTCTCCTTTTTATTTGGTGGGGAAAGGATGGAAGTCTCACTCCTGGCTCAGTGCTGGAGATTAAATCTGGGACTTCAGTCTCAGGCATGAGAGAGTCTTTTGCAGAACTTTCATTCTGTCTCCCCAGCCCACATCCCTTCATTCTTTTGCAGTGGTTTGTTGAAACACTATCTTTTCCCCATTGAGTAATCTTTGCATCCTTCTTCAAAATCAGTTAAGCAACCACATGAGAGTATATTTCTATTCCATTAGTCTACATGTCTGACCATTGCCAGTACCCTGCTGTTTTTGATGACTGTGGCTTTGCAGTGTGTTTTGAAACTGGGTCATATGAAACCTTAGATTTTGTTCTTTTTCAACATTGTGCCTGTCTACTTACTTTGAATTTTTATTATAATTTTTGAATAAACTTTTCTGCTTCTGCAAAGATACTGTGGGGTTTTGATAAGGAGTGTAGAGAATCTATAGACATATGTCTTAGGGATGTGAGTGCAAATTCTGTATCGCTCTTTCACAACACTTTCAAGATCCTGATTCAGTGTGGTCACTCATCTCCTGCTCAGGATAGGTCCCCCCAAAGCATAGCAAAGCTTCAATCTCACTGTGGGCAGACATGTCTTGGGGGGGGGGAGAATCTTGTGGCTTTAATTGCCACCTCATCACTGTGATACATGAACAGAGGGTGGGCGCGAGGAATAACATCATTGCAAGACTGGCCAGCTCCTCATGGGGCGCGAGCACTTCCACACTACGATCATCATCTCTGGCATTATGCTATTCCACCGCAGAATACTGTGCCCCAGTATGGTTCCGTAGCCCCCATGTCTACTTGGTCGATTCCAAATTATATTCCTCCATGAGGATAATTTCTGGAACCATCCATTCCACCCCGGTTCCATGGCTGCCAGTTCTTTTTTTTTTTTCTTTTTTTTTCTTTTTTATTTAAGAAAGGATTAATTAACAAAACCATAGGGTAGGAGGGGTACAACCCCACACAATTCCCACCGCCCAATCTCCATATCCCACCCCCTCCCCCGATAGCTTTCCCATTCTCTATCCCTCTGGGAGCATGGACCCAGGGTCATTGTGGGTTGCAGAAGGTAGAAGGTTTGGCTTCTGTAATTGCTTCCCCGCTGAACATGGGCGTTGACTGGTCGGTCCATACTCCCAGTCTGCCTCTCTCTTTCCCTAGTAGGGTGGGTCTCTGGGGAAGCTGAGCTCCAGGACACATTGGTGGGGTCTTCAATCCAGGGAAGTCTGGCCGGCATCCTGATGACACCTGGAATCTGGTGACTGAAAAGAGAGTTAACATACAAAGCCAAACAAATTGTTGAGCAATCATGGACCCAAAGCTTGGAAAAGTGGAGAGGAAGTATTAGGGAGGTACTCACTGCAAACTCTAGTGTACTTCTGCTTTCTTACTTTGGTGCATGGCTGCCAGTTCTTAGCAACACCGCCCCGCCAGATATTCGTCGGGATGCGGCATCATCTAAATTCATTTCCCACGCTCGACCGGACCTGCCAATATACGTGGATACCTTCGCCCACCCTGTCCAACGCTTGACGTCTCGTCATCCAATCTGGTCTCCTACGCCTACACTGTTCCAGACTCTTGGAAACAGAGTTGGCAGTCAGCTGAGGTAAAGAACAAACACCTCATCACAGACCCCTGCAAGCGTCAACCCGGCTTTGACCTAGCACGTTATGATTGGGCCCTCCTCAATCGCTATCGAACAAGCCATGGCCGGTGCGCTGCTATGTTCCATCGCTGGGGAGCCAGAGACAACCCGAACTGCCCCTGCGGCTACAAACAGACTATGACCCACATAGTCAACGACTGCCACCTCTCCAGATTCAAAGGAGGTCTCGAAACTTTACATCAGGCTCAACCTGACACTGTTGACTGGCTACGGAAGAAGGGCAAACGCTAGAAGGAGGAGGAGGAGGAGGAGGAGGAGGAGGAGGAGGAGGAGGAGGAGGAGGAGAAGGAGGAGAAGGAGAAGAAGGAGAAGAAGGAGAAGAAGGAGAAGAAGGAGAAGAAGGAGAAGAAGAAGAAGAAGAAGAAGAAGAAGAAGAAGAAGAAGAAGAAGAAGAAGAAGAAGAAGAAGAAGGAGAAGAAGGAGAAGAAGGAGAAGAAGGAGAAGAAGGAGAAGAAGGAGAAGAAGGAGAAGAAGGAGAAGAAGAAGAAGAAGAAGAAGAAGAAGAAGAAGAAGAAGAAGAAGAAGAAGAAGAAGAAGAAGAAGAAGAAGAAGAAGAAGAGTCCTTTCCCAAGAGCCAGGCTTGGCACTTTATCTGTACCCTCCTGTCTTCAAACTAGCAACTCTGTGAAAACTGTGCTCTAGTGAGTCCTCATTCAGTGACCTACTTGGTGACTGCTGAAGTCACCCCCTCTCTATGACTATGGCCAGGACAGAGAAGCTTGGTCAAGGACACTGGTGGCATAGCTTCAAGTGTCCCACTTTACACACACTCTTAAGTTTCTGTCTTGCTCCCACAGCATTTTTTCTTTTATATATCTATACTTCATTGTTCACCCCATAGTACAGTTTATTTCCTCTAGTTTCTTTTTAAAAAAAATATTTATTTATTTACTTTTGTTGCCCTTGTTGTTTTATTGTTGTAGTTATTATTGTTGTTGTTATTGATGTCATCGTTGCTGGATATGACAGAGAGAAATGGAGAGAGGAGGGGAAGACAGAGAGGGGGAGAGAAAGATAGACACCTGCAGACCTGCTTCACCACCTGTGAAGCGACTCCCCTGCAGGTGGGGAGACGGGGATTCGAACCGGCATCCTTAAGCTGGTCCTTGCACTTTGCGCCACCTACACTTAACCCACTGTGCTACTGCCCAACTCCCTCCTCTAGTTTCTATTACAGTAAAGCATACATCACACTACTGAATAAATATTTAGGAATATTTTTTAAATGGATGTTAGGAGATGGCACAGTGGTTAGAGCATTGGGCTCTCAAGTATGAGACCTTGCATTTGATCCCCAGCATCACATGTGCCAGAGTGATGCTCTGGTTCTCTCTCCTCCTATCTCATAGATATTTTGGGGGGGAAAAATGTTTTAACTGGGACATGGAAGTGCCACACCCAGTAGAGTGCACACATTACCATGCACAAGTATTCAGGTTCAGCCTCCATTCCCCACCTGCAGGGGGGAAGCTTCACAAGCACTGAAGCAATTGCAGTTATCCCTCTCTCTCTCTCTCTCCCTCTCTCCCTCTCACTCACTCTCCATCTCCCCTCCTCTCAATTTCTCTGTCTTTATCCAAGATAAATAAATAAATACTACTTTTTAAAGTGTTATAAATAATACAAAAGGGAATATTAAATATCTAGAGATGGCTGACAGACCCCATCCCAGTCTAGTATATTATGCCTGAGATGCAAGTAAGGGGCAGCTCCTCGTTTATAGACAACCTTATTGATCAACTAGCTTTTAGGACCGAAGTCCGGTCACAAAGTCAGGAGCACCTCTAATGTGACCTGGAGCTCAGAGGAGGCTCAGTGAAGAAAAGACAGGGCAGCCTGGGCCTGTGGCTCCTATCACAACAGCTGAGAGTAAAGCCAGGCCTGGGAGCCAGGGTAAACTGCAGGCCGATGAGGTACCAAGTTTGATATGCCAGAGTGATGCTCTGAGAGGTACCCTGAACTCTTCCCCCATTTTTTGTCCTTTTTTTTTTTTGCCTCTAGGTTTATTGCTGGGGCTCAGTACCTGCACTATAAATTCACTGCTCCTGGAGGCTGTTTTTTTTTCCTTTTGTTGCCCTGTTGTTTATCGTTGTTGTTACTATTGTTGTTGTTATTGCTGTCATTGTTGTCGATAAAACAGAGAAAAGTCGAGAGAGGATAGGAAGACAGAGAGGGGGAGAGAAAGATAGACACCTGCAGACCTGCTTCACCACCTATGAAGCGACCCCCATGCAGGTGGGGAGTAGGGGGGCTCAAACCGGGATCCTTGTGTCGGTCCTTACACTTCCCACCACATGTGCTTAACCCACTGTGCTACCACCCAGCCCCTTCTCCCCTTATTTTTTCAATAAAGTTTATTTATTTCTGTCATATCCAGGGCTTCATTATGATGGGATGACTTTTTGAAAAAAAATATTTATAAATGAGAAAGACTAGGGAGAGAGAGAAAGAAGCAGACAACACTCTGGTACATGTGCTGCTGGGGATCAAACTCAGAACCTCATGCTTGAGAGTCCAATGCCCTATCCACTGTGCCACCTCCCAGATCACCTGGGATGACTTTTTTTTTTTCAAATAAAGAGAGACAGAGAAAAAGAGTCAGAAAGAGAGAGAGACACGGCAGCACCAAAGCTTTCTTCAGTGCAGTCGGAGCAGGGCTTGAACCTGGCTTGTGGCAAAGCAGCTCACTATCTGGGTAAGCTATTCTAAGCTTACTGTAACTGTTTGGTTTGGGGTCATCATCAGGCTTCACTGCTCTGAGCTGATCTTTTTCAAAAGAGACAGAGAAAGTGAAAGAGACTACTCTAAACCTATGCCTCAGTTTCCTCATCTGTGAAATGAGGTGCTAACAGCACCTCCCTTGGAGGGGAGGTTCTTGTCTTTGTTTTTTGTATAAGTAACATGCCAATGTATTAAAACATGCTTAGCACAATGCCAACAGTGCTCTGTAAGGTTAATCAGTTAACTCATCTCACCCTGGACTCAGGAAGTTTATGAGTCATGGTGGGGCCTTCAACAGGGAATTCTGAGAGCTGACTCATGCAGGATGAAGGCCCAAACCAGAAGGGACAGTGGACTCTAGGAGGAAGGGGCAGCAACTTCAGATGGTGAGGACCAGGAGTACAACTCCTGAACAAGACTTCCCAGAGCTGGAAAAATGGGGAGACACTGAGAGCTCCTCAAGGCATTTCTGGTATGTGATGGAGGAGCACCACCAGCAACCATCCCATCATAGCTGTTAGCACCAGGCTCTCCCCTTTGGCTCTGGGCTCCACTTCAACAAGAAGCTACCTAAGTCTTCTTCATAAAGTCTCCCCTCATTTCCCCATGACCAAGTCATGCCTAGTACATGTTGGATGGTGGGTGCATGAATAGGTGAAATAAATGTATGGACAGATGAGTAGCTGGTGGGTGGACAGATAAGTGGATGGATGCTTGTAAATTGAACATACAGACAGATGTATGGATGGATGGATGTATGGATGAATGGATGGATGGGTGAGTGGACAGATAATTGAATGTAAAGATAGATGAACAGGTGAGTGAGTAGATAGGTGAATGGGTGGGTGATGGGTAGATGGACAGTTAATTAAATTATAGACTGATGAATAGATGATGGTAGATGGATGGATGGATGGATGGATGGATGGATGGATGGATGAGTGGGTGGATGGGTGGATGGATGGATAAGAGCATATCTGAAGGTCAGGTGCATGGGTGGTATCTACCTATATATAAGCTCCCACCCCAGAGCCTTTGCCCTTGGGGTTTTCATGGGGAGCCCTCCCCCGAGGCTCCCCCTCAGGTTAGCGCTCTCATCTCATGTAAAGTGCCTGTGAAGTATTGTTTCCCCTGGCATTCTTTTCCTGAGTGCTCAGTCTGAAACAGAATTCTCTCTGTATCGCTGTGCCCTCCTATACTTTGGATCATTTAGGAGTGAAGTTTTGCCTGATTCTCCAACCTTCAGACTCAAGAGCCTTGTGTCTCATAAGTGGGTGGAGTGTGGGGAGTTCAATCTGTGAACAAGGGCCATCTTACTCTTTTCTTACATTTCACCCTGCACTCCACTTGTGTTTTCTCTCTCTCTCAGATCTTCTCGTGACAGGTGTAATTATTGCCAGTGTCACTTGTATTCTTAACCATGTAACATCAAGCAAGTGGTTTCATCATACACACACACACACACACACACACACACACACACGCAAGTGGGTCTCCGTGTGTCCTGATCTCAAAAACTAGCATTAAATCTAAGCACGCTCCCTAGGGTGGCTGCAGGCATGAAACGTGATAAAAGGCTTCAAGTACTATCAGTCATGGATATTCCTTAGGACCATTATTTGGATTGGCCAACAGAGGGAGCCCCTGGGTCCCTCCAGCCTGGAGCAGCCCCCGCCCCAGCACAAACACCTCGGAGACACTCCCTCCCTCTCCTCAGCCCCCTTTGAAGTCCCTAGGGGCCCCTGCTGTGATAAATGTCCCAGCCCTATAGGTTATGACTTGCTGCCAGATTTGACATTAACCATCACGCCCAGGCTGGGTGTTTGAAGAAAGTGGCTAAATGCTGCCGGGCTGATGGGGTAGATAGCGGGCCTGGCCCTGCTTTGAAAGGCCCCCGCGGCCCCCTGCGCCGGGAGCAGGCCGTGAGGCTGTTTAGTCTACCAATCTCCGTGGTGACAGGCAGTCTGGCCCCGTCGCCCGGCCGCCAGGGGGTCTTCCTGCGCTCGGCCTCGGGTGCCTTCACACCTCCAAGGAGAGGAGACTTGTTGAGAGAGCCAAAGACTGGGTTCCTCTGTCCTGAAGCCCACTTTCCCTTCCCCAGGGATGGGAGCCAGTCCAGAAGAGGCCTGGAGCCAATGCCCTCATCCAATGTCCACTTCCCCTGTAAAAATTCTTGGCTCCCAGCCTCAGTGTCCTCGACTGTAAAATGGATGGACAGAGGCACCAATTCCCAGCTCCCTCCACCTCTCCCATTCATTTGTTCATTCCATCAACTTTACTCCCCCTGGATAGAGACAGGCACAGAGGCAGAGAGAACAAAAGAAAGAGAGACCACAGCACCAAAGCTTCCTTCATTGTGGTGTGAGCCAGGCTCCAACCTAGCTTGCACACATGCACACATGGCAAAGCAGCACACTACTCAAGTGAGTTATGTTGCTGGCTCTCTTTCTATCAACTTTCAGTGAAGCAGAGCACACCTTAATTTTTAAAAATCATGTATTTATTTATAAGAGAGGTGAGAGAGAATCAGAGCATCAGCCTGGCACATGCAATGCCAAGGGTCAAACTTAAGATTTCATGCTTAAGGGTCCAGTGCTGTATCAACTGCACCCTCCCCCAGGATCACTGCACCCTAATTTCCAAAAGCAGATCTGAGGGCTGGGAAAATAGCACAGTGATTTATGCAACAGACTCTAATGCCTGTGGCTTGGAGGGCCCAGGTTCTTTTTTTTTTTTTTAATCTTTATTTATTTGATAGAGACAGCCAGAAATTGAGAGGAAGGGGGAGATAGAGAGAGGAAACAGAGACACCTGCATCCCTGCTTCACCACTTGTAAAGCTTTCCCCCTGCAGATGGGGACTGGGGGCTTGAACCTGGGTCTTTGCATACTACAACATGTGAGCTCAACCAGGTGCACCACCACCCAGCCCTGGGGCCCAGGTTCAATCCCTGGCACCACCATAAACCAGAGCTGAGCAGAGAGCTCTAGTCAAATTAAAAAAAAAAAAAGAAAGAAAACTAAAGCTTCACTGTTGAGCACTTCCCACCATGTAAAATATTCTGTCACACTGGCTGAAACATCCAGCTCCGAGACTTAGTATATCACTGATCTAAAAAAAGACCCTTACCTGGTTGGTTGGTGCCTCCAGCCAGAGCAGCCCACAGAGGCAGTGGGCTCCTGGGCACCTCAAGTATGGCATCCATAAAATAGAAACAGTAGCCCCCAGTGTACAGGGGTTCAAGGATTCTGATGAGTGGACAGTGAGCAGAGCTGGACAGTGGGGCTTGGAGCCTTCTGCTCCAGCCTATGCCAGGCCCTGGGGACCCACAGCTCACTGGGGAAGGGTCTGTCCCAGCATCCCAGCCCACTGGGACATTAATATGCCTCTTGAGGCCTTGAGCAGCCCTGGCCTAGTGCACATAGGTGGACAGAAGTTCTACACAAACACACACACACACACTCAGCATAGGTGCACAGCCCTCGGGGTCCCCAGCACTCAATAGGACATGCATCATCACACATAGGCTGGGATATTCCCTCACCAGCAACAGGTAGGAAAGAGGAAGGGAAGCCCCAGCCCAGGAGGGAAGAGTGGGTGGAGATGGGCACTCCCACAGAGTGACCATGGAGCAGTCGTCTGGAGAGGCTTCCTGGTGACCTGAGCAGAGGTGATCAGAGCTCGCATTCAAGCCATCAGATTATGCAGAACTTGGGGTCCAGGGCTCCTAGATCAGTTTGGTTGGCTCTGCAAGAACCAGGAAACTCACACACACACACACACACACTGCATCATCTTTCCTGTGGGTGGGTTTGTGCATTTTCCTGATCTGGGAGCCTTAACTATCATCAATTGAGACCTAAGCCCCTTGACAGACTATGCCTCTGTCACAGTGCAAAATGCAGCATCCAGCATCAGATGATGGCCCACCCAGTTAAGCACACATGTTACCATGCACAAGGACCCAGGTTTAAGCCCTTGGTCCCCAAGGGGGGAAATCTTCATGAGTGGTGAAGCAGGGCTGCAGGTGTCTCTCTGTCTCTCGCTCTCTCTGTCTCCCCCTCCCCTCTCAATTTCTCTCTGTCTCTATCCAACAGTACATACATAAATAAAATATTAATATGTATATATATATATATATTAACAAGGAGGTTAGGGAGATAGCATAATAGCTATGCCAGAGACTTTCATGCCTGAGGTCCAAAGTCCCAGGTTCAATCTCCTGCACTACCATAAGCTAAAGTGGAGTAGTGTTCTGGTAAAACAAACAAACAAATAAATACCAGAGTATAAAAGGGGGGAGCTGGGCAGTAGTGCAGCAGGTTAAGCATACATGGCACAAAGTGCAAGGACCATAGTAAGGATCCCAGTTCAAGCCTGCGGCTCCCCACTTGCATGGGGGTCGCTTCACAAGCGGGTGTCTCTCTGTCTCTCTCCCTCTCTATCTCCCCCTCACCTATGTACTATGTGCACTTAACCAGGTGCGCAACCACCCAGCCCCCTATTTATTTATTTTTAAACGGAGGCAGAAATTTAGAGGGAATGGGCAACTATCAGTTTCCTCTGTCCTAGCTAATAAAAATGAACAATGACCGCCAGGAGGCACCAAGCCCCACTAATAATCCTGGAGGCAAAAGTTAATTAATTAATTAATTAATCTTTGTGACCAAGGAAGTGGCATAGTCAGGAAGGCATTACACTCTCAAATATAAGGTCCCAGGTTCCATTCTGAGCATCACATGTACCAGAGTGATGCTTGATTTCTCTATCCTTTATTAATGAATAATATGTATAAATCTTTTAAAAATTAATTAAAGGCGATATTCAAGAAGCCCAGGGGCACAAAAACAAAGGAGAAGCACTTGGCAGTGAAATGCCACGCCACCCCCCCCAACCTGCTGGCCCGCTAGCCCTGGGGCTCTGACGCCACCTAACGTCTGCACCGCAGAATGGCAACAGGCACCCCAGGGCTGCCGACCATGCCAAGTCTCCTAGCAGGACTAGAGATAGGATGGGGCCTCAAATTGGATGGGGAAATTAAGTGCCTCCGCCTCTCGTCACATGCACCCCACACTCCACAGTCCCGCACTGGCCGCCCCCCAAACCACCCGCCCTAGATCCCAGCTCTCCTCTCGTCCTGCACTCAGCCTCAGTGGCTCCCTCTGCGAAGGAAGACTGAGAAAACTTGTGTGTCGACCCTCACAGAATGGGAGAAGATCTTTACATGTCATACATCAGACAAGAGTTTAATAACCAACATATATAAAGAGCTTGCCAAACTCAACAACAAGACAACAAATAACCCCATCCAAAAATGGGGGGAGGACATGAACAGAATATTCACCACAGAAGAGATCCAAAAGGCTGAGAAACACATGAAAAAATGCTCCAAGTCTGATTGTCAGAGAAATGCAAATCAAGACAACAATGAGATATCACTTCCCTCCTGTGAGAATGTCATACATCAGAAAAGGGAACAGCAGCAAATGCTGGAGAGGTTGTGGGGTCAAAGGAACCCCCCTACACTGCTGGTGGGAATGCAAATTGATCCAACCTCTGTGGAGAACAGTCTGGAGAACTCTCACAAGGCTAGAAATGGACCTACCCTATGATCCTGCAATTCCTCTCCTGGGGATATATCCTAAGGAACCCAACACATCCATCCAAAAAGATCTGTGTACACATATGTTCTTGGCAGCACAATTTGTAATAGCCAAAACCTGGAAGCAACCCAGGTGTCCAACAACAGATGAGTGGCTGAGCAAGTTGTAGTATATATACACAACGGAATACTACTCAGCTGTAAAAAATGGTGACTTCACCGTTTTTAGCCGATCTTGGATGGACTTTGAAAAATTCATGTTAAGTGAAATAAGTCAGAAACAGAGGATGAATATGGGATGATCTCACTCTCAGGCAGAAGTTGAAAAACAAGATCATAAGAAAAAAAAAAAAAACACAAGTAGAACCTGAAATGGAATTGGCATATCTCACCAAAGTAAAAGACTCTGGGGTGGGTGGGTGGGGAGAATACAGGTCCATGAAGGATGATAAATGACATAGTGGGGGTTGTATTGTTCAATGGGAAACTGGGGAATGTTATGCATGTACAAACTATTGTATTTACTGTTGAATGTAAAACATTAATTCCCCAATAAAGAAATAAAATAAAAATAATAATAATAATAATAATAATAAAATGTTTGATTGATTAAAAAAAAACTTGTGTGTCAGAGAAAGAGGTACACACAGAGAAGGGTAGACACACTACTGCACAGCTCTTCCCTCAGTGACGTGGCACTTCCCAAGTGGGACCGGGGTTCAGACTCAGCTCACACTCACGTGAGCTGAGGTGAGCTGTCTCGCTGCTCCTGGAGTAACCCTCATTGTAGAGTCCTTAACAAGGTTATTCTTTTTCTTTTCTCTTTCCCTTCCTTCTTTCCTTCATTTCTTTCTCCTTCTCCTCCTCCTCCTCCTCCTCCTCCTCCTCCTCCTCCATCTTCCTCTTCTTTTTTTGATAGAGACAGAGAAATTGAGAATGGAAAAGAGATACCTGCAGCACTACATCACTGCTTGTGAAACTTCCTCCCTGCAGGTGAGACATGGGACTTGAATTTGGGTCCTCCACACATGGTAACATGAGCATTCTACTGGTTGTGCCATCACCCAGCTTCAACATGGTTATTCTTGGGGAGCTATTGAGACTCCACTGAGTTACTTCAAAATTCCCTGAGGTCTCTTCCTTCATCCCCAGAACTCTGACCCCCAGCTTAAGAGCCACTAAATCTCTGTCCTGACCTTGAATACAGACCATATTCTCCCCATGGCATACAGGTACCTAAAAAAGAAAAATAAAAAATAAAAAGAGAAGAGAAAAAAGGAAAGATAGAAAGACAACTACAGGATCCAAGAGAACGCTCGCTGTGGAAGACCTATGCCTTGCTATGCATGCTGCCCAGATGCAAACCCCAGCACCATATGAAAGTACCCATAGCACCAAGGAAAGCTTCACCACTGTGATATCTCTGTCTAACTCTTTTGTGTCACTTTCTATCTGAGTGAAAAATTATCAGCCTGGGAGCAGTAAAATTACTCATGCACAAGTCCCTAGCTCTGGAAACATACACATCTACAACTATGTTGACATATAATTCACACACCCTTGTAAGATATAAAATTCAGTAGCAGGGCCAGTGAAACAGCTCACTTGGATAGTGCTCTGCTTTGTCATGTGCATGACCTGGGATGGATCCCAGCCCCCACAGAGTTGGGGGAAGCTTGGTGCTGTGGTCTCTTTCATTATCTCTCTGCCACTCTGTTGCTCTGTTGCTAAAGTTCTGGGGAGCGGGTGGTGGCTCACACAATTAAGCACACAGAGTATTATGCGCAAGGACCCACGCAAAGATCTGGGTTCAAGCCCCCCACTCTGCACCTACAGTAGGGGGACACTTCACAAGTGGTGAAACAGGTCTGCAGGTGTCTCTCTTTCTCTCTCTCTCTCTCTCCATATATATATGCCAGGCTATCTTCACAGGCGAGAAACCAGGAATTCATGGCGGCATGGTAATACAATTCTTTATTCATGCGGGAGCTCCAGAATCGGGTGTGAGAACAGCTGGTTAAGCCACGTGGCACCAAACCACAATGGCCTCCTCCCACTCTGTATGCCAGCCCTTCTCCAGGTCTGGATGCAGGAGAGAAAAGAGAGGAGAAGAAGAGAACAAAACCAGGAACAGAAGTGGGCTTTATAGGGTATAACCAGAAGTGGCAAGTCAGGAACGGAGATGGCTGGGAAAGGGGGTGGAGAAAAGAAAGAACGGGAAGGTAGAAAGCTTCCATAGCAACAGTTGCTGGGGTTTTAACTGGCAGGATTAATGTACCCTGCAGGCAGGGCAGGTCTTGAGGTAGAAAGAAGATAGATCAAAGGAAAAGGTGGGGAATCTTTCAGGAAAAACAATGATTATGTAAATAGGCCATACTATCAACAGTGGGGGGGGCTGGTTTAATGCCTGACATCTATATATATATATCCCCTCTCAATTTCTCTCTGTCGTATTGAATAAAATGGAAAAAGAAAAATGGCCTCCAAGAGCAGTGCCAACACTGAGCCCCAGCGATAACCCTGGAAGCAATTTTTAAAAAAGAGAGAGAGGGGTTGGATGGTGGTGCACATGATTGAGTGAACATGTTATAATGCACAAGGACCCAGGTTTGAACCCCCAGTCCCCACCTGCAGGGGGAAAGCTTTGCAATTGGTAAAGCAGTGATGTAGGTGTCTCTCTGTTTCCCTCCCTCTCTATCTCCCCCACCCTCTGATTTCTGGCTGCCTCTATCCAATAAATAAAGATAATAGAAAATTTAAAAAGAAAGAGAGAAGGAAATAAAGAAACCACTGTTTTAAAAATTAAAATAAAGAAGCTGGTTGAGTGCACATGTTACAATGCACAAGGACCCAGGTTTGAGCCCCAAGTCCCTACCTGCAGGGGCAAAGCTTCACAAGTGGTGAAACAGTGCTGCAAGTGTCTCTCTGTCTCTCTCCCTCTCTATCACCCTCCCCTCTCATTTTCTGGCTGTCTCCACCATATATATATTCCTTCCAGGGTTATCACTGGGGCTTGGTGCCTGCACTACGAATCCACTGACCCTGGTGGTCATTTTTTTCCCATTGATATTGCTGTTATTGTTGTTTAATAGGACAGAGAGAAATTGAGAGAGGAGGGGAAGACAGAGGGAAAGAGACACCTGCAGACCTACTTCAAAGCAGATGGGGAGCCAGGAGCTCGAACCAGTTTCTTGAGTCGGTACTTATGTTCGCACTATGTGTGCTTAACCTGGTGCACTACTGCCCAGCCCCATAAAGATAATTTTTTTAAGCCTGAATAGCAAGAAAAAATTTTAATAAAGAGAGAGAGGGGGAAAGACTCTTATGCCTGAGGCTCCAAAGTTCCAGGTTCAGTCCCTAACACCACCATAAACTAGAGCTGAGCAGTGCTCTGATAAAATATATATATATATAGCTTTTAGTTCATGTAGAGAGCTGTGTAACCATCAACATCCAATTCCAGAACATTCTATATCCTCAGGAGTCACATTCCTGTTTTCCCCAATACATCCCAACCCCTGGCAATAACACTATCTATTTGCTGATTGTATAAACTTGCCTCTTTCTGGTATCTCATATAAATGGAATAAAACAATAGCTAGACTTTTTGTGTTTGCCTTCTTTTGTTTATGATAAGGTTCTTTCCAGCTGCAGCATGTGTCGGTACTAAAATGCTTTTCTTTTTTTTACCAAAACACTGCTCAGCTCTGGTTTATGGTGGTGCTGGGGATTGAGCCTGGGACCCAGGAGCCTCAGGCAAGAGAGTCTATCTCATAATATTATGCGCCCTCCCCTGCCCACTAAATTTCTTTTTCTTTTTTTTTCCTTTATTGGGGGATTAATTTTTTACATTTGACAGTGAATATAATACTTTGTACATGCATAACATTTCTCAGTTTTCTACATAACAATACAACCCCCACTAGGTCCTCTGTCATCCTTTTCCAGGACCTGTACTCTCCCCCCACCCACCCCAGAGTCTTTTACAATACACCAACTCCAGTTCAGATTCTACTTATGTTTTCTCTTCTGATCTTGTTTTTCACCTTCTTAAATTCTTTTTATATTCCATTGTCCGACTATACCACCTCTTTATCCATTCATCTGTTGGTGGACATTCTGGTCACTTACACTTTTAGTCTCCTGTGAACAAAGCTGTTGTGAAAAATATGTGAAGGGGAGTCAGGCAGTAGCACAGCCAGTTAAGCACATGTGGCGCAAAGCGCAAGGACCAGTGCAAGGATCCCAGTTCGAGCTCCCCAGCACCCCACAGGGAATCACTTCACATGCAGTGAAGCAGGGCTGTAGGTATCTATCTTTCTCTCCCCCTCTCTGTTTTCCCCTCCTCTCTCCATTTCTCTCTGTCCTATCCAATGATGACGACAACTATAATAACTACAACAATTTAAAAAAAAAAGGCAACAAAAGGAAATAAATAAATAAATATTTTTTAAAAAGAAAAACATGTGAAGGAGAAATAGGTCAGCAGGTAGGGTGCCTGCTTGGCCATTCACAAGACCCAGATTCAAACCCTGGCACCACATGAGAGGTGCCATGGTGTCGGGCTGAGCTTCACTGACAGGAGACAGACGACCAAGGACACATGGCTGGGTGGTACGCAGATCAGTCTTTATTCATGCGGAACGCAGCACAATCTAAGCCAAGCTAAGCTAAACTAAAACTAATATACTTGCCAAGTAGGGTGTAAACAGGATGTGATGTAGAGAGGGTGGAGAGAAAAAAAGAGATTGGTGAAAAATCAGGGTGTGACAAGGAGAGGGAGCGGAGCAGGCCAGAATTCTACCACTGAACCACCAATGCCCTGGAGGGAGGGTGGTACTTAGTTAACAGTGGTTATGTAAATAGAATACAGTGTTAAGCAGGGGGGATTAAACCAAATGAAACAGAAGGGGTTTTTAGAAGCAGAATTAGAAGCATACCAACACCATGGCAGAGAGGGAAGCTCTGGTATTGTGGTCTGCCTCTTTGCCTGTCTAAATGAACACCTTAACTCAGAAGAACACACATGAGTTCTGCAGTTCTAAAAGAAAAAGAAATAAAAGAAGGGGTTACAGATATACTTGTTGGAGTCCCTGCTTTCTCTAGGGCATCTGCCCAATAATGGAATTGCTGGAACAAATCTATGTTGACATCTTGAAGACAGAAACTGCTCTGGTCCACCTTCCCAGTGGCAATGCAGCTTCTCTGCTCCCTCCCGCCTGAGATGAGACCTCTGGGCCTGTGATCTGTCTTTCCCAGCCAGTGACAGGCAGCTTCTGTGCTTGCTAGTCAGTGGCTGTGCATTTGCTGGGCCATGTCCTTCTTCTGCAGACCACACTTCTCTTCCTGGGCTCTGCAGTGGAGACAGAGACAGAAAGGAGAGAGAGAGACCAAGACCACAGCATTGAAGCTTTCTTCTTCCAAGCTCAAACCTGGGTCACACACATGGAAGAGCAGTGCCCTGGGCAAATGGGGAAAGCATTGTCTAGACCAGGCAGTGTCCTTCCAGCTGGGCCTTTAGTGATTTTTTTTTTTCACAAACACAACTACCTCTGTCACAACCATACTAACCTGGGTTAGCTTCGCAGGCAGGAGAGATGATCCAGGAACCAAGTTTGTGGCGGTAGCAATACAAATCTTTATTCATACAGGAGCCCCAGAGTCAGGTGTGAGTGCAGCGGGTTAAGCCACGTGGAGCCAATACAACAATGGTTGGCGTCAGCATCCTGGTCTGCAGGCAGGACCTCCTCTAGGTCAGGACCAGGAAGAGAGAAGAGAGACCAGAAACAGAAGTGGCTTTTATAGTATAAAACCAGAAGTGGCAAGTCGGAAACAGAAATGGCTGGGAAAGGGGGTGGAGAAAGGAAAAAGGCACACTGGGAAGGTAGAACTTCCTTAGCAACTGTTATGAGGGTTTTAACTGGTGGGATTAATGTTACCTTGCAGGCAGGGCGGGTCTTGAGGTAGAAAGAAGATAGATCAATGGCAGGGGGCTGGCTTAATGCCCAACAATTGTCAACAAATACAGCTTAGAATTTTTAAAAAATATTTTTTATTATTCATTTTTATTTATTTTCCTTTTTGTTGCCATTGTTGTTGTAGTCGTTGTCATTGTTATTGTTGTTGTTGATGTCATCGTTGTTGAATAGGAATGAGAGAAATGGAGAGAGGAGGGGAAGACAGAGAGGGGGAGAGAAAGACAGACGCCTGCAGACCTGCTTCACCGCCTGTGAAGCAACTCCCCCGTTGCAGGTGGGGAGCCGGGGGCTCGAACTGGGATCCTTAAGCCAGTCTCTGCGCTTTGCGCCACCTGCGCTTAACCCACTAGGCTACCACCTGACCCCCATACAGCTTAGAATTTAAGGACTATGTGGAAGAATGTTTGAATAGTATAGCTATAATAGGAAAATAGCTTGGAGTAAGGAATTAGGTTTAAAAAAAAAGAGTTAGATTTTTAAGTGTTTTATTATCTTTACTTATTGGAGAGAGACAGCCAGAAATTGAGAGGGAAAGGGGAGTTAAGGAGGGAGAGAGACACTTGCAACACTGCCTCACCACTCACAAAGCTTTCCCCCTACAAGGCAACTGGAAGCTTGAGCCCAGGTCCTTGTACATTGTAACATGTGTGCTCGACCATGTGCACCACCACCTGGTCCCTTTAGTGATTTTAAAGCATGTTTTGCACTTCTTTTAAGTTCATTCTTGAGTATTTTATTCTCTATGTGCTGCTATCACTGATATTGTTCTTTTTATTGCCTTTTTTTCTCTTCTTTATTTTTTCAGTGTATAGAAATGTGAGAGATATTTGTATACTCAAAAAATAAAAAAATTAGGGGCTGGGTGTTTGTTCACCTGGTGGAGCACGCAAGGACCCAAGTTCAATGCCCTAGTTCTCACCTGCAGGGGAGAAACGTTACAAGTGGTAAAGTAGTTCTCTCCATCTAACTCCCACTCTCTTCTCAATTTCTCTCTGCCTCTATCCAAAATAAACTAAATATTCTTAAAAATAAGTGACTGGTGGGGGGGGGGGCAGGCAGTGGCGCAGTGGGTTAAACACATGTGGCGCAAAGCGCAGGGACCGGCATAAGGATCCCGGTTCAAGCCCCCAGCTCCCCACCTGCAGGGGAGTCGCTTCACAGGCGGTGGAGTAGGTCTGCAGATGTCTATCTTTCTCTCCCCCCCTCTGTCTTCCCCTCCTCTCTCCATTTCTCTCTTTCCTATCCAACAACGAACGACATCAACAATGGCAATAATAATAACCACAACGAGGCTACAACAACAAGGGCAACAAAAGGGGGAAAAAATGGCCTCCAGGAGCAGTGGATTCATGGTGCAGGCACCGAGCCCAGCAATAACCCTGGAGGGAAGAAAAAAAAAAAAATCAGTGGCCTGGGAGGCAGTACAGTAAATAAAGCACTGGATTCTCAAGCATGAGGTCTTGAGTTCTATTCCCTAGTATCACATGCACCATAGCATCTATCCCTCTCCCTCTCTCTCTCTCTCTCTCTCTCTCTCATAAATAAGTAAATGCATCTTCATAGCATCTATCCCTGTCTCTCTCTCTCTCATAAATAAGTAAATGCATCTTTTAAAAATAAGAAAAAAACAGAAGCAAGCAAACTATAAGACTTGTGAGAACTATGGTGGTTATTTTGGGAGGTGGGAGGGTGGGGATATGGGACTTCGGTGGTGGGTGTGGTGTGGTACTATACATTATAATCTTACAATCTTCTGACATACTATTAATAACAAATAAAAATTATAAATAAATAATAAAAACTAAAGGCTAAGATGACAGCATAATGGTTCTGCCAAAGACTCTCATGCCTGAGACTGTGGTCCTAGATTCATTCCCCAGCCCCACCATAAACCAGAGCTGAGCAGTACTCTGGTCTTACTCTGTATCTTTCTCTCATTTTAATTAATTAAAAATAATAAAAACTGGGAGTCTGGCAATAGTGCAGTGGGTTAAGTACAGGTGGTACAAAGCCCACAGTCAGAGGTCACACAGGACAGGACTGAGGTGCAGCTGGCTTCCAATGGCACAATAGGAGCTGGGGACATGACTTTGTCTCACCCTATGTTTTAGGCTGTGATGTATTTGGGCCATGGTGTGCCCTGTTATACACGCTATAATGTCTAAGCCCTGGGTTCAAGCCCCCCAGTACCCACCTACAAGAGGGGGAGCTTCACAGGTGATGAAATAGTCCTCAAAAAAACAAAACAAAAAACAAAAAACAAAAAAAAAAGAAATGAAATAGTCCTGTAGGTATCTTTCTCCTTCCTCTCTCTATTTTCCCTTCTGTCTAGAATTCTGTCTCTATCCAATAAATACCTAATAAAATATTTTAAATATATATTTAATATGTTTATGAGAGTGACCCACCACTCTGGCATAAGCAGTGCTGGGGATTGAAACTGGGGTCTCGTATATATGCAAGTCCTGTGTACTCTACCACTGAGTATCTCCCCGGGTCTATTTCTTTTATTTATTTACTTATTATTTATTGGTGGTTTTTTTGGGGGGTTTTGTTGTTGTTGTTTTTAAAATACATTTTATTTAGAAATATAAATCTATACCATAGCTTTTTGGGAGATGACATGCCTATTGTAAGAAATGGAAGAACAGTGTCAAATTTGGTAGAGCTATAATTCGCTTTAAGTCTTAGAATAGCATTGGCTTTAGAAGTCAGAAAACATTCACATTAAAAAAAAAAACAGCTTGGATAATTTTATTCCTTGAAATACTGACAATATTCTTTTTACAAAGAAATATCTAACACATAGTACACTAGCTTGAGCCTTGATGTAATAGTGGCATGCCCTGAAAACTTTGATTATAATAAATTCATTTAGGTGTAAAAAAAAAAGTCTTTATTCGGCTTTGCATTGTTCTCCACTTTATTCACACTGACTTCAGTGACTGCTCAGTTGTCACTCTTGCTGTTGCTTTGATTTTTTTCGGGATCAAGGTGGGTGCTTTCATACAGAATCTTGTTTTTAATTCCTTTTCTGGCAATTCTTTCCTGGATTCTTTGTTTTGCGTAATTATACCTACAGTGGAACCAGCATCCTAACGTCACCAAGATAAATCCTCCTACTCCAACATCACATGATCGTCTAATTCTACTGGTTAACAAAAAATGTCCAAGGCCAGTCACAACCGATCCCAACGAACCATATAATATTGATTGCCGTGCACAGGGAATGTTTTCAATGTCTAAAAATCCTAGGAGCTTAAAGGGCTTCTCTTTCTCTGGCTCGCCGGGTTCCTGCGCTGCCGCCATGAGGAAGCGGTCTGTCAGCCCGTCTCTGTTTTTTATTTTTTAAAGATTTATTTTGGGGGTCGGGAGGTGGCACAGCGGGTTAAGCGTACGTGGCACAAAGAGCAAGGACCGGCGTAGGGATCCCAGTTCAAGCCCCCAGCTCCCCACTTGCATGGGAGTCGCTTCACAAGTGAAGCAGATCTGCAGGTATCTGTCTTTCTCTCCCCGTCTTCCTCTCCTCTTTCCATTTCTCTCTGTCTTTTCCAACGACGACGATATCAGTAACAACAACATTAATAATTACAACAATAAAACAAGAGCAACAAAAGGGTAAATAAATAAATAAAATTTAAAAATATTTATTTTATTGGGCATAATGGTTATGCAAAAGAATTTCATGTAGAAGGCTCTGAGGTCACAGGTTCAGTCCTCAGCACCACCACAAGTCAACACCCATGTTGAGGGGGAAGCAATTATAGAAACCAGACCTTCACCCTTCTGCATCCCACAATGACCTTGGTTCCATACTTACAGAGGGTTAGAGAACAGGAAAACTGGTTAAGCGGAGGTGGTGCAAAGCACAAGGACCAGCATATGGATCCTGGTTTGAGCCCCCGGTTCCCCACCTGCAGGGAAATCGCTTCACAAGTGATGAAGCAGGTCTGCAGGTGTCTATCTTTCTCTTCCCCTCTCTGTCTTCCCCTCCTCTCTCCATTTCTTTCTGTCCTATCCAACAACGACGACATCTACAACAATAAAACAACAAGGGCAACAAAAGAGAATAAATAAATATTTTTAAAAATAGGAAAGCTATCCGGGGATGGGATAGAATAGGGAGTTCTGGTAGTGGGAATTGTGTGGAGTTGTACCCCTCTTATCCTATGGTTTTGTCAGTGTTTCCTTTTTTTGTTGTTGTTGTTTTTTATTTTTATTTTATTTATTCCCTTTTGTTGCCCTTGTTGTCTTATTGATTTCGTTGTTGTTGGATAGGACAGAGAGAAATGGAGAGAGGAGGGGGAGAGAAAGATAGACACCTGCAGACCTGCTTCACCGCCTGTGAAGCGACTCCCCTGCAGGTGGGGAGCCGGGGGCTCGAACCAGGATCCTTCCTCTGGTCTTTGTGCTTTGTGCCGCCTGCGCTTAACCCGCTGCACTACCGCCTGACTCTCCCAGTGTTTCCTTTTTACAAATTTTTTTTTTAAAAAAAAGATAGAGGTCAGAACAGCATTCTGGCACATGTAAGGGTATGGATTGAATTTGGGACCTCATGCTTTGGAGTTAAAAGCTATACCACTACTGTCACTACCAACACTCCTCCCTGGAGGTGTGGGTAAGGGAGGAGTGAGGAGAAAAAAAGAAGGGAGGGAGGGAGGAAAAGGAGAGACAGAAAGAAGGAAGAAAAAGGAGAGAGGACAAGAGAAGGGAGACAAGAGAGGGAAGGAACGAGTGGGAAAGAAAGGGGAAAGAGAAAGACACCACCACCCTCCCCCTACACACACACCCCTTGTTGTGGGGCCCTTCGCCCCTGTCGCCCCAGCTCGGGGCACTCTGGTGAACGGGGCTGTTGATATTTGCCAGCAGGGGACGCTGAACTCAAGCAGGGAAGCCCAGAGAACCCAGAGTTTGAATCTATCAGGGCAAACGCTAGAAGAAGAAGGGCTCTTGCAACCCCAGTTTTGGAGCATGTGTGTGCACGGTGGTGCATGAAGTGAACCCTTCGCAAAGGAATACTGGGGGTCTGGAACCTTCACAGCTGAAGAAAAGCAGGAGGGGGAGAAGTTTCTGGAACCTGGGGAAAGTTGTTGTCACTCAGACACTGATTCGCTCAGACACTGGCCCAGGCTCCTTGTCTCCCCCTACTGGAATCCAAGGGAGCTAAAAAAAAAAAAAAAATCCTTGGAGATAGTTTGCTTAAAAGAGTTTGTTTGCTTTGTCTATCTATCCCTCACTCACTTAACTTTCCTTTATTTTTTCTCTTGTATTTATTTATTTTTAATTTATTTTTTAAAAGATTTTTATTTATTTATGAGAAAGATAGGAGGAGAGAGAAAGAACCAGACATCACTCTGGCACATGTGCTGCCGGGGATCGAACTCGAAAACTCATGCTGGAGAGTTCAAAGCTTTACCACTGCTCTACCTCCCGGACCACTATTTTTCCTTCTTCTTTTTTTTTTTACTGTGAAATGATAAGCAATATGGAAAACACATAAGAAAGCAAATAAAAGATGAGTATGGGATGATCCCACTCATCAACAGAAGTTGAGTAAAAAGATCTGAAAGGGAAACTAAAAGCAGGACCTGACCAAATTGTAAGTAGGGCATCAAAGTAAAAACCCTGTGGTGAGGGGTAGACATGCAGCTTCCTGGGACAGTGGGGGGTGTGAGTGGGTGGGAGGGATGGATCACAGTCTTTTGGTGGTGGGAATGGTGCTTATGTACACTCCTAGTAAAATGTAGTCATATAAATCACTAGTTAATTAATATGAGAGGGGGAAAATCAATTGTATGTCTCAAAGTTTTTCAAAACACAAACTGAATCTTTTCAATATATAGGCTGTGTAATTGATATGCAGACTCTCTCAAAAGCCTAGACCAAGTAGATCAGAAGCAACCAATAGCACAGCTATATACAAGATACTGGGTACTGTACAGCAAACCCTAACAAAAGGATTTTTCAAAGTTAACCCAATTACCAAATAATGTGATGATAACATTAACTATCAATTGTCTTTTGAACCCTAAGACAGCAGGAACCTCACATCTCCACTATAGAGCCTCTACTTCCCCCAGTCCTGGAACCCTTGGATAGGGCCCACTTTCCCGTATGCCTCTCCCAATCCATATCAAATAATATTGCATCTGCCGATCACAACCTAACCAACACAACGATTGCCACCTCAACATGCTTCACTTCAGACTGTGTCCAGAGACTTCACATGTGGAATGACAACCCTTCAGCTTCATTACTCGGGTGAGACCTTTCCTTTCATAGTATACTCTAATTCCATCTCAGGTGGTTCACTTTCTAACAAAGTCCCAAAACCTAGATATACACCAGTTTCTGTGAGAGAGAGCACATGTTCACACGTATCCGTAAACTACTACAAAATATATACCTGAAAGCAGAAGTACACTAGAGTTTGCAGTGAGTACCCCCCTAACACTTCCTCTCCACTATTCCAAGCTTTGAGTCCATGATTGCTCAACAATTTGTTTGGCTTTGTATGTTAACTCTCTTTTCAGTCACCAGGTTCCAGATGTCATCAGGATGCCGGCCAGGCTTCCCTAGACTGAAGACCCCACCAAGGTGTCCTGGAGCTCCGCTTCCCCAGAGACCCACCCTACTAGGGAAAGAGAGAGGCAGACTGGGAATATGGACTGACCAGTCAATGCCCATATTCAGCGGGGAAGCAATTACAGAAGCCAGACCTTCTACCTTCTGCAACCCACAATGACCCTGAGTCCATGCTCCCAGAGGGATAGAGAATGGGAAAGCTATCAGGGGAGGGGGTGGGTTATGGAGATTGGGTGGTGGGAATTGTGTGGAATTGTACCCCTCCTACCCTATGGTTTTGTTAATTAATCCTTTCTTAAATAATAAATAAATAAATAAAAGGAAAAAAAAAGAAAGCAAATAAAATGTTAACCTTGGTCTGCTTCCTGCAAAAGCTCCCAAGTCACATTGCATATTTGTAAAACCAAGTTACAGAGGAAAATACACTTAAAAGTACATGCATGCGGGAGTCGGGTGGTAGCACAGCAGGTTAAGCTTACGTGGCACAAAGCAGAAGGATCCGGGTTCGAGCCTCCCGCTCCTCACCTGCAGGGGAATCACTTCACAGGTGGTGAAGCAGGTCTGCAGGTGTCCATCTTTCTCTCCCTCTGTCTGTCTTCCCTTCCTCTCTCCATTTTCTCTCTGTCCTATCCAACAATGACGATATCAATAACAACAACAATAATAACTACAACAACAATAAAAAAGGCAACATGGGCAGCAAAAGGGAAAATAAATAAATAATTTTTAAAATTTGTTTTAAAGTACCTATGTGTGGGAATTGGGCAGTAGCGCAGAGGGTTAAGCACACATGGTGCAAAGCGCAAGGACCAGCATAAGGATCCTGGTTTGAGCCCCCGGCTCCCCACCTGCAGGGGAGTCACTTCACAAGCAGTGAAGCAGGTCTACAGGTGTCTATCTTTCTCTCCCCCTCTCTGTCTTCCCCTGCTCTCTCCATTTCTCTCTGGTCCTATCCAACAAGGACATCAATAACTAACAATAATACTATAATAATAAAACAACAAGGGCAACAAAAGGGAATAAATAAATTTTTTTTTTAAGTACATATGTGTATATGTCTGTGTGCATGACACTGGTCTGGAAGTTTGGGGAAAGATGTCAAAGGACATCTTGGGGACTTCTGGAAGGAGGAGGCAATTGTCGTATGCTTTACATTGGTTTGTTCTAGCCCTCCCCCGCTAAGAGAATTGGATGAGTCCTGTTAATTTCGCGGGCCTGCTTGGCCCCGCCCCAAGGAACCCCGGGAGAGGGTTCCTGAGTTCAAGAGTGACAGAGTTCCTGAGTTCCTGAGTTCGAGCGTTTCAGGGTTACAGAGTAAGAGAGAGTTCCAGTGTGCCAGAGTTTCAGAGGTTTCCCGAGTATGAGAGTACGAGAGTTCCTGAGTTCCAGAGTTGGAGGGTTCCTGAGTTCGAGAGTAAGAGAGAGAGTGCTTGCGCCGCCGCAAAGAGACAGCAGAGTTCTGTTTGGTGATTAGTTTGTCTTAGTTTATGAATCGTGGTTCCTGAATAAAGAAATACAGCTTCCCTGCCCAGCTGTTGTCTCCGCGTCTCTGTTACCCGCCGTGAAGCTAGCCCGGCCGGCAAGAGCCTTCCGAATTTTAACAACAGGGAAAGATGTCAAAGGACATCTTGGGGACTTCTGGAAGGAGGAGGCAAAGAGATTTTAGCTCTGCCTATAATGTTTGCACAGTTAAGTAAGAATGAGTTCTATAAGATTTAAAATTGACAAGAGTTACTTTTTAACATAAAATTAATGTATGCTTCTTACCATGTTTGAAGTCGTGGGTTCGAGCCCTGACAGCATGTGGGAACATCATGATAGCATAGGGGAAGCTCCAGAGATAGTGGAGCAGTGCTGGGGTCTCTCTCATACCACATGGGAGTGAAAAATAGGATCCCAGCTCCTGATGGACCCCATAACCACAGGCCTGGACCCACAGTTAGCTGGCCAATGGACAGCTTGCGCAGGTCACACAGCTAAACTTTGGCCTCCTGGCTTTAGAGAGACTTGAAGGAGGGGCCAGCTGGTGGTGTACCTAGTGGAATGCACATGTTATAATGCACAAGGACCTGGGTTCAAGCCCCCTTTCCCCACCAGCAGGGGAGAAGCTTAGTGAGTGGTGAAGCAATGAGCTGGTGTTCAGGAGAGTACTGTGTGGCTGTCGCACCTTTCAGCTGATACACCATATACTGGCTGGAACACTGGACTATACAGCTCACCTTTTTTTTTCTGCCAGAGTTGTTGCTGGGGTTCAGCACCCATATGACTACACCACCATTTCCTAGTGACCTTTTTTTCCCTTTTTCTTTTTAGACAGAGGGTAAAAGCAGAGAAGTGAAGACAGAGAGAGATGGGGAGAGAAACACCCTTCAGGTGGGGACTAAGGGATTGAATCAGGGTCCTTGCATATAATAATGTGTACACTCTGCTGGGCAAGTCACCACCCAGGCTCTCTTCTTTCCCTCATCTTTTTTTTTTAACATTTTTTTTGTTTACTTTTATGAGACTACTGCTTAGTTTTGGCTTGTGGTGGTGCTAGGGATTGAACCTGGAGCCTCAGAGGTTCAGGTATGAAAGTCCTTTGCATGACCACTAATACTGTCTCCTTTGCCGACTCCCTTCCTTCTTTTGTAAACGTATGACAGTAATTTCTATCTTTTTCCCCCTTTTTGTTGCCTTTATTGTTTTATTGTTGTTGTGGTTATTATTATTGTTGTTATTGATGTCATTGTTGTTGGATAGGACAGAGAGAAATGGAGAGAGGAGGGGGAGACAGAGAGGTGGAGAGAAAGACACCTGCAGACCTGCTTCACTGCTTGTGAAACAACTCCCCTGCAGGTGGGGAGCCCGTATATCGAACTGGGATCCTTACCCAGGTCCTTGCTCTTTGTGCCACCTGTGCTATTGCCCAATCCCCATTTCTATCTTTACTTTTGGGGTGGTGGTCTTGACTTTTTTTTGCCTCCAGGGTTATTATTGGGGTTCAGTGCCGGCACTAGGAATCCACTACTCCTGGAGGCTACTTTTTCCCTTTTGTTGCCCTTGTTGTTTATTGTTGTTGTTGTTGTTGTTGCTGTCATTGTTGTTGGGTAGGACAGAGAGAAATCGACAGAGGACAGGAAGACAGAGAAGGGGAGAGAAAAATAGACAGTTGCAGACCTGCTTCACCGCTTGTGAAGCGACCCCTGCAGGTGGGGACCCTGGGGCTCAAACCGGGATCCTTACTCCTGTCCTTGCGCTTTGTGCCATGTGCGCTAGACAGACATCCCTTATGAGTAATATCAGTGGCCAAGCTAGGCTCAGTTAGAGGCTCAGGGAGTGCTGCTCCTGAGGAGAGTGTGTGAAGCAGGGGGCCCCTCAGGGACAGGTACGGAGGGGGGTTATGGCACATCAGATATTAACCAGTCGTCACCCCAAGACCATCACTTGGCCTCCCCTCCCCCCACTGCCCCAAGGCCCGGTTGCCTTGTCCGGAAAGAACACCCCACTTTCTGGGAGTCGGGCTGTAACGCAGCAGGTTAAGTGCAGGTGGCGCAAAGCACAAGGACTAGCGTAAGGATCCCGGTTCGAGCCCCCAGGTCCCCACCTGCAGGGGAGTCGCTTCACAAGTGGTGAAGCAGGTCTGCAGGTGTCTTTCTCTCCCCCTCTCTGTCTTCCCGTCCTCTCTCCATTTCTCTCTGTCCTATCCAACAATGACAACAATAATAACTACAACAATAAAACAACAAGGACAACAAAAAGGGAATAAATAAATATTAAAAAAAAAAGTACATCCAACTTTCACTGAGGTTTCCCACTCTGGTCTTTCCATTCATTCATTCATTCTACCAGCCATGGTGGAGATGCTGGGCACTGTGCCCCTATTGTCTGCCTCTCCCCCAGGCCCACCACCACCACTGGTGTGCAGCCCAACTCCTCTTCCAGAGATAAGAAAGCCTCAGGCTGCACAAGCAGGCAGTCCTCACAGAACTAACCCTTGTTCTAGAAGAATGGGGAGCAGGTCTGGCTCTTTCACTTAGTGCTGGGAACTAGGGATGAGGTCATTTTCTTTCTTTCTTTTCTTCTTTTTGGGCTTTTGAAAATGGCAATGCACTTTTTTTAAAAGCCACTTTTTAAAACTTGTGATTAATTGTGGTTTACAAGATTTTAAGATAACAGGGTATAGGGACTGGGCAGTGGTAGACTTGGTTAAACACACATTACCATGAACAAGGACCCTAGAGGTCACTGGAGATTCTGACTTCTATCTCTCCAGGGTAGGAAACACTCTCTTCTCCCTGTCCACAGAAGCCTGGCCACCCAGGAGTTTGACCAAGGCCCAGGTCCTGCAGATGGGGCCTTAGAAATCGGTCCCAAGAGGAGCCTTCGGATGACAAGGACCTGTGGCCAAGGAAATGGCTCATCTACTAAGTAGAGTGTGGGAATGGCATGTTGGAGGTTCCCAGTTCAATCCCTAGCACTGCATGAATCAGAGTGGAGCTCTGGTATCTCTCTCTCTCTTTCTCTGCCTTGTGTGAAATGCCCTCTATTGCATATGAAATAAATAAAACTAAAAATAAAAAAAAAAAAAGCAAAGACCCCACAGGGCAGGGGAGTTGGCTCAGCAGCAGAGCATGTGCTCTCCAAACACAAGCACCCACCACCCCCAGCACCACTCCAAAGACAAATATGGGTGGAGTTCCATGTTAGGGTGCCCTGCTGTCTTCCCTCTCCCTCCCTCTATATCTACTTTCTCTCTTATTAAAAAAAAAACAGAAGTGAGGAGCCAGGTGGTGGCACACCTGATTAAGTGCACACACTACAGTGCACAAGGACCTGGGTTCAAGCCCCTGGTCCACCTGCAGGGGGAAAGCTTCACAAGTGGTGAAGTAGGGCTGCAGGTATCTCTCTGTCTCTTTCCTCTCTATCTTCCTCTTCTCAATTTCTCTGTCTCTATCCAATAATTAATTAATTAATTAATAATAACATTTTTAAAAGTGATTCAGAGAACTGTCTGCTGACCTGGAGAGGCAATTGCACACAGAGATACAAAGTAGGCTTTAGAGCAGTCTGTTCCCCAGCTAATGTCTCTGGATGGATATATATAGACCAGAGCACTGTTCAACTATGGCTTGTGGTGGTGCTAGAGATTGAACTTGGGACCTCTGAGTGTCAGGCATGAAAGTCTGCATAATCACTACACTATCTCCCTTCTTCTAGCGTTTGCCCTTATTCCGTAGCCAGTCAACAGCGTCAGGTTGAGCCTGATGTAAAGTTTCGAGACCTCCTTTGAATCTGGAGAGGTGGCAGTCGTTGACTATGTGGGTCATAGTCTGTCTGTAGCCACAGGGGCAGTTCGGGTCGTCTCTGGCTCCCCAGCGATGGAACATAGCGGCGCACCGGCCATGGCCTGTTCGATAGTGATTGAGGAGGGCCCAATCATAACATGCTAGGTCAAAGCTGGGTTGACGCTTGCAGGGGTCTGTGATGAGGTGTTTGTTCTTTACCTCAGCTGACTGCCAACTCTGTTTCCAAGAGTCTGGAATAGAAAAGTTCAGTGTAGGCGTAGGGGACCAGATTGGGTGACGAGACGTCAAGCATTGGACAGGGTGGGCAAAGATATCCACATATATTGGCAGGTCCGGTCGAGCGTAGACGTGGGAAATGAACTTAGATGATGCTGCATCCCGACGAATATCTGGCAGGGCGATGTTGCTAAGAACTGGCAGCCATGGAACCGGGGTGGAACGGATGGTTCCAGAAATTATCCTCATGGAGGAATATAATTTGGAATCGACCAAGTGGACATGGGGGCTACGGAACCATAGTGGGGCACAGTATTCTGCAGTGGAATAGCATAATGCCAGAGATGATGATCGCAGTGTGGAAGCGCTCACGCCCCATGAGGAGTTGGCCAGTCTTGCAATGATGTTATTTCTCGCGCCCACCTTTGCTGCAGTTTTTATGAGATGTTCATGAAGTGACAGAGTGCGATCGAGAGTAACGCCAAGATAGACTGGCTGGGCTTCATGCCGGATTCTCGTATCGCCAAGCTGCACATTAAGCTCACGTGAGGTCGAGGCATGGTGTAGATGGAAAACAGATGATACCGTTTTTTGCAGTGCTAGAGTCTTTATTCCATCTAGCACTGTGAAAAGAGCCTGGCTGTTTGGGATCGTATAATAGGGAGAGGTCATTCGCTGAAGCCCAGTTGGCTAAGATAGAGCTGTCAGCACGAGTGGAGGAATATCCCCAGTCTTGGTGATGACTATTAAAGTCTCCAACGTAAACGGCTGGGTGATTTGGGCTAGGCAGGACCTCATTATCCCATGAGGTACTGGGAGGCTTATATATGTTGACGAGCTGAATAGTTCCAATAGTAATGGAGTCGTAGAAGGTCGAAGAGGCCGTATGGTAAACATCCTCAAGACACGATTTGGCGTAGATGGCTCGGCCGTGTTTAGGATGGAGATTATAGCATATTAAATCGAATCCACTGATGGTGAATCGAGCAGCTTCATCGACTGCTATATGTGTTTCTTGTAGGCAGATAACATCTGCCTGATGCTGTATCGCCAATTGACCAATAAGAACGCGTTTGGCAAAGGACAGCCCCTCAACATTAAGTTGGAGGACTCGAAGAGCAGGACCAACAGCTTGAAAGCTGTCAGGAGCTGCTTGTTGCTGGCTTTGAAAGTGACTGGGATCCATGTGGATTCAGTCGGCTAGGGAGATCGTCAGTTTCCCCAATGAATGGGTACTCACGAGATGCACCACGGGAAGGTCGATCCAATGCATCCCAAATTGCTGTTTTTATTGATGTCATTGTTGTACAGGACAGAGAGAAATGGAGAGAGGAGAGGAAGACAGAGAGGGGGAGAGAAAGATAGACACCTGCAGACCTACTTCACCACCTGTGAAGTGACCCCTCCTGCAGGTGGGGAGCAGGGGGCTCAAACCGGGATCCTTATGCCGGTCCTTGTGCTTTGCACCACCTGTGCTTAACCTGCTGCACTACTGACTTATTTCACTTAACATGAATTTTTCAAAGTCCATCCAAGATCGGCTAAAAACGGTGAAGTCACCATTTTTTTACAGCTGAGTAGTATTCTGTTGTGTATATATACCACAACTTGCTCAGCCACTCATCTGTTGTTGGACACCTGGGTTACTTCCAGGTTTTGGCTATTACAAATTGTGTTGCCAAGAACATGTGTGTACACAGATCTTTTGGACAGGTGTGTTGGGTTCCTTAGGATATATCCCCAGGAGAGGAATTGCAGGACCATAGGGTAGGTCCATTTCTAGCCTTCCAAGAGTTCTCCAGATTGTTCTCTGCCAGTCCCTGTTCAGGGCGCCATTTGCCAGTCCCAGTTTGGAGCACTAGTTGCCGGTCTAGCTTCGCAGGCGGGAGACAGAGATGACCAGGGACTCATGGCTGAGTGGTACGCAGTTCAGTCTTTATTCATGTGGAACGCAGCACAATCTAAGCTATCTCTAATCACAATCCTGTCCTTATATATCCTGAGGTGGAAGTGTCAGGTCCGAAGAGGATGTACATAGGATAGGGGGTGGGGAGAAGGAAAAAGCGTGCAAAAGAGTGAGGATTAAATCAATGCCCTGGAGGCAGGGTGGTGCTTAGTTAACAGTGGTTATGTAAATAGAATACAGTGTTAAGCAAGGGGGATTAAACCAATGAAACAGAAGGGTTTTAGAAGCAGAATTTAGAAGCATACCAACAGTTCTCCACAGAGGTTGGACCAATTGACATTCCCACCAGCAGTGTAGGAGGGTTCCTTTGACCCCACACCCTTTCCAGCATTTGCTGCTGTTACCTTTTCTGATGTATGACATTCTCACAGGAGTGAAGTGATATCTCATTGTTGTCTTGATTTGCATTTCTCTGACAATCAGAGACTTGGAGCATTTTTTCATGTGTTTCTCAGCCTTTTGGATCTCTTCTATGGTGAATATTCTGTCCAAGTCCTCCCCCCATTTTTGGATGGGGTTATTTGTTGTCTTGTTGTTGAGTCTGGCAAGCTCTTTATATATGTTGGTTATTAAACTCTTATCTGATGTATAGCATGTAAAGATCTTCTCCCATTCTGTGAGGGGTCTCTTGGTATGGGTAGTGGTTTCTTTTGCTGTGAAGAAGCTTTTTAATTTGATGTAGTCCCATAGGTTTATACTTGCCTTAGTCTTCTTTGTAATTGGATTTGTTTCATTGAAAATGTCTTTAAAATTTATGTGGAAAAGAGTTCTACCAATATTTTCCTCTAAGTATTTGATAGTTTGTGGTCTAACATCCAAGTCCTTGATCCACTTGGAATTTACTTTTGTATTTGGTGAAATACAGTGATTCAGTTTCATTCTTCTGCATGTTTCAACCCATTGTTTCCAACACCATTTGTTGAAGAGACTCTGCTTTCCCCATGTAATAGTCTGGGCCCCTTTGTCAAAGATTAGATGTCCATAAGTGTGGGGCCTCATTTCTGGGCTCTCAATTCTATTCTACTGGTCAGTGTGTCTGTTCATGTTCCAGTACCAAGCAGTTTTGATGACAATGGCCCTATAATACATTTTGAGATCTGGTAGTGTGATGCCTCTGGTTCTGTTCTTTTTTCTCAAGATTGTTTTGGCAATTCTAGGTCTTTTCTGGTTCCAGATAAACATTTGTAGCATTTTTTCTATTCTCCTAAAAAATGTGCTTGGGATCTTGATGGGGATAGCATTAAATTTGTAGATGGCTCTGGGTAATATATTCATTTTGATGATGTTAATCCTTCCAACCTATGAACATAGAATATCTTTCCACTTCTTTGTGTCTTTTTCAATTTCTTTGAGTAGTGACTCATAATTTTCAGTATACAAGTCTTTCACTTCCTTGGTTAGATTTACTCCTAGATATTTTATTGTTTTTGTTGCTATAGTAAAAGGAATTGATTTCTGGATTTCAATTTCTTCTAACTTAGTGTTTGCATAGAGGAATGCCAGAGGCTTGAACCTGGGTCCTTGTGCACTGTAATGTGTGTGCTTAACCAGGTGCACCACCACCTGGCCCCGAATGTCACAATCTCTTACATTGCTTTCTTTTTAAAAATTTCATTCTTTTTTTTTTTTGCCTCCAGGGTTATTGGGGCTCGGTGCCTCCACCAGGAATCTACTGCTCCTGGAGGCCATTTTTCCCTTTGTGTTGCCCTTGTTTTTTATTGTTGTTATTATTGTTATTGCTGTCGTTGTTGGATAAGACAGAAAGAAATCAAGAGAGGAAGGGAAGACAGAGAAGGGGAGAGAAAGATAGACACCTGAAGACTTACTTCACCGCTTATGAAGCTACTCCCCTGCAGATGGGGAGACGGGGGCTCCAATGGGGATCCTTCTGCTGGTCCTTGCTCTTCCCACCACCTGCGTTTAACCCACTGCACTACTGCCTGACTGCCCACATTGCTTTTTTTTTTTTTTAAACCAGAGCATTGTTCAGCTCTGGAGCTCTGGCTTATAGTGGTGCCAAGGATTGAACCTGGGACTCTGCATAACCATTATGCTATTTACCCTCAGGACTCATTTTTTTCTTTGTATATAATCACTCTTGCATCTGTAAACAAAGGAAGCCTGCTCCTACTTTGCATTCTCATTTGTAACCACTAGGTGGCAGCAAAGACAAACAGGGTGCCAGCTCATAACAGCCAAGCATTATTCCTGCCTTGTTTCTCTAGTTAATAGAATCTTTTCAAGTACCAACTAAATTTCAGTCATTTCTTATTCTAATCCTCATTACAAATGGGGAAACTGAGGCTGGGAGTTAAAATGTTGACGGGGGGAGGGGGGAGGTTGGTCGGCAGCGCAGAGGGTTAAGCGCACGTAGCGCGGAGTGCAATGACGGGCTCAAAGATCCCGGTTCGAACCCCCGCTCCCCACCTGCAGGGGAGTCGTTTCACAGGCGGTGAGGCAGGTCTGCTGGTGTCTTTCACTCCCTCTCTTGTCTTCCCCTCCTCTCTCCATTTCTCTCTGTCCTATCCGACAATGAACGAAATCAACAACAACAGTAATAACCACAGCAAGGGTACAACAACAAGGGCAACAAAAAGGGGAAAAAATGGCATCCTTGCCTTGTATCTTGTCCACCCAGAAGCTGGGGCCTCTCTCCACAGCTCCCTGGCCTGAAGGCCGATGTGCCTGCAGGGAGCTCTAGGTCCACTGATAAAGGGCAGACTCCCTGAGCCCTACTGGGGCCTTGCAGCCCTGATGGCAGTCATCTGGCACCCCCAGGAGGGTGGGCCAGCTCAGGGGCCAGCAGATAGTAAGAGACCTTGGGGGGTGGGGCAGCAGGGACTGGGGACCCAGGTACTGCAGCACAAGGTCCGGTGTGAACCAGTGAAAGGCAGCCTGGCCTTCCGTGGGCAGATAGGACTATGAGATCCAGTGATTGTGAACTGTTTGCTGTGTAGCTCTGGGCCCAGGTCATGCCCTCTCTGATCCTCAGCCTTCTCTGGGAACCCTCTTTCAGGACCCTAAAATCACCCAGGGGGCTCTCGTGGAGGGGCAGATAGCTGGCTGGATGGCTTTGGACCAGTGCTGAGTGGGAAGCCCAAAAGCATCCTAGTACCCTACGTCTGTATGCACCTGAGTTTATGTACTCTGGAGCTGGCCTCAGGCAATGCTGGCAGTGGAGTATTTGCGGGGCCAAAGGTCACAGCTGCCTGTTGGGGGGCAAGCAACTATGAATCCTGCCCAGGTAACCTGCCTCGGAGGTTGGACAGTCCGGAGCCAGTGGGGATAGAGCCTGCCAACTGCCTGTAGATTGGAGTGGTAGAGGCCCCTCATTACTGTGACTGTTTCCTCAGCTGTGCCACCTGCTGAGGCGCAGAAGGGAAGGAGGAAGTCAGGACTGGTGGCGTGGGTGGGGGGAAAAGGAGGTTCTTAGGAGTCTTTTCAGGGCAGCCCCACAAGATGAAAACCCCCCTTCCCAGAGGCCTCTTAGGGAACTCTGCCCAGGGCCCTGTGGGGGTGTGTGTATCAGAAAGCAAGTATTTCACTTCTTTCTTTCTTTCTCTTTCTTTCTTTCTTTCTTTCTCTCTCTCTCTTTCTTTCTTTCTTTCTCTAGATTTATTATATATTACAGAGAGAGAGAGGGAGAGGGGATATACATGATGCCAGTGATTGAGCTCGGGACCTCAGGCTTATAAGTCCAAACAATTTACCCACCGTACCACCTCCCTGGATGCTTCCAACCTCTTTCTTTAAAATTTTATTTATTTTTTAATTAAAAGCATGCTTATAAAATGTCAGAATGCTTTAATTATTACACAAAGTGCCATTTTTAAAAAGACAGATTAAAGAATCATTATTGTCAAAAAATGGCATTTTTATTTGCTATTTTTAATTAAAAAGACACATTTTGGGAATTGGGCGGTAGTGCAGCGGGTTAAGCACATGGGGTGCAAAGTGCAAGGACTGGCTTAAGGATCCTGGTTTGAGTCCCCGGCTCCCCACCTGCAAGGGAGTCACTTCACAAGCAGTGAAGCAGGTCTGCATATATCTATCTTTCTCTCGCTCTCTGTCTTCCCCTCCTCTCTTGATTTCTTTCTGTCCTTTCCAACAATAACAATATCAATAACAACAAGGGCAATAAAAGGTAATAAATAAATTTTAAAAAAAAACATTTTGGGAGTCGGGCGGTAGCTCAGAGGGTTAAGTGCACGTGGCGCCAAATGCAAGGACCGGCTTAAGGATTCCGGTTCGAGCCCTGGCTCCCCACCTGCAGGGGAGTCGCTTCAAAGGTGGTGAAGCAGGACTGCTTATTATGATATTATATATGATTGTGTAACTATTGCCCCACTCAAGATCTAGAACATTCCCACTGCCTCAAAAATGCCCCACACCCACACCCCCTGCCACAACCACTGGCCTGTTTACTGCCCTCACAGCTGGGGGTGGGGGAGGGGGCTGGAACCTGGCTGCAGTGGGTTACTATTGTGGGTATCTGGGAGGTTGGCAGCAGCATGGCACTGGTGTCTGGTTGCTGCTATGCCAAGGAGCGTTTTGTCCGTGGACGTGCAGTTATATATGTCCCTCCACCTGCTGGTGGGCACTTGGAGAGCTTCCAGGCTGGGGTGACCAAGCTTTTATTTTTAACACTCCACTTCAGAAGGGTATGAGGTATGTATGTATGTAGCTGGGACCTCGAACATGTACATCTTCACCTAGCTGGGCCACTTTTTCATTCAGACAGAGACAGAGGGAGAGATGCCACAGCACTGGAGCTTCCACCGCTGCCATAGCACCTCCCAGGTGGTATCAGCATGGGGACCTGGGCCATGCACGTGGCAAAGCAGGCTCTCCTCCTGATGAACTTATCTGTCCTGCCTGATTTGGGCTCTCATTCTCTCCACTACCACCCCCCCATAAACTAAATTAAAAAATATATTAATGAAAGAATGAATACCATGCATATGTGAGGTCCCAGGCTGTATGTCCACAATTGTATAAGACAGAGCTTTGCTGTGGTCCAGGAAGTGGTACAGTGGATAAAGCATTGGAGTCTCAAGCATGAGGTCTCCAGTTCAGTCTCTAGCACCACATATGACAGAGCAATGCTGTGGTTTTCTTTCCTCCTACTCTCTCATAAGCAAATAAATATTTTAAAAGAGAAGAGAAAAGGAGAAGAGAGGGGAGAAGGGGGAAAGAAAGAGGAGAGGAGATCAAGCACAGTGCTCTGGTCTCTCATGCTCTCACTCTCATAAAATAAACAATTAAATTAATTTTTTTAAATATTTATTTATTTATTCCCTTTTGTTGCCCTTGTTGTTTTATTGTTGTAGTTATTATTGTTGTTATTGATGTCGTAGTTGTTGGACAGGACAGAGAGAAATGGAGAGAGGAGGGGAAGACAGAGAGGGGGAGAGAAAAATAAGATACATGCTGACCTGCTTCACCACTTGTGAAGAGACTCCCCTATAGGTGGGGAGCCAGGGGCTCGAACTGGGATCCTTACACCGGTCCTTGTACTTTGTGGTGCTACGGCCCGAATCCCAATAGGTCTTTTAAAAAAAACAAAAAAAACCCCTAGGGTCACCAACCACTTTTAGGCACAAGGAGGAACCCTGAGAAATCCAAAGGTAGCGGTTGTTGGTATTCTTTCAGCTATTCAGGAATAGCTACCTCTGTTGTGTCTCACGTTCCCAGGATGGCTGCTGCAGCAGCAGCCTTCACATTTGTAGTGCAGACTGAAAACAGGAAAGAAAGGAGAACAAACAGGAATGGTGAGGACATGGCACTGGCTCAGTGTGGAGGAGCTACCCATTCCTGGGCTCTCTGAGATCCAGGGCTGGGCTAGCAGAACTGTCACCAAGACCTTATCCCTGGTTCTACCATGGCTGACTGCTGTGTGACCCTGGTGGGACCCCAGTGGCCTACCTGGCCTGAAGGACAGGCATGGTCAGCCAAGCAGAGGCCTGAGGCACCTTGACCATGGGGACAAAGCGTGAGCCAGAGTCCAGAGGCAGGAAGCCAACAAGGGGAGAGCCCACTATCTTAAAAGGGCTTTAAAATCTCTTTAGAAATTATTTATTTTGTCATCATGGTTATCACTGGGACTCAGTGCTGGCATGATGACGCTACAACTCCTGGTGGCCATTCTCTTCTTTCTTGCCTGTTTTCTTCCTTCTCCTCCTCTTTTTCTTCTTCTTCTTCCCTCTCCCCTCACCTTCTCCTTCTTCTCCTTCTTCTCCTTAATGATTTATGTATTAACTAGAAAGAGAGGGGCCAGGTGACCATGTACCTGATTAAGTGCACACATTACAGTGTGCAAAGACCTGGGCTCACACCTGTGGTCCCTATCTGCAGAGGAAAAGCTTCACAAGTGGTGAGGCAGGGCTGCAGGTGTCTCTCTATTTCCCCTTCCATTTTCAACTTCTGTCTTAGCCAATAAAATGAAGGGAAAAAAAAGTCACCACTATGGGCTGATTCTACTTCACTGATTTTGAAACTTCCCCTGTGCAGGTGGGGGGCAGAGGCTTGAACCTGGAATCTTGCACATGGCATCATGTATACTCAACTGAATGTGCCACTTCCAAGCCCCATATTTATTTATTAATGATACACAGAGAGAACCAGAGCATTATTCTGGTATATTTGATGCTTGATGCCTGGGATCTAAATGGGAAACTCATGCTTGAAAGGCTAGTGTTCTAGCCACTGTTCAACCTGCTGGATTGACCTTACAGATATTTAAATAAAGTAGACTCACAGTGGGAACTGGATGGTGCACCTGCTTGATCGTACACAGTAGCAATGTGTACTAAGGGTTGGGATAAGGACTAAGGGTTGGAATGCATTGGATCGACCTTCCCGTGGTGCATCCCGTGAGTACCCATTCATTGGGGAAACTGACGATCCTTCCTAGCCGACTGAATCCACATGGATCCCAGTCACTTTCAAAGCCAGCAACAAGCAGCTCCTGACAGCTTTCAAGCTGTTGGTTCTGCTCTTCGAGTCCTCCAACTTAATGTTGAGGGACTGTTCTTCATCAAACGCGTTATCTTCGCCCACCCTGTTCAGCACTTGACGTCTTGTCATCCAATCTGGTCTCCTGCGCCTGCACTGAACTTCTCTGTTCCAGACTCTTGGAGGCAGAGTTGGCAGTCAGCTGAGGTGGGGAACGGTCACCTCGTCGCAGGCCCCTGCGGGCGTCAACCCGGCTTTGACCTAGCACATTGTGATTGGGCCCTCCTCAATCACTATCAAGCGGGCCATGGCCGGTGCGCCGCTGTGTTCCATCGCTGGGGAGCCAGAGACGACCCGAACTGCCCCTGCGGCTATGGACAGACTGTGACCCACATGGTCAACGACTGCCACCTCTCCAGATTCAAGGGAGGTCTCGAGGCTTTGCATCAGATTCAACCTGACGCTGTTGACTGGCTGCGGAAGAAGGGCAAATGCTAGAAGAAGAAGAAGGACTAAGGGTCAAGTCCCCAGCCATATATATATATATATATATATATATTTTAGGGACCAGGTGGTGGTACACTTGGTTGAGCGCACATGTTACAATGTGCAAGGACACCGGTTCAAGCCCCTGGTCCTGAGGGGGAAAGTTTCACAAGTGGTGAAGCAGTGCTGCAGGTGTCTCTCTGTCTCTCGCCCTCTCTATCTCCCCCTTCCTCTCAATTTCTGGTTATCTCTATTCAATAAATAAATAAAGATACTAAAATAAATAAATAAATAAAAGATTTTCAAAAAGCCGGCACACAGGGCTCTTCCCTACCCCCTTGGCACTCAAGCACTGGAAAAACTAACTCATCCACCCGGCCCAGCCACTCCGACCTCCCCACCTGGCCAAATTCTCACAGTCTCTGGGAAACATACTGTCTTCCTCCAAATGTACTTTCCACCTGTTCTCTGACTCAGAGCCAGTCCAGGTCCTTCTTCCCTGCATCCCAGTTCACATACACAGCACTGGGGTACACTCAGTCATAAACTACAAACACATAGTCCACACTGGTCATAAAAAGAGACTTTGGTAATAAGAAAGAGAGCCAGACAGACAGACTTCGGGGGCTGGGGCAGTAGTGTAATAATGATGCAAAAAGACTGTCATGCTGGGACCAGGTGGTGGCACACCTGGGTGAACACACGTTACAATGCACAAGGATCCAGGTCCAAGCCCCTGGTCCCCATCTGCAGCGGGAAAGCTTTGCAAGTGGTGAAGTAGGTGCTGCAAATGTCTCTGTTTCTCTCCTTTTCTACCTCCCCCTTTCCTCTCCATTCCTCTGGATGTCTCTATTCAATAAATAAATAAAGATTAAAAAATAGATTATCATGCCTGAGGCTCTGAGGTCCTAGGTTTAATCTCCTGCACTACCATCAACCAGAGCTGAGCAGTGCTCTGGGGGAAAAACATGATAAATAAGGAAAAGAAGGAGAAGGAGAAAAAGAAACAACACTGTGCACTAGTGAAAACTTGGCACTATCTCTGGGAGGATATGAAGCCACATCTTAGTGTGGTGGGCACTTGCTTCCATGAGTTGCTGACAAAAAGGACCTCGGGGCAGGGATATAGCCCAGAGGTAAAGCACATGCCCTGGATGCTTGAGGATCTGGGTTCCATCCCCAGCACCACAGAAAAACAAGCAAGAATGAAACAGAGTATCCTAAATAGTGAAGTAGTGTTCTGATCTCTTTCCTTTTTCTTCTCTTTTCTTTTTTTGTTCATAGAGACAGAAAATGAGAGAGAAGAGGAAGGTAGAGAAAGAGAGACATCTGCAGCACTGCTCCACCATACATGAAGCTTCCACATGCAGGTAGGGAGTGGTAACTCGAACCCAGGTTCTTGCATGTGGTAATGTGGGTGCTCAACCAGGTGTGCCACCACCTGGCCCCCTGGTCTCTCAATAAAAAAAGGCCTAGTAAGTGGTAGAAGGGATAAAGTATTGAACTCTTAACAATGAGGTTGCAAGTTTGATTCCTGGCATTGAATGTTTCATAGTAATGCCCTGCTATTCTCTCTTTCTCTCATTAATAAATCTGAGAGACAGAGAGAGAGAGAAAGAGAGAGAGAGAGGTATATGCACAAATCAAGCTACTTTCTATACAAAGATGAACTCATGAAAGGTCTGACCTGGCCCTGGGGACAACCCTGGCCCCACACTGTGGCATTGTGCTCCTCTGGCTGAGCCAGAAACAAACCTGCAGAACCAGCAGTTGCCTCGGCAGCCAGAGAGGGGCAGCTGGCTGGGGCCCTCTTCCTCCTGGCACCCAGCCTGGGACAGCCTGTGACTCCAACACTAACAAGAGGCTGGAGCTTCATCCACATGCTTGCCCTGCCCTTGGGGCTTGGGGAGCAGAGAGGCTGGCTTTCTGGGCAAGGGGACCCCACTGGGAAGGACACAGGGTCACCCACTTGTATGGGAGTGACAGTCCTGTGAATGGAGAGGGACAAATGAACTCCCCCAAAAAACTGTTCCTCAGGAGGTGGGACAAGCTGGTAGACCTGATTATCAACCAGGACTAAGGGTTCATCCTCAGGGGATGGAGACTGTCCAGAGACTCTCTGGTTGTCACCCTAGGGAGGACGGGGCTGCTGGCACCTAATAGGTGGATGCCAGGTTATGGCTGAGCAGGGGACAGCCCCCCTTCCTCATGGTTGGCTGGACATTAGAGGTGGTGTGTTGGAGAGCCCTGTGCTGCAGTGGCCAGTGCAGTGGCCATCTCCCCCCCCCATGTTCCCCTCTGCAAAATCAGGTATCTGGAGTTTCTGCCTCTAGGGTTGGCCAACTGACGAGCATGTGCTTTTTTGTTCGTTTTTGTTGTTGTTGTTTGTTTGTTTGTTTGTTTGGAGGGGAGGTCCATAGGTAGGACTCCTGTTAATCAGAGGAGGACAGGAGTCTAGAGAAGAGACTTGTGGGAGAACAGGCAACTTCCAGGACAGTGACCCCCAAGAAGCAGACCTAGCAGGGGGTTGAGGCAGAAATTCACAAGTCTGATGGCCAAGGGCACCTGTCCAAGAAGAATCTTAGCAAGTTCAACCCTTAAAAAGCAAACCTGTGTGGTCCAGGAGGTGGTGCAGTGGATAAAGCACTGGATTCTCAACCATGAGGTTCCGAGTTCAATCCCCGGCTGCACATGTACCAGAGTGATGTCTGGTTCTTTCTCTCTCTGCCTATCTTTCTCATGACTAAATAAATTCTTCAAAAAAAAAAAAAAAACCCTGCAGCATCACCATTGTGCTCTCTCCCCAGTACCCCACCACCACCACCACCACCACTTGGGAGCACTGTATCTGGTACCAAGGGGAAGCTTCATGAACCATGATGGAACAGTGCTGTGCTGTCTCCCTCCTACTCCCTTTCATTCCCCCTCTCACCGAAGCATGGCTCAGTTCTGCTTCATGGTGGTCCCAGCGATTGAACCTGTGACCTACGGGGACAGAGAAAGCCAGCACTGTAATGGCATATCACACACACACACACACACACACACACACACACACACACACACACACACACACACACACACGACATTCACCGTTGTGACCATCCACCTGCCCCACCCGACTCCACAGGCTCTCAGGAGATTCCTGGCACAGCACCACCCCCCCATCCCGAGCCTTAGAGCGCCCTGGCGTGCGATTTCTCCCGAAAGCCCCCGCGATCAGGACCCCCACTGCTACGCGGCCTACTGGGGGACCCCACTAGAGGTGTGCCGATACAAGGGTGAGCCCGCAGGGTGTGACCTCCTCACACCTCTACACAGGGCTGGAGGACAACGTGGGGGCGGGGACATGATCCGCTCTGCTCCTCCAGCCTCGCTTCCGCCCAGGACCCCGGGAGGAGGTAGCGGGGGCTGGGGGGTAGCGCCCCAGCCCTAAGCCGGCCCCTTCCCCTTTCCTCCCGCTCCCCCACCTTCCCTTCTCCGCGCTCAGGGATCCGCCCTTCCCGGCGCCCTGCCCCTACGCCCTTCCCCCGCAGAGCCCTCTCCTCTCAGCACTCCTCCCCTCTTTCTGCTCCTCCCCCGTCCCTCCTCTCCCTGCTCCCCTGCTCTCCCCTCCTTTTTCACCCCTCCTCGCCCTCCCAGCAGCTCAGCTTTCCCCAGAGTCCCGCCTCTCGCTCCCCTCCGCACTGGGGCTGAGTCATAGCTGCGCTGCTGGGGAGCCGGGGGGAGAGGGGGTTTGAGGACACCCCGCCACCGCCCCGCGATCTGCCTTTGCCCCTCCTCCCCCGACCCGGACCGGAGAGGTTGAGGCCGCTGCGGCGGGGACAAGGGGCGCAGGCTTTGGCCAGGCGCGAGTCGCGAGCAGCTTTCCAGCACCTTCTGGCTGAGTCGCCTGGGAAGCACCTGCGGCCATGTGGGGCTATACCTGAGTCAGCTGTGGCGGCTGCGTCCTGTGTCAGCCGGATGCCAGCATCGGATGCGCAGCGGGGTTGGTGGGGGTGTGGGGTCCCCACTGTCCCACGACTGTCGCCAAAAGGATGAGTGGGACTATTTCTCCAGTGAGGACAATGCTCCACAGCCTTTGCGCCGCCTAGGTCACCTAGGCCATGAACCCCATTAGTGCCTGCCGGGCTCCCCACGGTCATACCCCGGCGCGCTAGCCTGCCTCACCCACTCTTCTTTCCTGCCAGTGCTCTTTGGCACACAGACTAACAAAAAAACTGTCCTATGGAAGGAGGGCCCCTGGGAGGAAAAAAAAAAAAGATCTGGGGGGTCAGTACTGCTTTTGGATTTTTCCTAGATGAAGGCCCATCTAGGCCAAGAAGCTGAGCAGAAGCTAATTTGGTTATAGTGAGTTGTTTGTTTTTATTTAGAACACTGCTCAGCTCTGGCTAGTGGGGGGCAAGTATTTAACTTGGGAGTTCAGACTCTCAGGCATGAAAGTCTTTTGCATAACCAATATGCTGCCTCCCCAGTCCACGTGGTGAGTTATTTGCAGGCCCATGAAGACCTGGCTTGGACCCCTCAGACCATGACTTGAGGACTGCAGAGGAGATAGTAGGATTCTGCTCCCATGATTCTCTGGTGTTTCTGAGCCTAATGCACAAGGAGACTCAGTAGGGCTGAGCTGAAAGCCAAACTTTTTTTTTTTTTTATTTTCACACAGGGGCTGGGCGGTACCGCAGTGGGTTAAATGCACATGTAGGGGGGTTGCTTCACAAGCAGTGAAGCAGGTCTGCAGGTGTCTATCTTAGGCTCCCCCCCTCTGTCTTCCCCTCTGCTCTCATTTCTCTGTCCCATCCAACAACAACGATAGCAATAACAACAGCAACAAGAAACAAGGGCAACAAAAAGGGAAAAAATGGCCTCCAGGAGCAGTGGATTCGTAGTGCAGGCACCGAGCCCCAGTGGTAACCCTGGAGGCAAAAAAAAAATTTTTTTGACACATATATTTGTATATGGTTCCAGGAGTCCAGTCCAGGACCATATGCTAGCATGCTATTGCTGACTCACCTCCCTGCTCAATCTTTATTTTCTATTTTGGCATCAGGAGAGACACTACAACATAGATCCACCACCCGTGGAGTTCCACCTGCTCCTGTCTTAGGTGCTTTCTTGTGCTGCCAGGAATCAAACCCAAGATTTCCCCCCAGAAGGCTAGTGTTCTATCAGTTGTTCCCCCTTCCCATCTCCCTCTCTTTTTCACTTGCTGATTTTAAGGCAATTGCTTTTATTTTTATTATTTTATTTATTTATTTATTTTTACCAGAGCACTGCTCAGCTCTGGGTTATGGCGGTGCTGGGGATTGAACCTGGGACTTGAGAGCCTCAGACAAGAAAGTCTCCTTGCATAACCATTATCTATACCTCCACCCTTATTATTGTTTTTCTTAATATTTACTTATTAGTGAGAGAACCAGAGCATCACTATGGCACACGCTGCATTGCTGGGGATCAAGCTCAGGGCCTCATGCTTAAGTCCATGGCCTTATCTACTGCACCACCACTAGTTTTTTTGTTTGTTTGTTTGTTTTTTAACTGAGAGAGATCAAGACAAGAGCATCACTTTGATTTTTTTAAATGCTTATTTTATTTATTCCCTTTGTTGTCCTTGTTGTTTTATTGTTGTAGATATTATTGTTGCTGTTATTGATGTCATCATTGTTGGATAGGACAGAGAAATCAGTGGAGAGAAGAGGGGAAGACAGAGAGGGGGAGAGAAAGATAGACACCTGCAGACCAGCTTCACCACTTGTGAAGCGACTCCCCTGCAAGTGGGGAGCCGGGGGACTCAAACCAGTATCCTTATGCCGGTCCTTGCACTTTGTACCACGTGCGATTAACCTGCTGCGCTACCTCCCGACTTCTCACTTTGATTTTTTATGCAGTGCCAAAGATCAAATTAATGTAAACCCAGGCATGGTCTTTGTGTCATGTGTACGCTCAACCAGGTGCACCACCACTCGGCCTCCATGGTCTTTGTTTCGATGCAATATAGAGTCCAGGGCTGAGGAGAGAGAGCGCAGTAGTTATGTAAAATTATTTTTCACTTTTCTTTTAATTTTTGTTTTTGCTTTCCCCCCCTTTTTGTTTTATTGTTGTTGTAGTTATTATTGTTGTTGTTGTTGTTATTGATGCCATCATTGTTGGATAGGACAGAGAGAAATGGAGAGAGGAGGGGAAGACAGAGGGGGAGAGAAAGACATCTGCAGACCTGCTTCACCACTTGTGAAGCAACTCCCCTGCAGTTGGGGAGCCAAGGGCTCGAACCGGGATCCTTACGCCGGTCATTGAGCTTTGCGCCACCTGCCCTTACCCTGCTGCGCTACTGTCCAACTCTCAATTTTTTTTTATCTTTATTTACTATTGGATAGAGACTGCCATAAATTGAGAGGGAAGGAGAAGATAAAGAGGGAGAAAGACAGAGACACCTGCAGCCCTGCTTCACCACTTGTGAAGCGCTCCCCCTGCTGGTGGGGACCAGGGCATCGAACCTGGGTGCTTGCACATTGTAACGTGCGCTTAACCAGGTGCACCACCACCTGGCTCTTTAGTTAATTTTAAGTACATTTTGTGGGGCTCTGGGAGATGATTTAGCATATAAAGTGTATGCCTTACCATGTGTGAGGCCCTGAGTTCATCCCCAGCACCGAGTGAAACAATCAAGACAAGGGAGCTAAGTGGATGGTGGAGTGGTACTACAGTCTCTCTCTCATTCTCTCTCTTTCTCTTAAAGCTGGAGACTAAACTTGGGGCCAGAAGATAGCTTGGCGATATTACACACGTGCTAGGCCTGGTTTTTCCCTCCATTCTCAAAGTGTGATGGCCAAGATAGGACACGTCTCACCTTATAAAACAGTTTAAAGAATTCATACTCCCATTGTACAGAGGAAACTGAGTCACAGACACATTCATTCTCCCCTCCCCCAAATGCTGGATGTGCAAGGACAACCTAAAGCAAACAGCGTGAGGCTAGCCCAGGGCTGTTCAGTGCCCCAGGCCATGTGGGTGAAGGGGCTCTGGCAGCTCCCCACCCCTTAGCTTAGATAATAACATCTGTGCTTTAGATTCTTAGAATCTATGAAGGGTGTAAAAGGAGTGTTGTCATTCTGAGAGGGCTTCATGGAAGCAGCAGGTATTATGCAGAATCCGGGAGGCCAGCCCATTTGTTAAAAACAGCCAACCTCTCCAGCCCTTGCGGGCTCCTTAACACCATTCAGTCTTCTGCTTACTGCTGCTCAATCTGATAGTGAAGCAATTGCAGAGGCCTGATCCCAGCAGCCACTGGGAAGGCAGAAGGTGAACACAGAGACTGGCAGCCTGACCGTGGGTGCCAGCACATGCCATCCCACACTAGAGCCAGGATTTGAACACAGGTCCACTGCAGTGTGGCCACTCTGGAACTGGAGAAGGTGAGTGGTCTCACCAGCACTGCACTTCCCTTTCTACCTCCCTTTGAGTCCCCAGCCTTCCCCACCTACCCCTTTTATCACTTCACCCCATACCCTGCTCCAAACAACCCCCCCCCAAAAAAAAATACACTGGACAGGCAGGATTTGCACTCAGATCCCCAAGCTCTGGAATTCCTCCCTTGACCTCCCTTCCATGGGGCCTAGTTCTCCTGAGGAGCACCCAACCATCTTTTCTCTCTCTCTGTCTCTGTCTCTCTCTCCCTCAATATTTGTTTGTTTTCTTGCTTTATTTATATATGAGAGAAAGAACCAGAGCATCACTCTGGCATATGTGATACTGGGGATTAAACTCATGACCTCATGTTGATAAGTCCTTTGCTCTAGTCACAGTGCCACCTCCCAGGCTTCAGCAGCCTTCTCCTCTTCTCCTCGGGGTGGCTCAAGAGAGGTCTTGGCACTGTCATGCCCTCACCTACCAGGCCACACTTGGCTGCTGAAAAAACAGGCAGACTCCCCAGAATGTACCTTATAGCCAGGCTGTCACTGCCTGCCCTTATATGTCTCTACCTGTCCAAATCTGACCCCACCTGCCTCAGCTGTTCCCTTCTCTCCCCATCTGCCTCACCTATCTTCTCCTTCTGCTGCCACTTGCTCCCTTCCTGTCCTCACATGCCTCACCTGCCCCCACCTGCCCTTCCAGTCCTTTGCCCTGAAGCTGTTTCCTTAGAGCCAAGTGGAGAAAGTGTAAAAACAGAGGCCAGAAGCCAGCCTGGGTTCAAATTCTGAGCCTGCCCTGTCCATTCAAGGTAACCCTGGATGAATGGCCAGAGCTCCAGTCCTGACTACCACATCCTGCCAGGGAGCAGGGAACACCCACCTATGGGGCTACTGCAGAGCTCTGAGAGTCACCCAGCTCAGTTCCTGGAAGCCAGTGCCTTCTCCTTAAGCACTTGTGGTTATTATAACAATCCTCAGCCACATGTGCCGCCACCTCTTTCCTGCAGCTTGGCACTTTCCCCATATGTCTGCCACTTGGAGAGCCTGCCCCCTTCTCCATTCAGCAGGCACCTACATACCCTTTGAAGCCCCATTCTGATGTCATGGCCTGTGTGAACTGAGCCTCCCCAGTTTTGTCCTCACTCATCTATCCTCACCAAACCCTAGAGGCCGCACAGCAGTGAGTTGCACCAGCAGTGGCACACCAGTGTGGACCTCCTGAGGGCATAGTAGTTACATAGCCCTGTCTGCTTGGGCTCCAGCCCAAAGCACAGAGCATAAGTACAGTCAGGCCCTGAGCACCAACTCTCTCTACAAGAATTTCAGGGGCTGCAGAAATAATGCAATCATACACACAAAGGCTTTCAGGCAAACCCAGAAGGCAGGCACACCTTAGACAAAAGCCCTGCTCTTTGAAATCAAGTGGTGAGGAAGTCAGGTAGTAGCACAGTGGGTTAAGCGCACGTGGTGCAAAGTATAAGAATCCTGGTTCCAGACCCTGTAGTTATTATTGTTATTGATGTCGTCGTTGTTAGATAGGACAGAGAGAAATGGAGAGAGGAGGGGAAGACAGAGAGGGGGAAAGATAAACTCCTGCAGAACTGTTTCACAGCCTATGAAGCGATTCCCCTGCAGGTGGGGAACTGGGGGCTTGAACCAGGATCCTTACACCAGTCCTTGCGCTCCGTGCCACGACTTTTTTTAAAAAATATATTTTTATTTAATATTTTAATGATAAAGACATATAGAGAGAAATACCAGAGCACTGCTCAGCTCTGGTTTATGGTGGTGCTGGGGATTGAATTCGGGACATCAGAGCCTCAGGTTAGAGAGTCTTTTGCATAACCACTATGTTGTCTCTCCAGCCCCTCATCATATTTAACGTTTTGGTGTTTTGCTCATAATCCTTTTACTGTAGGACAAGACTATTGAGTTGTCAGAAAAGTCATGACACATTTCTGTATAGAAAAAATGTTGGGTGGGAGTAGATATCATAATGGTCATACAAAGAGACTGTCATGCCTGAGTCTCCAAAGCCCCAGCTTCAGTCCCCCGCACCACCATAAGCCCGAGCTTAGCAGTGCTCTGGTATTTCTGTGTCTTTCTCTGCATCTCTCTCAAAAATAAAGTACTTAAAAAAAAAAAGTTGTCTGTGGCCCGGGAGGTGGCGCAGTGGTAAAGCTTTGGACTCTCAAGCATGAGGTCCTGAATTCAATCCCCGGCAGCACATGTGCCAGAGTGATGTCTGGTTCTTTCTCTGTCCTCCTATCTTTCTCATAAATAAATAAAATCTTTTTTTTTTAAAAAAAAAAGTTGTCTATAAAAGAAAAAATGTCATGACTTTTTCCAACAACCCAATATTTATTTAGGCTACAAAGAGAGAGGGGGAGGGAGAAAGAGTCTACTTTAATTTATTCTCCAGGATGAAAGGATGGGGTCCATGCTTGAACCCGTGCATATGTCAAAGTTCTGTCACATTAATAAATAAAATTTAAAGAACATGAGTGCCAGGTAGGAGTAGATAGTAGATAATAGCTATGCAAATAGATTCTCTTGCCTGAGGCTCCAAAGTCCTAGGTTCAATCCCCCACCACCATAGGCTACAGCTGATCAGTGCTCTGGCAAAAAAAAAAAAAAAGAAAGTGTCTAGTGTTTCATTTGCCTTGCCTTACACTGGGTCGTTTAGTAGATCGTGTCACTTTGCCTGCCAGACACAATGTTTATTTGTCCCACTGTGACATTGCCCTTGTCACTTTACCTTCAGTGAATATTTGTTTTACTGGCCCAGCAACATTCTCCAGTCTCCAAAAGCAGCCACGTGTTGCTGGCAGTCTCCCATTGCCCACTGCTAGCCCAGGCTCTGCCAATCAGAACCTTTCATCTCCTAGCCGCCATGACTGGATCAAGAGAGGTCATGTGATTCAAAGACAGCCAATGAGACTTAATTCTTGGACTTTAGGTTGAATCTGGGAAAAGTGCAGGGGAGAAAGCACAGAAGTTAAGCAAAGAAAAAAAATTCATACCTGAGGGTCTAAAGTCCCAGGTTCAATCTCTGGCACCACCAATTACCAGAGTTGAGCAATACTCAGGTTAAAAATAAATAAATAAATAGTGGTCTGGGAGGTGGCACAGTGAAGTGTTGTACATGAGGCCCCGAGTTTGATTCCCAACAGCACCTTTTTCAAAATCATACCTGCTTCCCTTTCTCTTTCTTCTCCTATCTCTCTCATAAATATCTCTGGCTGGATGACTGACTCAGTGCTACTGGTTTGACTGAGATCATTGGAGAGGCCTCTGTTTGTAGCAGCACTGTGCCCAGTGCCAAATGCTGGTAGGGAGTCAGGTACTGTCCCCAGCTCACCAATCATGTACACAGCTTTACCATCCACTCCAGCTTCCCCAGGAGGAGCGCTGCTTCTCTGCTTCCTGCTGTCACTTCTCCTGGGTCAACATGGGTGTTTTCTCACCCTCAGTGCTCTCAACCAGCACTCTCTAGGCTTGAGGACATGAGGACAGGTAGTCGCCAGGCATCCCAAGAAAGTATTGTCACACCTTGTACAAACAGGGTGAAATAGTTATGGTCTCATTGGGCTCCGGCAGCCCCAGAGCCTCCTGACCCCTGCAATAAATATTAGTGTGCATGTAACTTAAAGTTAGTGGCTTCTGGGAGTCGGGCTGTAGCGCAGTGGGTTAAGAGCAGGTGGAGCTAAGCTCAAGGACCGGCGTCAGGATCCCGGTTCGAGCCCCCGGCTCCCCACCTGCAGGCAGGTCCCTTCACAGGCGGTGAAGCAGGTCTGCAGGTGTCTGTCTTTCTCTCCCCCTCTCTTTCTTCCCCTCCTCTCTCCATTTCTCTCTGTCCTATCCCACAACAACGACATCAATAATAACTACAACAATAAAACAACAAGGGCAACAAAAGGGAATAAATAAATAAAATAAAAATTTTTTAAAAGTTAGTGGCTTCTTATTCTTCAATAAGTGCAAGGAAATGGAATTGCTAGTTCCTGCTGTAAGTTGGCTACCAGAGTACTGCTTAGCTCTGGCTTATAGTAGAGCTGGGGCTTGAGACTTCAGAACCTCAAGCATGAAAGGGTTTTTTTGCATAAACATTATGCTATCTTGCCAGTTTTATAGTAGTTCTAATTTTTACATTGTTGAGGAAATTCCAACTGTTTCCCTCAACAGTTGTAACACAGAGTGGTCTTATTCCTGTTTAGGAGTGAAAAATGGAGGGCCAGAAGCAGGTGTGGAGCTCCCAGAGCCACCCCCCTCACCCCTTAGCCCCCACCCCCCATCCTGCCTGGGGAAGGCTCTCAGCAGTGACCACATGCGTTTTTGTGATGCTTCTGGCTGTGTGGTCGCAAGGGTGCAGGCTCCACCTCAGAGAGCCTAATGGAGCGCATGGTACTTTGGCAGTAGCAGCAAGAGATAGTGGGTGAATCTTAAGAGCTGGGAGGGAGTCTGTCAGCAACAAAGGCGTCATAAGCCAGAATTGAACAGTGCTCTGGTAAATAAATAAATAAATATAACCCTGCAAATTAGTGAATTGAGAGATTTGTAAAGAAGGAAGAGAAATAAAAAAAAAAAAGAAAGAAAGACAGCGAGAGAAAGGAAGGAAGGAAGGGGAAAAAAAAAGAAGAAAAGGAGTGGGTGGAAGAAAGTTGTCAATACCAGGGAGGTAGCACCATTAATAGCACAACAGACTTACATGTCTGAGGCACCAGAGATTCCAGGTTCAATTCCCACCACCACTACATACCATAGCTGAGAGCTCTGTTTTTAAAAAAGAGAAGTGGTCTAAGGAGATAGCAAAATGTTATGCATAGATTTTCATGGTGGAGGCTCCAAAGTCCCAGTTTCAAACCCCAGGACTGCCATATGCCCAAACCAGTCTTTCTTTCTGAATTTCTCTCTCATTAAAATAAAAAATGAATTAAAATAAAAAGGAAAAGAAAGAGTTATGAGAGAGAGACCAGACCTATATCATATTCAGGGCCAGGGAACGAAGACCTTGTTTTATAATAAAATTACATGAAAATTAAAATATAATTAAAATGTAAATAAATCAAACACAAATAAATTAAAATAAATTCTAAAAATCAGTAATATATTAATAAAACATCATTAAAATATAAATAAAATATGTGAAAAGTAATATTAATAATGATTATAAAAATAGAGTTGTGGGGCACACTGCCCAGACTGTAGCCCTGCACCACATAGGAGTGCCTCAGAACCAGGGGAAGTGCTAGTACTATGGTGTCTCTCTCTTTATCTCTCTGTTCATCTATCTGATTCATAAAAAGGAGCTATGAAGGAGTCAGATGGTAGCGCAGCGGGTTAAGCGCACAGGCACAAAGCGCAAGGACCGGGTAGGGATCCCGGTTGGAGCCCCCGGCTCCCCACCTGAAGGGTGTCGCTTCACAGGCGGTGAAGCAGGTCTGCAGGTGTTTTTCTCTCCCCCTCTCAGTCTACCCCTCCTCTCGGTTTCTCTCTGTCCTATCCAACAATGACATCAACAACAATAATAATAACCACAACAAGGCTAAAAAAACAATAAGGGCAACAAAAGGGAAAAAAAAATAGCCTCCAGGAGCAGTGTATTCACAGTGCAGGCACTGAGCCCCAGCAATAACCCTGGAGGCAAAAAAAAAAAAAAAAATAGAAAAATAGAAAGAAAGAAAGAAAGAAAAAAGAAAAAAAAAGAGTTATGAAATTAAATATCATGTAATCCTTTGCCCCAGAAAGAAGAAGTTGTAGAAGGGGGGGGGGCAGGTGGTGGCACACCTGGTTAAGCACACACATTACAGTGTTCAGGGACCCAAGTTCAAGGCCCTGGTCCCCACCTGCAGGGGGAAAGCTTCATAAGTGGTGAAGTAGGGCTTCAGGTCTCTCTGTGTCTCTTTCTCTATCTCCCCCTCCCCTTTAAATTTCTCTCTATCTCTATCCAGTAATAAATGTAAAATAAAATAAAATCTTTAAAAGTTGTTAAAGAGTAGTCCTGGAGGTGGTGCAGTGATAAAACTTTGGACTCTCAAGCATGAGGTCCCAAGTTCGATGCCCGGCAGCACATGTGACAGAGTGATGTCTGGTTCTTTCTCTCTCCTCTTATCTTTCTCATAAATAAAAATAAAAATCTTTTTTTTTTAAGTTGTTAAAGAAGGAAGAGTTGGAGGAGTAAGTGAGGAGATGGGAGATAGCTCACCTGGTGAAGTGCTTCCCTTACTGTTTGGGAGGTCCTGGGTTCAAGCCCTGAGATCACATGGGAGCACTGTGGCTTCTCCCTCTTTTTAAAAGTATTTATTTATTTATTCACTTTTGTTGCCTTGTTTTATTGTTATAGTTATTGTTGTTGTTATTGATGTTGTTGTTGTTGGATAGGACAGAGAGAAATGGAGAGAGGAGGGGAAGACAGAGAGGGGGAGAGAAAGATAGACACCTGCAGACCTGCTTCACCGCCTGTGAAGCGACTTCCCTGCAGGTGGGGAGCCGAGTGCTTGAACTAAGTGTTCCTTACGACGGTCCTTTGCGCCACGTGTGCTTAACCTGCTGCGCTTCCGGGCTTCTCCCTCTTTTAAAAAGTTTTTTAAATTATCTTTCTTTGGTTATTGGATAAGGACAGCCAGAAATTGAGGGGGGAGGGGTGATAGAAAGGGAGAGACAGAGAGACACCTATAACACTACTTCACCACTCTCAAAGTTTCCCCCTGCAGGTGGGGACTGGGGACTCGAACCTGGGTCCTTGCTCATTGTAATATGTGAGCTCAACCAGATGCACCACCACCTGGCCCCACTTCTCCCCTTCTCTGTTAAGCCTTATGGCACCCCCACCCTATTACCAAGTTGACTCCTTTACCCTGTTTCTCAGAATTTCTTACCTCCCCCAACCCCCTCTGGTAGCTTTTTTTTTTTTTCAAAGTCTAAGATGTGTGTGTGTGTTTTCCTATTTGTTTGCTTTATTTATTTATATCTCATATATATATTTATATATGTTTTCTCTTGCTGACGTTACACTTAGTATAATCACCTCAAGGTCCACTCATGATATGGAAAAAGGAGGGACATTGTATCTTTTCATAGCTGAGTAGTATTCTGTTGAGTGTAGATACCACAACTTCCTTATCCAGTCTAGGTGTGGAGTCTAAAGACCTTAGGGTGTATATACAGTGCCCTCAAAAAATTTTGTGGCCTAGGTGTGGGTATGGAAGGTAGGTTGCTGAACCTGCATGGATGAGGTTCTGAGTTAAATTCCCAGTGTTGCATATGCCAGAATGATGCTCTGGTCTCTTTTCCCTGTTAGTAAATGAATTTTATATATACGTATTTATATATGCATATATATATATTTTTTTCAATTAGCAATAATCACACCTCGGATAAGCTTCATTGGCTATGATAGTGCCACTGCCCAAAGCTTGAATAAATATATTTTAAAAGGGTGGTGGTATACCCAGTTAATCACACATGTTACCATGCATGAGGACCCAGGTTCAAATCCCTGGTTCCCACCTGTGAGGTGTGGTAGAAAGGAAGCTGCATTAATGGTGAGGCAGTGCTGCAGGTGCCTCTCTTTCTCTCTCCCTCTTTATCCCCCCCTTCTACCTCAGTTTCTCTCTATTTCTATTCAATAAATAAATTAACAAACAAATATTTTTTATAAATAAAACATTTTAAAAATAAAGTTACATGTGGTTGAGGAGGTAGTTCAGTGGGTAGAGCACAGAACTTGCATGCACTGGGCCCCAGGTTTAACCTCTAGCACCAAATGTGCCAAAGCAGAATAGTGCCCTGGTCTCTCAGAAAATAAACAAATCTTTTAAAAGAAGTTGATCTGAGGACATAGCTTACTTGGACAGTGCCCTAGTTTGCCATGTGCTCAACCCAGATTTAAGCCTGGCCCCCACATTAGAGGAAGCTTTGATGCTGTGGTCTCTTTCATTCTTTCTCTACCCCTATTAGGAGAGAGAGAGAAAAGGAGGAGGAGGAGGCGGAGGAGAAGAAGAAAAAGGAGGAGAAGGAAAAGAAGAGGGGCTAGGTGGTGGTGCACCTGGTTGAGTGCACGTTACAATGGGCAAGGACCCAGGTTCAAGACTCCAGTTCCCATCTACAGGGGGAAAGCTTTGCAAGTGGTGAAGCAGAGTTGCAGGTGTCTCTCTGTTTCTCTCTCTTTCTATCCCCCCCATCCCTCTCAATTCCTGGCTGCTTCTACCCAATAAATAAATAAAGATAATAAAAAATTAAAAAGAAAAAGGTTTAGAAAAGAAGAAGGAGGAGGAGAAGAAGAAGGAGAAAAGGAGCTAAGAGATAGCTTATACCATACAGGAGGCCCTGGGGTTCATGCCTGAGCACCACATGGCAGCATCTAAGGAAACTCCATGGATGGTGGAGTGATGTTCTGGTGACTTTCCCTCTCTGTGTCTCTTTCTACCTGAAATAAAGTGAATAATAAGCAGCCTGGGTGATAGCACAGAGGTTAGTCCTCTGGACTTAAAAGTTTGTGGCCCCACCCATCACATATATCAGAGTGATGCTTTGGTTCTCTTCCTCTCCTCTCCTCTTTCATTAGTAAAGAAATAAATCTTGAGGGAGTCGGGTGTTAGCGCAGCGGGTTAAACGCACCTGGCGTAAAGCTCAAGGACCAGCATATGGATCCCGGTTCAAGCCCCTGGCTCCCCACCTGCAGGGGAGTTGCTTCATAAGAGGTGAAGCAGGTCTGCAGGTGTCTTTCTCTCCCCCCTGTCTTCCCCTCCTCTCTCCATTTCTTTCTGTCCTATCCAACAACGACGACATCAATAACAACAACAATAATAACTACAACAATAAAACAACAAGGGCAACAAAAAGGAATAAATAAATATTTTTTAAAAAAAGAAAGAAAAGATAAAAACAAGTTTGGGAGTCAGGCAGTAATGCAGCGGGTTAAGCGCACATGGCATGAAGCTCAAGCACCAGTGTAAGGATCAAGACCCCAGAAATTAAAAGGAAGTCGGGCGGTAGCTCAGTGGGTTAAGTGCACATAGTACAAAGGGCAAGGATTGGCTCAAGGATCTCGGTTTGAGCCCCCGGCTCCCCACTTGCAGGGGAGTCACTACACAGGCAGTGAAGCAGGTCTGCAGGTGTCTATCTTTCTCCCTTTCTGTCTTCCCCTTCTCTCTCCATTTCTCTCTGTGCTATCCAACAATGACAACATCAATAACAACAGCAATAATAACTACAACAACAATAAAAAACAAAGGCAACAAAAGAGAAAGTAAATAAATACAAAAAAATAAAAAATATATATATATATTTAAAACAACAACACTTGCCACAAGGCCTTTGCACTTGCAGTTCCTGGTGTTTGGGATGGTCTGGCTCAAAATGTTCCCACAATTGTCATTTTCAAGTCTCCACTTTCATATCAAATCCTCAGAGCCTCCCTGATCACACACCTCCTGTACTTTACCATGTTAGCTGTCTTCTTTCTCCAAGGTACTGTATCCTATGTAAATGGGGTACCCTATCTAGGAGACAAGCCCCATGTGAGTAAAGATTTTTCCTTCCTTGTTCACTGTTTATTCTGAGACTCTGCAGGGTAGCCATACCTTTGTTTATTTTTGCAAAGTTGGGGCCTCATGCATGTGTGGATTCACCTTTTCATTCAGAGAAGGAGAGACAGCACAAGGGCTTCCCCTGGTGTTGTGGATCTCCCTTATGGTGCCAGCACTCAAACCTGGGCTGCTTGAGTGGCAAGTTAGGCTCTCTGCCCAGTGAGCTGTCTCTGGGCCTCTGATGAATGCTTGTTGAGTGAATGAACATCTGCTGAATAAACTCTTGAGCTTCATAATCCCTCATGTCCTCTGTTACTGTAAACTCAAGGACATTCACTCAGGGTGGGGGGGAATGGCATAATGGTGATGCAAAAAGCTCTCATGCATGAGGTACCGAGTTTCTACGTTCAATCTCTAGTACCACCATAAACCAGAGCTGAGCAGTGCTCTGATAAAAAGAAAATCAACCAATCAGTCAGTACGGTGAGTGCAAGCTCACACAAGCCTGGTTGTCTCATTTTGGCAGATGTGGAAACTGGGGCACCATTTACCTGTCCTCCTCCAAGGACTTTGTTTCCCCCCCAAAGACTCAGGCCTAAGGTGAGCTACCAGAAGCTTCTGAAACCACATAGCCCACAGCTCTTGAAGGAGTGGCTCCCCGTATCTTGAGGCCAAGGTTGTCATCATAGGTTGAAGGAGACAGTGAGGAAGGGGGCTCAGTGTCCCCAGATGCCCCCAGCCTGGCAGCCCTCACCTGCACAGGTGGAGAGCTAGGGAGGGCCCCACTCAGCCAATGAGCTGCATCCTTCTCTTAAAGGCACCCACAGTTGGCAGGAGCCACAGCCATGCGCGTGCCCGGGCGGTGCCCTCAGACAGCTGCGCTGGCCAGGTGTCACTCAGTCCCCTGTGGCCACGCTGTAACCCCAGGTGCAGGTACCTTCTCCAGGGAGGCCTCCTGTCCCCTACCCAGAGTCTGACTTCCTAGAGATTTCTGTGCCCAGATGCCCAGCTGCCCTGGCAGGTACCCAAGGAGGAAAGACAGCGTGGCCTTGGCAGCTGCCCACCTGGAAGAAGCGCTTGGGCCAGGGAGAAACTGCCCCCAGCCTGGCTCTCTCCAGCAACCCTGGTGAGTCTCAGCACCCCAGATATGGGGGGCCATTCCCCTCCCTGGAGGGACAGGACCCTGGGTGCTGTCCCCTGCCCCCAACGTGTGGCCTTGAGAAGTCCCTCCCATAGTTGGCCATGTCAGCCTTGTCCTGCACCTGCGCTATCACACCCCCAGCTTGGTGGCGTAATCTGCTGGTCTTGTCCATTCTGTGTTTTCCATGACCCCAAGACAGCCAGTCAGAGGGTTAAGGTCAGCAGGAACCCAGCCCAGTCCACCACTTAGCTGGCCTCCACTACACCCAAAGCAAAGCAGTGAGGTCCTGCACAGGCACTCCTGAGTGCTTATCTAGAGTCAATATTGGGTTTCCATTCAGCAGTCTAGAACCAGACCTACAAGATACCTATGAGGGCTGTTGGGAAAGTGGGAAGTCCCCCAGACTTGGATGTGGAGTTCAGGAGCATCAGACAGAGGTGTTGTCTTCACACCCATTCCCTGCATGGGTCTGGATGAGGTTGCCAACACACAAAGAGGCCTGCTGTCCTGGCCTGATAGGGTCCCACAGAAGCCCCCAGTGCTTCAGCCTCTGGCACTGAGACTATGGCACCCCTAAAGGGAATCCAGGTCTTCCTCAGGTTTCTACTTAATTGTCAGGAACAATGGGCACAGACTGAAGCTCACAGTCAGTGTGTGGTATCAAATGAGGCTAGCCTGCAGACTAGGACCTGGCTCTGTGACATCTTCTGGCCTTTAGGGACAAATAAAATACCACAGTCCATAGAAGCTTGAGTACCATAGACTTGAAGATGTAACCCAAAATTTGAAGATTTAAAATAAAAAAATTGGGCCAGAGAAGTAGCTCACCTGGCAGGACAAGTGAGAAAGCTAAAATTCAAGCTCCAACACCATATGGGGGTTGACATGGTATCAGAGGAAGGCCCTCACCACACACCAATGAAAAAGTACCCCAGAGGGTTGGAACTGTGCCTGTGTGAGGCACCAAAGCATTATTCCACCATCCACAGAATTCGACCTATCCCAGTCCTTGGTGCTCTCATGCAGTGCTGGGACTCAAACACAGGGCCCCACACATGGAAGCTATGTACTCTACCTACTACACCACCTCCTGAGCCCCAGAGTCATTATTTTTAAAAGTCCTATTAAATAGTCTTTTTTTTTTTAATACTAGAACATTGCTCAGCTCTGGCAGTGCTGAGGATTGAATCATTTAAATGGTACTTAAAAAAATAAAATAACTTAAATGATAAGTACCATGATTCCATTACGACTCGAGTGTATGTGTGCATGTCTATATGTAGGTGTGTAGATAAATTTTCTTTCTTTTACCAAATAGCCATTGCTCTATTCTAACCATCCTAATATGTGTTTTCTCTTTCTTTATTTCCTTCTTTCTTTCTCCCTCCCTCTCTTTCTTTCTTTGCTTCCTCCCTTCCTTTCTTCCTTCCTTCTTCTTTTCTTTCTTTTACTGAAATCCAAGTCTGGTATATGGCTCTAATGCACAAAGCAGTAGAATCTGTGGTTAGATCACATACATCAGAATTATGACATGTCCAAACACCAACTGTAAGACCTGCAGTATACAAGGTCAGTGCCTCAGTCTCTCCTGTATTCTAGTCTTTGCAGATTATTAATTATTTTAAGATTTTATTTATTTATATTTTTTTTACCAGAGCACTGATCAGCTCTAGTTTATGGTGGTGTGGGGGATTGAACCTGGGACTTCAGAGCCTCAGGGATGAGAGTCTCTCTGCATAACCGTTAAGTTATCTACTCCTTCTGCATTCTAAAATGGGGGTGCAAGTGTGAAAAGTGCTGAGGAAGTGGTGGCCATTGTTTTATTATCTCCATGCAGGTATCCTCCTTGTATTGTGTGTTGCATCCCTAAGAAAAGAATCCCAGGCTTCTCTCTCCTCCAGCTTCTTTGTGGCCTGTGCCATGAAGTAAGCGTGTGTGTGTGTGTGTGTGTGTGTGTGTGATGGCACATGCAAGGAGCTAACAATCAAAGTTGACATATTATTTCTATTTATTTATTTTTACCAGAGCACTGCTTAGCTTAGGCAAGAGAAGGAAAAAGATGTACCCAAGGCACCAGCCAGGCAGACTTGGACCCAAGGCTAGGTCTCCTGATCTGAGGCCAAGACACAAGCTAGGAGGCAGGGCCAGGCAGGCTTCTGGGGCTGTGGGGTTCAAGCTACCTAGGCTTGGGACAGAGCTGGACAGAGCCCTGCCAGCCGGCCTGTGCCTTCTGCCCCACTTCCCAAGTCCCGCTGCTCCTGCCCCACTTTCCTGTCTCACTTTCCTTGGGCTCCAAGAGTGCATAGCAGGCAGCCAGGCCTCCCGGGACCCAGGGCCTACATACCCTCTTTTTGCAGCCTCCACTAACTCCCCAGCCTGTTTCCTGCAAGAGAATGCCTAGGATGGGGGTGCTCAATCTTTATTACTATTACATATGAGACTGATTTACATAAGGCAGAGAGATGAGAGATGAGGCAGAGCACCACTCTGGTAAAGATGGTGCCAGGGACTGAATTAGAAAAGCTGGGTCCTTGCACATGATAACATATGTTTTCTGCCAGTTGAGCCATTTCTCCAGCCACAGGGTTCCCCACCCCTGGAAATCCAGGGGTGACTGTGAACCTCTTCTCAGAATGCCTTTACATGCACAGCATGACGTACATAGGACTACAAAGGACATGGATCATATCAGAATAATGTTATCAAGATGTTTTAAAATATTGATGGGGGAATAAGGTGATATTTCAACTGGTAGAGTGTATATGTTACCATGTGCCAGGAACCAGGTTCAGACCCCTAGTCCCCACCTACAAGGGAAAGCTTCATAAGCTTCATGAGTGGTACTGAATGTGTCTCTCCTCTCTGTATCTCTTCCTTTCTCCCTCTCTATTTCTGCCTTCCACTCTTTTTTTTTTTTAAGGTAGCCACTAATATTAACTTTTCATACCTTTATCTTTTCTGACACTACTTCCTTTTTTAAAACCTTTTTTTTGTTATTATCTTTATTCATTTATTGGATAGAGACATCCAGAAATCAAGAAGGAAGGAGGTGATAGAGAAGGAGCAAGACAGAGAGACACACCTGCAGCCCTGCTTCACCACTTGCAAAGCTTTTGCCCTGCAGGTGAGGACCGGGGGCTCAAACCTGGGTCCTTGAGCATTGTAGCATGTGCGCTCAACCAGGTGTGCCACCACCCAGCCCCCTGCCTTCCACTCTTGCTTCGGGTGTCTCTCTTTCTAACTCTATCTCCCTCTTTAAAATATATATATTTTTTAATTAATTTATCTATTGGGTAGAAACCGAGAGAAATTGAGAAGGGAGGGGGAGACAGAGAGGGAAGAAGACAAAAGGAACATCTACAGCCCTACTCCACCACTCGTGAAACTTTCCCCCTGAAGGTGGAGTCTCTCTCCCTCTCTATTTCTGTCTCTCACCCTTGATCAAAAATAAAGAAGAACATCTTAAGAAGTCATGCTTCAGATAAGGTCAAGTTGGACTCTCAGGCATGAGGTCTCAAGTTTGACTCCTGTCATTCTGTTTGCCAAAGTGATGCTCTATTTCTCTCTTTCATAAGTGAATAAATCTTAAAAAAAAAAAAAAAAGGAAGGAAGGAAAGGAAGAAAGAAAGAAGAAAACATATTTGCCAGGAATTGTTCAGGTACCAAGCCCCATAGGTTAACCCTGGTGGCAATAAAAACAAATAAATAAAATTAAAGTGCTTATGGTACCATGGTTTGTTTTTTTTTTTCCCCCTTTTCTTGAGAGTGACTAGAAGACCACAGTGCTGAGGACCTTGTCCAGAGCCCTGTGAGTACAAGGTATGCACTGGGCTACTGAATCACCCCACCCACCTGTAATTCTTTCTCTCTTTTAAGATTTATTTGCATATTTCATGAGAAAGAGAAGGAGAGAACAAAGCCAGAACACTATCATTGCATATGTGATACCTGGCATGGAACCCAGGTCCTTACCCACACAGTGCATGCAAACCCTGTGCTGCACTGCTGAACTGCCTCCCCAGCCACTGAAATCCTATTGCAACACATTAAATATGTGATCTGGCAGCAGCTATCATAATGATGGTGACACTAGTTTTTCTTTTTGTGGTTGTGTGTGTGCCAAACATGAAACCAGAGGCATCGTATACGCAAAGCATGTGCTATATCACTGGGACAGACCTCCTGGGCCAATGTTATTTTCAAGCAATCATGAGAGGTACCAGATGGTGGTGCACCTGGTAGAGCACACATTACCATACATAAATACCTAGGTTCAAGCTCACAGTCTTTTTCTCTTCAGGATTATCACTGGGGCTGGGTGCCAGCATTAAAAATCCATCACTCCCAGTAGCTTTTTTTCCTTTTCTTTTTTTCCCTTGATTTGTTTTGATAGGACTGAGAGAAATTGAGAGGGGAGAGAAGAGAGGGGGGAGAGAAAGATAAGACACCTGCAGACCGGCTTCACCACTCTTGAAGTGTTCCCCCACAGGTAGGGAATGGAGGCTCAAAGATCTGGGTTTTTTTCCCCTCTCAATTTCTCTCAGTCCTATCAAAACAAATCAAGGGAAAAAAAGAAAAGGAAAAAAAGCTACTGGGAGTGAAAAAATTAGAAAAGAAATGTTATACTTGAGAGGGCCAGGCAGTAGCCCAGTGGGTTAAGCACACATGGTGCAAAGTGCAAGGACCGGCTCAAGGATCCCAGTTCCAGCACCTGGCTCACCATCTGCAGAGGGTTGCTTCACAATTGGTGAAGCAGGTCTGCAGGTGTCTATCTTTCTCTCCCCTGCTTTGTTTTCCCCTCCTCTCTCCATTGATTTCTCTGTCCTATCCAATATCAATGACAGCAATAGCAACAACAATAACCAACAAGGACAACAAAAGGGGGGAAATGGCCTCCAGGAGTAGTGAATTTGTAGTGCAGGCACTGAGCCCCAACATTAACCCTGGAGGCAAAAAAAATATTGAAATTCCTTAAAAAAAAAAAAAAAAAAAGGAATCAGGCGGTAGTGCAGTGGGTTAAGCACAGGTGGCACAAAGTGCAAGGACCTGAGTAAGGATCCTGGTTTGAGCCCCTGGATCCCCACCTACAGGGGAGTGGCTTCACAGGAAGTGAAGCAGGTCTGCAGGTGTCTATCTTTCTCTCACCTTCTCTGTCTTCCCCTTCTCTCGCCATTTCTCTCTGTCCTATCCAACAACAATGACATCAATAACAACAACAATAATAAATACAACAGTAAAACAAGAAGGGCAACAAAAGGAAATAAATGAATATTTTCTTTAGGAAAAAAAGATTATACTTGAGGGAAGGGGTAGATAGCATAATGGTTATGCAAAGAGACTCTCATGCCTGAGACTCCAAAGTCCCAGGTTCAGTCCCCTGCACTACCATAAGCCAGAGCTCTGGTTAAAAAAAAAAAGAAGGAAAGAAAGGAAAAAAGAAAGGAAGGAAGGAAGGAAGAAAGAAAGAAAGAAATAAGAAAGACTATACTCAATAGTTTGATATAGAAATGTCAGTGCTGCTCTCCTCTCCTCTCCTCTCCTCTCCTGGATCAACTAAGAATACCAAAGGAGATCACCTGGGACCGAAACAAGACAGGACTAGAATGACCACAGGAACCCAGTAAATCACCCGTGAGTACAAACACGTGTGGCTGGTGACAGAGAGGAGAGAGGAGCCTAAGGAGAGATTAAGTGACTGCTAACAGTTCAGCAGTTTATCAATTGAGACGCCACCTCCAGTCTGCTCCACCAACAAGGGGACAGCTAAAGGGAGGAGAGGACTCCCCAGAGACTCACCAAGTACAACTCTGAGTCTCCATTGCTACTACCCTCAGAATCTGGAGCAGCGACAGGGAGGTACACCAGGGGACAGAGATCTAACCAGGAAACTCAGGAGAAGACCTATACCTTGGTGGCATAGCTGAGGGGCTGTGAAAGTCTCTTTGCATAACCAGTGGATTATCTCTGCCACACCCTGCTTTATCTCTTGGTCAGGAGTCAGTGATTAAGCTAAGAAGCCTACTTATAGTTTAAAAGCCCTCAGACTCCCATAGCCTACAGGGAAGAAAAAAAAAAAAGAGGCTTTTAAACCACTGAGCTCCAACTCAGAGATTTAAATACTATTGAAACAACTGTTAACTTCTGGCACTGTGAACCCTTTAATTAACTTACTTAGACACAAGTCAATCCAGGCAATAGTGATCAATAATTTGAAAAGTACTGATAAAGGGAACTCATAACATAATATATGAAATGGTTAAAACAACAAGCAAAAATATTGGAGAATCGAACCAGGACAAGAGTCCAGCTAAAAGTCCTCCAGAGGGTGAAGCACAAAACAACGAGTTCAACATCCAAACATTAGCTAAGGAAATAATAACAGGAGTGAGTAAAGAATTTGAAAAAATTGTAATCAGAAATGCAGGAACAACAAATGAGAATATGGAAGAAAATTCTAATTATCTCATGGTTATTAGAGAGCTGAAAGCTGAAATCGCTGAGCTAAGAATGCAACTAGCTGAACAAGCTAAAACAGTATCAGAGAGGGCAACAAAATAGATGAACTCCAGAAAACAGTAGAGGGCAGAGAGAATAGAATCTATGAGGCTGAATACAGAATTATCAAGACTGAGGATGAATTAGAGACAACTAAAAAAGAAGTAAGAGATCTCAAAAAGAGACTAAGAGATACTGAAAACAACAACAGAGACCTATGGGATGACTTCAAAAGAAACAATATATGCATTATTGGCATACCAGGGGAAGAAAGAGGAGAGGAAGAAAGCATTTCCCAGGCCATAGTAGCCGAAAACTTCTCTAGTCTAGACAACATCAAAGACATAAAAATTCAAGAAGGCCAGAGGGTCCCAAACAGAATTAACCCAGACCTAAAGACACCAAGACATATCATACTTAGAATGGAAAGGAATAAGGATAAAGAAAGGATCCTGAAGGCTGCAAGAGAAAAACAAAGAGTCACCTACAAAGGAAAACCCATAAGATTAGCAGCAGACTTCTCCATACAAACACTACAGGCCAGAAGAGAATGGCAAGATATCTATCGAGTGCTCAATGAGAAAGGCTTTCAGCCAAGAATACTATATCCTGCTAGACTGTCATTCAGACTAGATGGAGGCATCAAAACCTTCTCAGATAAGCAACAGTTGAAGGAATAAACTATCACCAAGCCTGCCCTGAAAGAAGTTCTGAAAGCTCTTCTATAAACAATCAGACCACCACAAATAGGACATATATCAAAACGCTCTAAAACTCTACAAGAATGGCGTTAAAATATCTTCAGTCTTTGATATCAATAAATGTCAATGGCCTGAATTCACCTATTAAAAGACACAGAGTAGGAAGATGGATCAGAAAACACAACCCAACAATATGCTGTCTACAGGAAACCCACCTAACTCAACAAGACAAACACAGACTTAAAGTGAAAGGATGGAAAACTATCATACAAGCCAATGGCCCACAAAAAAGGGCAGGAACAGCTATTCTCATATCTGACATAATAGACCTTAAAATAGATAAGATTAAAAAAGATAGGAATGGACACTACTTAATGCTCAGAGGATCAGTCAATCAAGAGGACTTAACAATTATTAACATCTATGCACCCAGTGAGAAGCCATCTAAATACATCAAACTTCTACTGAAAGAGCTACAGCAATATATTAACAGTAACACAATCATAGTAGGGGACTTCAACACCCCACTCTCTCAACTTGACAGATCATCCAGGCAGAAAATCAATAAAGACATAAGGGAGCTAAATGAAGAGATAGATAAACTAGAACTATTGGACATTTTTAGAGTCATTCATCCCAAGAAACTGGAATACACATTTTACTCAAATCCACGTGGGTCATTCTCAAGGATAGACCATATGTTAGGCCACAAAGACAACATCAGTCAATTCAAGAGCATTGAAATCATCCCAAGCATCTTCTCAGACCACAGTGGAATTAAACTAACACTTAACAATCAACAAAAGATTAGTAACAGTCCCAAAATGTGGAAGCTCAACAGTACACTTCTTAACAACTTCTGGGTCAAAGAGGAAATCAAGGAAGAAATCAAAATGTTTTGAGAGTTCAATGAAAATGAAGACACAAGCTATCAAAATATTTGGGACACAGCTAAAGCTGTCCTAAGAGGGAAGTTCATAGCTATACAAGCACACATTAGGAAACAAGAAAAAGCACAAATAAACAGCCTGATTGCACATCTTAAAGACCTAGAAGAAGAACAACAAAGGAACCCTAAAGCAACGAGAAGGTCAGAAATCACTAAAGTTAGGGCAGAAATAAATAACTTTGAGAATAGGAAAACCATACAAAAGATCAACGAAAGTACATGTTGGTTCTTCGAAAGAGTAAACAAAATCGACAAACTTTTAGCCAGACTCACAAAACAAAAAAGGGAGAAGACCCAAATAAATCGGATACTAAATGAAAGAGGAGATATCACAACAGACACTGCAGAAATTCAACATATCATGTGAGGCTTCTATGAACAACTATATGCCACCAAGCTAGAGAACCTGGAAGAAACGGACGATTTCCTAGATACCTACCAACTTCCAAAACTAAGTCAAGAGGAAGTGGATAACATGAACAGGCCCATCACAACTAATGAAATTGAAACAGTTATCAAAAATCTCCCTGTCGGGCTGAGCTTCATTGACAGGAGACAGACAACCCAGGACTCATGGCTGGGTTGTACGCAGTATCTCTTTATTCATGCAGGATGCAGCGCAATCTATACCAAGCTAAGCTAAACTAACAACTAACCAAAACAAACAATGTTGTCTTTATATATACTTCCCAACTAGGGTGTGAACAGGATGTGACACAGAGAGGGTGGAGAGAAAAGTGACTGGTGAAAATCAGGGTGTGACAAGGAGAGGATCAGGGTGTGATCAGGGGGTGGAGCAGGTGAGAATTCTACCACTAAACCACCAATGCCCTGGAGGGAAGGTGGTGCTTTATGTAAATGTAAAAGTGATTTATGTAAATAGACAGCAGTGGTTATGTAAATAGAATACAGTGGTTATGTAAATAGAATGCAGTGTTAAGCAGGGGGGATTTAAACCAAATGAAACAGAAGGGGTTTTTAAAAGCAGAATTAGAAGATACCAACATCTCCCCAAAAATAAAAGTCCTGGACTAGATGGTTTTACAAATGAATTCTACAAAACCTTCAAAGAAGAAGTAATACCTCTACTTTTAAAAGTCTTCCAGAAGATTTCAGAGGGATAGAGAATGGGAAAGCTATCGAGGGAGGGGTGGGATATGGAGATTGGGCGGTGGGAATTGTGTGGAGTTGTACCCCTCCTACCCTATGGTTTTGTTAATTAATCCTTTCTTAAATAAAAAAAAAATTAAAAAAACAAAAATAAAAAAAAAGAAAAAAGAAAATCAAAAAAATAAAGAAGTAAATAAATAAAAAAAAATAATAATATTAATTAATTGTGGGGGTCGGGCGGTAGTGCAGCGAGTTAAGCGCACGTGTCGCAAAGTGCAAGGACTAAGCGGAAGGATCCGGGTCTGAGCCCCCGGCTCCCCACCTGAGGGGAGTCACTTCACAGAAGGTGAAGTAGGTCTGCAGGTGTCTATCTTTCTCTCCCCCTCTCTGTCTTCCCCTCCTCTCTCCACTTCTCTCTGTCCTATCCAACAATGAACAACATCAACAATAACAGTAATAACCACAACAAGGCTACAACAACAAGGGCAACAAAAGGGAGAAAAAGAGAAAAAATGGCCTCCAAGAGCAGTGGATTCAAAAAAAAAAAAAAAAAAAAGTCTTCCAGAAGATTGAAGACACTGGAATACTCCCTGCCAGCTTCTATGAAGCCAACATCACCCTGATACCAAAAGCAGACAGGGACACAACCAAAAAAGAAAACTACAGACCAATATCTCTGATGAACATAGATGCGAAAATATTGAACAAAATTCTAGCCAACCGGATACAGCAGTGTATCAAAAAGATTGTTCATCATGACCAAGTGGGGTTTATCCCAGGCATGCAAGGTTGGTTTAATATACGTAAATCAAACAATGTGATCCACCACATCAACAAAAGCAAGACCAAAAACTACATGGTCATATCAATAGATGCAGAGAAAGCCTTTGACAAAATACAACATCCCCACCAAAGTAAAAGACTCTGGGGTGGGTGGGTGGATGGGGAGAATACAGGTCCATGAAAGATAATGAATGACATAGTGGGGGTTGTATTGTTAAATGGGAATCTGGGGAATGTCATGCATGTACAAACTATTATATTTACTGTTGAATGTAAAGCATTAATTCCCCAATAAAGAAATTAATTATTTTAAAAAAATACAACATCCCTTTATGATCAAAACACTACAAAAAATGGGAATAGATGGAAAATTCCTGAAGATAGTGGAGTCTATATATAGCAAACCTACAGCCAACATCATACTCAATGGTGAAAAACTGGAAGCATTTCCCCTCAGATCAGGTACTAGACAGGGCTGCCCACTATCACCATTACTATTCAACATAGTGTTGGAAGTTCTTGCCATAGCAATCAGGAGGAGCAAGGAATTAAAGGGATACAGATTGGAAGAAAAGAAGTCAAACTCTCCTTATTTGCAGATGACATGATAGTATACATGGAAAAACCTAAGGAACCTAAGCAAGAAGCTTTTTGAAATCATCAGGCAATACAGTAAGGTGTCAGGCTATAAAATTAACATTCAAAAGTCAGTGGCATTCCTCTATGCAAACACTAAGTTAGAAGAAATTGAAATCCAGAAATCAATTCCTTTTACTATAGCAACAAAAACAATAAAATATCTAGGAGTAAATATAACCAAGGAAGTGAAAGACTTGTATACTGAAAATTATGAGTCACTACACAAAGAAATTGAAAAAGACACAAAGAAGTGGAAAGATATTCCATGTTCATGGGTTGGAAGGATTAACATCATCAAAATGAATATATTACCCAGAGCCATCTACAAATTTAATGCTATCCCCATCAAGATCCCAAGCACATTTTTTAGGAGAATAGAAAAAATACTACAAATGTTTATCTGGAACCAGAAAAGACCTAGAATTGCCAAAACAATCTTGAGAAAAAAGAACAGAACTGGAGGCGTCACACTCCCAGATCTCAAACTATATTAGAGTGCCGCTGTCATCAAAACTGCTTGGTACTGGAACATGAATAGACACACTGACCAGTGGAATAGAACTGAGAGCCCAGAAATGAGGCCCCACACCTATGGACATCTAATCTTTGACAAAGGGGTCCAGACTATTACATGGGGAAAGCAGAGTCTCTTCAACAAATGGTGTTGGAAACAATGGGTTGAAACATGCAGAAGAATGAAACTGAATCACCGTATTTCACCAAATACAAAAGTAAATTCCAAGTGGATCAAGAACTTGGATGTTAGACCACAAACTATCAAATACTTAGAGGAAAATATTGGCAGAACTCTTTTCTGCATAAATTTTAAAGACATCTTCAATAAAACAAATCCAATTATAAAGAAGACTAAGGCAAGTATAAACCTATGGGACTACATCAAATTAAAAAGCTTCTTCACAGCAAAAGAAACCACTACCCAAACCAAGAGACCCCTCACAGAATGGGAGAAGATCTTTACATGCCATACATCAGATAAGAGTTTAATAACCAACATATATAAAGAGCTTGCCAGACTCAACAACAAGACAACAAATAACCCCATTCAAAAATGGGGGGAGGACATGGACAGAATATTCACCACAGAAGAGATCCAAAAGGCTGAGAAACACATGAAAAAATGCTCCAAGTCTCTGATTGTCAGAGAAATGCAAATCAAGACAACAATGAGATATCACTTCACTCCTGTGAGAATGTCATACATCAGAAAAGGTAACAGCAACAAATGCTGGAGAGGTTGTGGGGTCAAAGGAACCCTCCTCCACTGCTGGTGGGAATGCAAATTGGTCCAACCTTGTGGAGAACAGTCTGGAGAACTCTCAGAAGGCTAGAAATGGACCTACCCTATGACCCTGCAATTCCTCTCCTGGGGATATATCCTAAGGAACCCAACACATCCATCCAAAAAGATCTGTGTACACATATGTTCTTGGCAGCACAATTTGTAATAGCCAAAACCTGGAAGCAACCCAGGTGTCCAACAACAGATGAGTGGCTGAGCAAGTTTTGGTATATATACACAATGGAATACTACTCAGCTGTGAAAATGGTGACTTCACCATTTTCAGCAGATCTTGGATGGACCTTGAAAAATTCATGTTGAGTGAAATAAGTCAGAAACAGAAGGATGACTATGGGATGATCTCACTCTCAGGCAGAAGTTGAAAAACAAGATCAGAAAAGAAAACACAAGTAGAACCTGAACTGGAATTGGCGTATTGCACCAAAGTAAAAGACTCTGGGGTCAGTGGGTGGGGAGAATACAGGTCCATGAAGGATGATAAATGACATAGTGGGGGTGGTATTGTTAAATGGGAAACTGGGGAATGTTATGCATGTACAAACTATTGTATTTACTGTTGAATGTAAAACATTAATTCCCCAATAAAGAAATTTTTTTAAAAAAATCAATCTAAAAAAAAAAAAAAAAAGAAATGTCAGTGCTTTGTCCGGTTAGCACTGGCCTGGAGTCTTCCGTATTACTGTGGAGTGACCACAGTGAAAACAAAGCATTTACTTGATTAGAAGGTAGTGACAGAGCTGGGGAGACAGCATAATAATGATGCAAACAACCTTCATGCCTGAGGCTCTGAGTCACCAGATTCAATCTCTAGCACCATCATATACCAGAGTTGAGCAGTGCTCTAATAGTTAAAAGGAAGTTAGTGGGGGGGAGGGGGCAGATAGCATAATGGTTATGCAAATAGACTCTCATGCTTGAGGCTACATAGTCTAAGGTTCAATCCCCTACAGCACCATCCAGAAGCCAGAATTGAGCAGTGCTCTGGTTTAAAAAAAAAAAAAAAGGAAGGAAGTAGTGATAGTGATAGCAGCCCAGAGAGGATTAGGTGTTGGACTCAAGTGTGAGATCTCAAGTTTGATTCCTTGATTCCTGGCATTACATGTGTCAGAGTGATGTTGTGACTAAAACTAGTCCTCTCTCTCTCTCTCCCTCCCTCATCAGGAGGAGGAGTTAGTGAGTTAGTAACAATAAAGATGATATTCTCTGCCCCAAGTTCTGAGGTACCTTGAACTCTGATTGTTGACCCAGATTGAGAAACCCCAGATGGAGGGTATCCAAGGTAGCTTCTGTGAGGACAGTGGTTTGCAAACTGTGGGTGAAGGAACACTGTGGAGGCTGCCAAAGAAGGGAGGTGAGGGAGACAGCCATCAAACCAGATGACCTCTGAAGTCGCCACCTCGGCCACAGCCTGAACAATTTCTTTTGTGTTTGAGTTCATTTAGTGGTTCATCTAAGAATACTTTTTGTTTTTTGTTTTTTAAGATTTTATTTATTTATGAGAAAGATAGGAGGAGAGAGAAAGAACCAGACATCATTCTGGCACATGTGCTCCTGGGGATCAAACTCAGGACCTCATTGTTGAGAGTCCAAAGCTTTACCACTGCGCCACCTCCCGGACCATAGATTACTTTTTAAAAAAAATTATCTTATATTTTTTAATATTTTATTTATTTATTTATGAGAAAGATAGGAGGAGAGAGAGAAAGAACCAGACATTACTCTGGTACATGTGCTGCCGGGGATTGAACTCAGAAACTCATGCTTGGTGGGAAACTCATGCTTGAGAATTCAATGCTTTATCCACTGTGCCACCTCCCGGACCACTTAATTATCTTTATTTATTGGATAGAGATAGCCAGAAATTGAGAGGAAGAGGGAAAACAGAGAGGCAGAGAAACAAAGAAATACCGGTAACTGCTACACCACTCACAAATCTTTCCCCCTGCAGGTGGGGACCAGGGACTTGAACCTGGGTCCTTGCACATTGTAAGATGTGCACTCAATCAGGTGCACCACCACCCAGCCGCTATAATATGTAGTAGCTTTTCTTTTTTTTTTAATTTTTATTTTTTTATTATTGGATAGCGACAGAGAGAAATTGAGAGGGGAGGGGAGACAGAGAGGGAAAGAATGGGCAGGGGTAGATAGCATAATGAATATGCAGAAAGATTCTCATGCTTGGGGCTCCAAAGTCCCAGGTTCAATCCCCCACAACACCATAAGCCAGAGCTGAGCAGTGCTCTGGTAGAAATAAATAAATATAGGGGCTTGGTGGTGGTGTACCTGGTTGAGCACACATGTTACAGTGCACAAGGGCCTGGGTTTGAGCCCCCGGCCCCCACCTGCATGGGGAAAGCTTCAAGAGTGGTGAAACCATGCTGCAGGTGTCTCTCTGTCTCTCTCCTTCTCAAATCTCTACCTCTATCTCCTCCATTCTCTCAATTTCTGGCTGTCTCTATCCAATAAGCTAATAAAGGGAATAAAAAAAATTTTTTTAAAAAGAAAGAAATATAAAAATATTAAGAGAGAGAAAGAGACAGATACCTGCAGCCCTGCTTCACCATTCATGAAGTATTCTCCCTGCATGTGGGGAACAGGGACTTGAAGCTGGGTCTTTGTCCACTGTAGTAATGTGTGTGCTTAACCAGGTGTGCCTCCCCCTGGTCCCTCAAGCTAGATTATTTTTAGTTTTATTTATTTATTTATTTATTATTTTACCAGAGCACTGCTCAGCTCTAGCTTATGGTGGTGTGGGGGATTAAACCTGGGACCTTGTAGCTTCAGGCATTAGAGTCTGTTTGCATAACCATTGTGCTATCTCCCCCACCCTCAAGCTAGATTTTTAAAAAAATATTTATTTATTATATTTTAATCAGATCTATTTACATCAATGACCTCCCAGAAACTTCTTCAAGGAAGTTCATCTACGCCGATGACATCTGCTGTGCAACTCAGGCATCCAAGTTCGACATCCTCGAGGAAACACGAAAGACATGTCTCTGATATCTGATTACTGTAAAAAAATGGCGACTAATCCCTAGCACTGCAAAAACTGTATCATCTGTTTTCCATCTACACCATGCCTCAGCCTCGCGTGAGCTTAATGTGCAGCTTGGCGATACGAGAATCCGGCATGAAGCCCAGCCAGTCTATCTTGGCGTTACTCTCGATCGCACTCTGTCATTTCACAATCATCTCATAAAAACTGCAGCAAAGGTGGGTGCGAGGAATAACATCATTGCAAGACTGGCCAGCTCCTCATGGGGCAAGAGCGCTTCCACACTACGATCATCATCTCTGGCATTATGCTATTCCACCGCAGAATACTGTGCTCCAGTATGGTTCCATAGCCCCCATGTCCACTTGGTCGATTCCAAATTATATTCCTCCATGAGGATAATTTCTGGAACCATCCGTTCCATGGCTGCCAGTTCTTAGCAACATTGCCCCGCCAGATATTCGTCGGGATGCGGCATCATCTAAGTTCATTTCCCACGTCTACGCTCGACCGGACCTGCCAATATACACGGATATCTTCGCCCACCCTGTCCAACGCTTGACATCTCGTCACCCAATCTGGTCCCCTATGCCTACACTGAACTTCTCTGTTCCAGTCTCTTGGAAACAGAGCTGGCAGTCAGCTGAGGTAAAGAACAAACACCTCATCACAGACCCCTGCAAGCGTCAACCCAGCTTTGACCTAGCACGTTATGATTGGACCCTCCTCAATCGCTATCGAACAGGCCATGGCCGGTGCGCCGCTATGTTCCATCGCTGGGGAGCCAGAGATGACCCGAACTGCCCCTGCGGCTACGGACAGACTGTGACCCACATAGTCAATGACTGCCACCTCTCCAGATTCAAAGGAGGTCTCGAAACTTTACATCAGGCTCAACCTGACGCTGTTGACTGGCTACGGAAGAAGGGCAAACACTAGAAGAAAGAAGAATCAAATCTGGCTTACTGATGATTCTGTGGATTGAACCTGGGACTTTGGAATCTCAGGCATGAAAGTTGTTTGCTATCACCATTATGCTATCACCCCAGCCCTAAGCTAGAGCATAGAAATTTCTGTGGCATGTTTTTTTTGTTGTTGTTGTTGTTTTTCTGTTGTTGCTACCAAGGTTATCTCTGGAATTCAGTGCCTGTATGACAAACCCACCTATTCTGGCAGCCACTTTTCCTTTTTGTTTTTTTCTATTTATTTTATTTGCTAGAACATGACAGGAGAGAGGAAGAGAGACACCACAACACTGCTTCACCACTCATCAAGCTTCCTCCTATTGGTAAGGACCAGGGGTTTGAACCCCTCAGATGACAGGCTGGGGCTTTAGAATGAGGATAGGTGTCAGGGGAGCAGCTTTCTCCACCCAAGAGCCCCTATCCTTCCAGGGAGCTGAAACCACATTGCTGCTCTGGTAATTCCTTGTTGCCCCAAGGTTACACCCAGCCTTCCCACGCCCTGCAAGGAAGACAGAAACCAGCAATACAGTCCTTCATGTCAAGAAGGTGGTCAGGGAATCATTTGGAGGGGGCTGCTGTTCAGAGACAGTTGTGGTGCCCCAGGACTGGGTTGAATACTTTGAGAGACCTCGATAGTGCCTGGGGTGCTAGTAGACAGGAGAGCCTGCCATTTGCTGCACTGGTCTAAACAGGAGTGAAGAAACTGAGGAAACAGATCAATTGGTAGAGCAGCAGAAGTTCATGCCTGCAATTCCCAGTTTGATCACTAGTACCCTGTGCTAGAGGGGTATTCTGGCTTGTCTCTGTCTCTTTGTCTTCAGTGAGAGATAAACTTAAATTTTTTTTATTATTTATTTTCCCTTTTGTTACCCTTGTTTTATTGTTGTTGTTGTTGTTCATGTCATCATCATTGTTAGATAGGACAGAGAGAAATGGAGAGAGGAGGGGAAGACAACAGAGACACCTGCAGACCTGCTTCACACCTGTGAAGTGATTCCCCTGCAGGTGGGGAGCCAGGGCTCAAACCGGTATCTTTACACTGGTCCTTACACCATGTGCGCTTAACCCACTGCGCTACTGCCCCGACCCTTGACAAACTTAATTTATAAACTTTAAAGTCAGGACGAGGGAGATAGCATAATGATTATGGAAACAGATTCTCATACCTGAGGTTCTCAGGTCCCAGGTTCAATCCCCAGCATCACCATAAGCCAGAGCTGAACAGTGCTCTGGTAAAAATTAAAAAGCAAACAAGCAAACAAATAAAATAACATAAAAATTAATGACAGGTTAGGGAACTAGACTAATGCTTATACAAAAGGCTCTCATGCCCAAAACTCTGAAATCCCAAATTCAACTCACACCATCACCATGAACCAGAACTGAGCAGTGCTCTGGGAAAATAAAAAAAAAGTTAAAAACAACAGCAATAATAATAACAACTAAATGAAGTGCAGGGTATGACAAATCTGATTGAGTGCACAAATTACCATGTACAAGAACACAGGGTTCAAGCCCCCAGTCCCCACATGCAGGGGGAAGCTCACAAATGGTGGAGCAATGCTGCAGGTGTCTTTCTCTCTCTCTCTCTCTCTCTCTCTCTCTCTCTCCCTCCCTCTCTCTCTCTCTCTCTCTCTCCACTTCATTCTTCCTTTTTTCCTTCTTTTTATTTATTTACTTATTTTTATTTATGGGGGATTAATAGTTTATAGTCTACAGTAAAATACAGTGGTTTGTACATGTATAGCATTTCTCAGTTTTCCACATAACAATCTAACCCTCTCTAGATCCTCCTCTTCCATCATGTTCCAGGACCTGAACCCTCCCTCCACTCCAGAGTCTTTTACTTTAGTGTAATACACTCTCTCCCTTTATATCTCAGTTTCCCCCTGTCTTTATACAATAAAATATTTTTTAAAAAGTAAATGAAAAACTTGTAAATAAAAAATAAATAAGGGGATGGGGCAGATAGCTAGCCCAGTGACTATGCCTTAGGCTCCAAAGTTCCAGCTTCAATCCCCAGCATTGCCATAAGCCAGAGCTGAGCAGTGCTCAGGGATAAATAATAAAAACATTAAAAAAAAAAAAGAGGCAAAAACCTCAAGGCAAGGGCACTCCTAGAAGCCCTGGTTTTCAGAATGTTCTCACCTAAGAGGCCTTGTGAGTCTCCCTTTCAGTCCAGTTCCTCCCTGCTCAGTCAGAAACTCAGATGGGAAAAGGGTGTTGATTCACCCAAGGTCAGGGAGTCTGGAAGCACCTCTCCTTCCACTCTGTTTCTCCGCCCTTCCCCTGGCCTGAGGCTGAGAACCTGGCCTAGAGCTGGTTATCCATGGGCCAGTGTGTCACCCTGGGCTGGCTCCAACCTGGGGCTGCAAACCCCTTAACACAGAGGCCCCTGGTCGGGTGATAAATGTGCTGTGGTAGAGTGGTCTGAGTGGCCAGGTGATGCCTGGGCAGCCCCTAGTCAGGATGGGGCAGTCACCTTCAATATGATGTGCACAGGGCTTGAACTTGGGTTGCACATATGGCAAAGCAAGTGCACTATCCAAGTGAGCTATTTCACCAGTCACTGACTGGGGTTCTAGATTGAGTCACTGGTGGACAACCTACTCTGAATCCAGAACCAGGATGTCCCCAGATTTGCACAGCCACACAGTGTTTTGGTCAGGACCAAGGTGTCTGTACAGCTGGTCAGGCAGAGCTAGCAATAACAGGAGCTTAGCAAGAATAGGCCTCTGGAAAGTGTGAAGTGAGCACAGGTGTGTGAAGTGCTTGGCAGAGTGAAGTGATAGAAGTTATGATGCAAGAGCGAGTAGGTCAGCATGGTCACAAAGCCATTTACTTCCCTGAATGTCCCAGGCTGGGGGGCAACCAACCCCCTCCTTCCTTCCTGAGGACATGGGGCTATACTCCCTCCATAGCTCTCTCCATGCAAAATATACTCCCCAAGTCCAGTTCAAGATCTCACAGTCATAGGGCAGGCAGAGAGCCGTACTTCTTAGGTGTCATTGAAATGCCTAGGAAAGGGAGTCCGGCTGTAGCACAGTGGGTTAAGTGCAGGTGGCGCAAAGCACAAGGACCAGCATAAGGATCCCGGTTCGAACCCCGGCTCCCCAGCTGCAGGGGAGTCACTTCATGCTGGGAAATTGTGCCAATGCAGTCACATCTGCCATGTTGTCCCCTCAGGCTACTGCTAGTTCCCTGGAGAGTTGGGACATTCTCAGAGTGCCTGTTCAGCCATGTTGTGCCCTCAGGACATGCGATATCTGGAGTGCTCTGGTTACTCCTCCCCCCTCCCATTCTCACGAGAGTTATCATCCTATCCTGGAGTGCTATGGTTACTCCTCCCCCTTCCCATTCTCGCGAAATCTACTTCTATAAAAACCCTTCGTTTTCCGCACCTCGCTCTCTTGCCGGCGCTCCACTCTGGTGTTCAGACGCAGGAAAGGTTACTGTGCGAGGCGGCCATTTTCTCTACCTCCACATGGCCCAACCTGCTTCTCTAACACCCAACTCTGAGGTGCCAGCGCGAATAAAGATTTGTGTTTCCTCTTCACTCTGGACCCTCTCTCTCTCTTCTCTGCGGCCCGCGCACCACAACATCAGGCTCTACAACATCTGGCGCCCAACGTGTCCTGCACTCACGCCCAGCCTGAGGTCCAGAAAAGCCGCCCAGACACAGGTAAGTGGCATCTGCCCGCCTCTGTGACCCTGCGTTTCCCTCCACCATGGGATTTTTTCCGTTTTATGAGGAGGTGTCCCAGACATTCTATCCTTCTCTCCTGGGACAGGCTTTCGATCAGGCTTTAATTTCGGACAGGCTTTAATTTTTGCTACACTGTGGGTTCTCATGGCTATATTTACTATTTTCAGGATATGTACAAGGCCTCCTGCCAAAAGGTTAAGTGACCTTGAGGCTGAGATACAGGAGTTAAAGGATATTTGCTTAAGACTTAAATACCCTAAGCAATCTGCAGTCAGCCCCAAAACCGCTGCCTCCGGAGACACGTGTTCGGTTTCTCCTGCAGCAGCTTCCGCTTCCACAACCCCTTCTCCCACTGCCCCCGAAGACACATGTTCGGCTGCTCCTTTGACCCCTGCCCCAGGTGTCCCCACAGACACGTGTTTGGCTCCTTCTGCAGACACATGTTCGGTCCCTTCTGTGGCAGACACGTGTTCAGTTCCTTCTGCTTCTCTGGCCCCGCCCCCTGCTTCCCCTGAGGCTTCCAGTTCTCTAGCCCCTCCTCCTACCGCCCCGGTTTTGGCTTCCCCTGAGGCTTCTGCTTCTCTGACCCCACCCCCTGCTGATACGTCATCATTAAGAGACCTTGTGGCTGAGATACGAGAGTTAAAGGATATTTTTTCATCATTTAAGGACCTTAAACCATTTGCAGTCCACCCCAAGAGCTCCATCCCCGTAGATATGTGTTCAGTTTCCCCTGCGGCCACTACAGCAGTTTCCACGGCACCTTCCACTTCCGTAGATCTCTCCCTAGTGTCATCGAACCAAATCCACACCTTCCCGGTAAACGTGGCCCCGTCTAAACAAAACCCTCAGCCGTGGCAGCCATACTCCGCTAAAGCCCTCGAAACACTCAGACAAGCAGTCAGGGATGACGGAATGCACACTCCATGGACCAAGTCCGTTTTAAGGAGTTTTTACCACCATCTTAACACGCCCCAAGATTGGAAAGATCTGGCTCATGCTGCACTCCCAGATCCCCTCTACCTACAGTGGAAGGCATACTTCCGTGATGAGTGCTCTAGACAGTCGCAGGAAAATAGTAACAAACAGGTAGAATGGGATTCTGATGCTTTGTTTGGAGAAGGAGCTTATGAATCTGGAGCTCAGCAGGCAGAAGCCAGGTTTCCAACCGGTTATTTTGAACAGGTATGCATCTGCGCAACATAAGCATGGGAAAGGGTGACTCCACTCAATGTAGATTCGTCAGTTCCCATTAACTCTATTCGCCAAGGCACTGATGAATCATTAGCGAGCTTCATCTCAAGGGTGAAGACAAGCTTAGAGAGAAAGGTTTATAATCCTGACATCCGTTCACTACTCCTGCGCTCTACTGTCTGGGAAGGCATGATACCACAATTCCGTCAGGCATGCCATAATCTTAAACACCTACACCCAGATAATTGGATTTTAGTGACACAGGAACTTACATCAGGCAATTATGGGGCATCCGCTATGACACAGGTTTATGCAGTTACCCCACATAATCACAATGGGGCCTGCTTTCAGTGCAGTCTACAAGGACATTGGCATAACCAATGTCCTGATAAGCTGCAACCATGCCTCCAGTCAGGGAAACCCCGCCTCCAGTTAGAGCAACCACGCTTCCAGTCAGAGCAACCCCGCTTTCAGTCAGGGAGCCAGAGGCCACGTACTGTTTGTCCAAGATGTCGTAAGGGGTTTCATTGGAAGAGAGATTGTTGGTCCCAATTTCATAAAGATGGTTCACCCCTGAATGGTACAAATTCAGGGCCTGAGATTTTGTGGACCATTCCTGTTCCAGAACAAGGTAACCCTTCTATGACAGTAAAGATTGGCAATATTCCTTTTAAATTTTTGATTGACACAGGGGGCAGCAAAGACGATTTTAAGGCAAGAAGAGGTTCCCCAAGATTGGGAACTCATCCCTGGACCCAGTATATATGGAGTAGGAGGGGTGACCCAATCATTTTGCACACGAGACTCGCTCATGTGGGAAGACCCGGACGGTTCTACCAGACACTTCCGCCCTTTGGTAGCTAATATTAGCACCAACCTATTGGGCAGGGATCTTCTACAATGTCTTGATGTTAGGATATCCACAGATGCCTCTGCAGAGTGTAACACCTGTTCCCGCGAGACCAGGTCTAATCAGCACCCCCAATACTAAATGCTACTGTTTGTAGCCAAACACCCCGCTTAAGCTGGCTTTCTAATGAGCCTGTCTGGGTGGAACAGTGGCCTTTACCTAGGGATAAACTAGAAATTTTAAAAGAGCTCGTCCGAGATCAGTTGTCCTTAGGACACATTCGCCATTCTCAAAGCCTATGGAATACTCCTATCTTTGTGATTAAAAAGTGCTCGGGAAAATGGCGCCTCCTTCAAGATCTCCATGCAGTAAATAAAACCATGCAGGTCTGGGGCTCCCCCCAAAGGGGCTTTCCTCTTGCTTCTGCAATTCCCAAGGGAATTCCAATCATAGCTATTGATATACAAGATTGTTTTTTCTCTATTCCCTTGCATCCACAAGATTGTAAACGTTTTGCCTTCTCTGTTCCTTCTATTAATAATGTCAGCCCTGCTGACAGATTTGAATGGGTGGTGCTGCCCCAGGGTATGGCCACTAGTCCTACTATTTGTCAGGAGGCTGTTAAATCTGCCCTTGTCCCATATATTCATAAGGGCCTTAATATTTTTCATTATACAGATGATATTTTAATATGGGGAAAATCAGATACAGATCTCTATGCCTTACATGATTTTCTCATTCCTGCATTAAAGAAAAGCGGCCTTAATGTAGCCCCTGAGAAGATACAGCTAATCCCTCCAATATCCTTCCTAGGTTCAGAGATTTCTCTAACGGAAATTTGTCCCTTAAAACCTAATGTCACCTTTCCTTCTAACCTTACTCTTGCTTCTTTCCAAAGTTTTCTAGGAAATTTAAATTGGCTTAGGCAGTATCTCTATCTGCCTACAAGCTGCCTCCAACCACTGTTTGACCTGTTAAAAGGAAACAAACAGCCCTCCTCAAAACGTAGGTTAACTCCTGAGGCCTCCTTGGCACTGGAAAGGGATAACCAGGCCCTCCAGGACATGCACCTTGTTCGATTCTCTCCCTCCTCTCCGGTAAACCTTCTAATCTTCAACTCCACCCCCACAGTAGTAGGGACATTGTGGCAAGACCATGGGGTTCTTGAGTGGCTTCACACGCCAGTAGGAGGAACTCCACGACTCCTCACTGAGATAGACGCGTTAGCATTCATGGTTCTCCAAGGGAGAAATAGGTCTGTGCAGGTCTTAGGGAAAGAACCGGATTTAATTATTCTGCCCTTTTCTCTCACAGATACAGAGTGGCTTATACACCATCATTCCCGCTTTGCCATAAGCTCCCTGGGGTTTCCAGGACAAATAGATAACCATTTTCCTTCCAATAAATTGATAGCTTCTTTACCTCTTCTGCCTCTACTAGCACCTAAACTTTTCTCTCGAGATCCCATTCCTTCTGCTCCTACAGTCTTCACTGATGGTGGAAAAAAGGGAGCTGCTGCCCTTATATATTACCCAGACAAACAATCTCCTAAACCTCTCTTTACTGAGCTTCCTGAGAATTCCCCTCAGTACAAAGAACTTTATGCTGTTTTCCTTGCATTAAAAGCTGTACCAGAATCCTTCAACCTTTTTTCTGACAGTGTGTATACTGTTAACTTACTTCCATGGCTTGCTCATTCTTATGTGAAAATTGATGACAACCCACTTTCCCCTCTCTTGATTCAAATCGCCTCTATGCTCTGTTCTCAAACCCAGCCACTATATATTCAGCACCTTCGTTCCCACAGCCCTCTTCCTGGTTCCCTGTCTGAAGGGAATGCTGCAGCTGACCGCCTTGCCTCCACAGGAGCTCTCCTAGTCTCTGTCTCTGATCCTGCTGATTTCCATTCTCTAACCCATGTTAATCTTAAAGGCCTTCGAGCTCGATTTCCTGATGTTCCGTTACCACAATTAAAACATATCCTAGCTACATGCTCTTCCTGTGCAAGTCTCATAAAAACACCTGCTATTCAGACTCTTGGTGTTAACCCCTGAGGCTTAAAAGCTAATGCTATTTGGCAAATTGATGTCACCCACATATCAAACTTTGGCAAGCAAAAATATGTGTTTGTCTCAATTGATACCTTTTCTAAATTTATGTGGGCAACAGCTCAGACAGGAGAAAGCTCTAAAAAGCTTATAAGCCACATGCTCTCCTGTTTTGCTGTGATGAGCTTACCTCTTCAATTGAAAACTGACCATGGACCAGCTTTTACCAGCAAACAATTTAAAGATTTTTGTTCCCTCTGGAACATTACTCATACCACAGGCATTCCCTATAATCCACAGGGACAAGGCATTGTCGAGAGGGCCCATCAAACTCTTAAGGCTCAATTGAATAAAGATAAAGGAGGAATGTATCCCCCCAATATCCAGCTAGCAAAAGCCTTAACTACGTTAAATCTCTTTAATATTTACAATAACTCGGACTTACCTCCTATTATTCTTCACTGGCAAACACCATCTACTCTCCCATCTATTAAGGTCAAATGGAGAGACCCACTCGATAAAATTTGGAAAGGGCCTGACCCTCTATTGACCATGGGAAGAGGTTTTGCATGTATTTTCCCTCATAATTACTCTAAATCTGTCTGGGTTCCTGCCCGCCATGTCCAACAATACCCTCATGATGGCACTGTTATCCCTGAAGAACAAGAAACACAAGAGGACTAGATGCAGGATACATCCCAGGATCCATAATATGACATGGCAGAACCTACAAGTTGGCTCACAGAGCCCTCTCTCCTACCCCTTCCCTGAATGTCTTATGTTATGAATGGCCAGTTGTGTTTTGTGAGTAAGTAAGTGAGTACAGCTATCAAGCCTTCATATGAGGAATCATCTGTTCATATGGTAAGGTATTAAACTGTAAGAAGTTCCTCCATATCCAACCTATGTGAATTAACAACATTCACATATTCTTGTACACTTAACTGGTGTATCTTGTCTTGCCACCATAGGCATGCCTTTGTCAGCCAACAATTTAAAGATGTTTCCCTTTATAACATCACCCATGCCACGGACATCCTTTACTACCCCCAAAGACAAATGGCTGTTCCCCTAGACATCACATCCACTGACTGCTTCCCTTAGACTTAAGATATGATTCCACCTCTTCATACCAATGGATACATTCCCCCTTCCTTACCTGTCTACCCTTAGTTGTGGGACTCTAGCTTGTTTTACTTCTTCTGTTCACAATAGGTCCTATAATTCTTTTTTTCAACATTTTAATTTATTCATTAATGAGAAAGATAGTTGGAGAAAGAAAGAACCAGATATCTTTCTGGTACATGTGCTGCCAGGGATCGAACTTGGGACCTCACGCTTGAGAGTCTAACGCCTTGTCCACTGCGACACCTCCCAGACCACGGTCCTATAATACTTAACAAGCTCATGGCCTTTTACGGCAACAGATTGATGCCATAAAGATGCAACCTATACAAACTGCTAACCACGAGAAGCAGATTGTTTATGTTTCTTCCACAGGAATCCCAGAAAAAAAAAAACATCTGGACCCCTGCACACCCTGACATCACCCACTAGATGGCACGACTACAGTGGCACACGCCCTGAAACCCTAGATGTCACCTGACGCGACCTGAAGAATCTGATTCGCAGACTCCAAGGACAGAACCTTTTTACTGCCTGTCTGCCTTTCCTGCTTTTGCTTTGACCTGTCATGTTTTGGCGGTTCCAGCTCACAATCTACAGAAAAGCAGAATTCCAGAGGCTGACCTTCCTCATGCAGCATTTTATCCCCTGCCATTTCTCCCCCTAGTCGCCTACTTTGGACTGAGACTTCTATCAGACTTGCTGGTATACCCTTTGGACACTTTAGACAATTTTACAGCAGCTTCCTTCCCTTCACGTTGCTGGTTTTTCATAGACTGACCCTGAGTAGTTCATAGACTTTACACACTGTTGCCCTGGGCATTAGATAAAAGGAAAGGGGGAGATGCTGGGAAATTGTGCCAATGCAGTCACATCTGCCATGTTGTCCCCTCAGGCTACTGCTAGTTCCCTGGAGAGTTGGGACATTCTCAGAGTGCCTGTTCAGCCATGTTGTGCCCTCAGGACATTGTCTATATCCCTGCGATATCTGGAGTGCTCTGGTTACTCCTCCCCCCTCCCATTCTCACGAGAGTTATCATCCTATCCTGGAGTGCTATGGTTACTCCTCCCCCTTCCCATTCTCGCGAAAGCTACTTCTATAAAAACCCTTCGTTTTCCGCACCTCGCTCTCTTGCCGGCGCTCCACTCTGGTGTTCAGACGCAGGAAAGGTTACTGTGCGAGGCGGCCATTTTCTCTACCTCCACGTGGCCCAACCTGCTTCTCTAACACCCAACTCTGAGGTGCCAGCGCGAATAAAGATTTGTGTTTCCTCTTCACTCCGGACCCTCTCTCTCTTCTCTGCGGCCCGCGCACTACAACATCTGGCTCCACAACAACTTCACAGGCGGTGAAGCAGGTCTGCAGTTGTCTATCTTTCTCTCCTCCTCTCTGTCTTCCCCTCCTCTCTCCATTTCTCTCTGTCCTATCCAACAACGACAACAACAATAAAACAACAAGGGCAACAAAAGGGAATAAATAAATAAGATAAATATTTTTTTTAATTTTTAAAAAAAAGAAAAGAGGATTAGACTGATCTATATACAAGCATTAAACTTCTTGTGAATCATGCCCATATGAGCAATGCAAACAAACAAACAAACAAAAAAGAAGTGCCTAGGAAAATAGCTCTACTGGTTAAGAGTGTCAGACTTGCATGCCTGAATCTTGATTCAATCCTTAGTACTGTATGTACCAGAGTGATGCTCTGGTTTCTCTCTCTCTCTCTCTCTCTCTGTCTGTCTCTCTCTCTCCTGCCCTCCCTCCCCACTCCCTACCTCTTTGAGTATCATGCTTTGCCCTGTATATCATCCACATTTGAGCCCTACCCCCTCTGCATTGAAGAGTGTTGGTACTGTGTTCTTTTAAACTCTCTCTGCCTCTGAAAAGCTGAGGGGAGCTACAGGTGATGTGATGAAATTGTGGGGAAGGAAATTGGATTTTAGGGTCTAGAAAAGAGGAGTGTCCCAAAGAAAACACCTCAAGGTTTCAACTGGAACTCTCAAAGAGGAGAGAGATGAGTGAGAATTAATCAAGTCTCAACAAAACCATAGTGAATACAACTTCTTCTAGAACTTAGATGTTTAAATGTTTGCCAGAAGGGAACACAAAAGCTAAGAAGACAACAATGCTTGGTCTGGGAAGACAGCATAATAGTTATGAAAAAAACTCTCATGCCTGAGGCACCAAAGGTCCCAGGTACAATCCCCCAGCACCACTATAAGCCAGAACTGAGTAGTACTCTTGTTTCTCTCTGTATCTCATTAAAAATAAATAAATAGGGGGGCGGGTGGTGGCGCACCTGGTTGAGCGCACATGTTACAATGTGCAAGGACCTGGATTTGAACCCCCAGTCCCCACCAGCAGAGGGAAAGCTTTACAAGTGGTGAAGCAGTGCTGCAGGTGTCTCTCTGTCTCTCACCCTCTCTATCCCTCCCTCCCCTCTCGATTTCTGTCTCTATCCAATCAATAAATAAAGATAATTAAAAAATTAAAATGATAATAATAAAGGGAGTCCAATGGTAGCGCAGCGGGTTCAGCACACATGCTGCAAAGCGCAAGGACCAGCAGAAGGATCCTGGTTTGAAGCCCCAGCTCCCCACCTACAGGGGCGTCACTTCACAAGCGGTGAAGCAGGTCTGCAGGTGTCTTTCTCTCCCCCTCTCTTCCCCTCCTCTCTTCATTTCTCTCTGTCTTATCCAACAATGATGACATCAATAACAACAATAATAACTTCAACAATAAAACAACAAGGGCAACAAAAAGGAATAAATAAATATTTTTTAAAATTAAATAAATAAAAATGTAAAAAAAAGGAGGAGGAGGAAGAAATAATGCTCTGGCTTTTTTTTTTTCTTTTTTCTTTTTTTTTCTTCTCTTTCCTTTCCTTTCCTTTTTTTTTCAGTGTAGAATGGTGCAGTAGCAGCTGGGCTTGAACCTGGGTCACATACATGGCTAAGTAGTGCACTGTCCAAATGAGCTATTTCACTGGCTCTTGACTTTAGTTTTTGACCATAACTTTTTCCTATACATTATCTGGCATTGAGTCAAAATTGACCTGACGTCTTAGCAGATGACACCCACCCAATAGTGAGAAACCAAGGGGGGGGGAAGGTAATAGGGCTGGAGAGACTACATAATGGTTATGCAAAGACTCTCATGCCTGAAGCTCTGAGGTCACAGGTTCAATTTCCAGTACCACCATTAAGCCAGAGCTGAGCCATGCTCTGGTCTTTCTCTCTGTATCTGTCTCCCATTAAAATAAAATAAATAAAATATTTTTTAAAAGATAATAGAATAGTCTATAAGGTGGCACAGTGAGTAAAGCACTGGACTCTCAAACACGAGGTCCCAAATTCAATCCCAGCAGCATATGTACCAGAGTGATGTCTGGTCCTTCCTCTCTCTCTTCCTATCTTTCTCATGAATAAATAAATAAAAATATTTAAAGAATAAAAAAGATAATAGATAGGCCCACAGAAAATGTATCTGTTAGCTTTTTTAAATTTTTATTTATTTTCCCCTTTTTTGTTGCTGTTGTTGTTTTTTTATTGTTGTTGTAGTTATTATTGTTGTTGTTGTTAGATAGGGCAGAGAGAAATGGAGAGAGGAGGGGAAGACAGAGGGGGGAGAGAGAAAGACACCTGCAGACCTGCTTCACTGCTTGTGAAGTGACTCCCCTGCAGATGGGGAACTGGGGGCTCGAACCCGGATCCTTATGCCGGTCTTTGTGCCACGTGTGCTTAACCCACTATGCTACCCCCCAACTCCCTTCTGTTAGCTTTTTAGACTTGGACTTTTAAACATAAGCAGGGGGCCAGGAGATAAACTGGAATATTGTGAGCACACCTTAATTGTATGGTAATGGCTGACGTCTGTGACACTCACCCCTGCTCTCAACAGAATGACAAGAAAGTACATCAAGTTGATCTAGCGTGATAGCTGGGTTATCACAGGTTCTATGACCACACTGCTATTGTTGTGAACAAGTTCTAACAGCTATAAATACACGTGCACCAGCCACTGAGCCTATGTGCTTGTCTGCAGAATGAGTTTCAAAAATATATATATATGCCTGCTTCAAAGGGTCCTTGTATGAGACAATTCATAAAATCTGTAAGGGCTTAGCACAGAATAAACTTACTCTGATAGGATTGTTATTATTATTATTATTATTATTACCAGCACCAGAGCACTGCACACCTCTGGCTTATGGGAATTGGATCTGGGACTTTTGGTACTTAGGCATGAAAGTCTTTTTTTTTTTTTTTTTTGCCTCCAGGGTTGTCACTGGGGCTCAGTGCCTACACCATGAATCCAATGCTCCTGGAGGCCATTTTTTCCCCCTTTTGTTGCCCTTGTTGCTGTAGCCTTGTTGTGGTTATTATTGTTGTAGTTGATGTCGTTCGTTGTTGGACAGGATAGAGACATGGAGAGAGGAGGGGAAGACAGAGAGGGGGAGAGAAAAATAGACACCTGCAGACCTGCTTCACCGCCTGTGGGGAGCCGGGGCTCGAACCAAGATCCTTACTCCAGTCCTCGCTCTTTGTGCCATGTGCACTTAACCCGCTGCACTACCGCCAGACTCCCCCCACTAATTTTTTTAAATACAATTAAGAAACATAATTTAGCACAAATAGCAAAGTTAGTATTCAGAAGGAAGCAGCTAGCATTTTGGTGCACAGTCTAATGGTAATAATGTACATCTATTAGCAAAGAAAAGGGCTTTTGACAAGCACCAAGCTCATACTGAACAGACTGTTTTTGCAAGCAGCTATTCTTTCAATGAGCCAAAGGAGATCCACAGGCAAAGGTGTTGGTTTCCGTTTCATTTGTTGTATTGAAAGACACAGCACTAACTAGAGGTGGTAGAGCATCTGCATGTCGTAAAATCCATCTCCAGGGTATTTTTTTTCATCTTCCAAGTCAGAATCTCTCCCCTTTCCTACACCCATTCTGCCTTCCACTTCTGCAAATCTGTTGTCCAGATCTAAGCACTTCATTAAGGTGGAAGCCCACATGACCTGTTGCTCAGTGCTGGCTCATTTCACTGAGTACAGTATTCTCAAAGGTCCTCCACATCGTGCCATGTGACAGGTTTTGTGTATGTTTGTTGTTGTTTCCAGAGCACTGCTCAGCTCTTTATGGTGGTGCTGGGAATTGAACCTGAGACTTAAGAGCCTCAGGCATAGTCTTTTGCACAACCATTATGCTTTCTTCCCAACCCATTAAGTGCTACTTTTTAATCTGATAATTTTGTATGACCTCTGAATGATGCTTTTATTAAAATGGGTCATGGTAGAATAAAAGTTCTCCATGCCTGGTCTATATGAATGGAATGGGATGGGGAGAGTCAGTATGGGAAGGATGGAATCATGCAAATAAATAAATAAGCGAAGGAAATAAAAAGAAACTCATATGAAATACATTTTTTTATTTATTATTTTATTTGTTAATGAGAGAGATAGGAAAAAGGAAAGAAAACCAGAACTTCACTGTGGTATATGTGATGCCAGGGATTGAATTTAGGACCTCATACTTGAGAATCCAACAATTACCTCCCAGACCACTGAAATACATTTCTTTTAAATTTAAAAAAATTTAGGAGGGCGGGCAGTGGCACACCAGGTTAAGTGCACATAGTATGAAGCGCAAGGACTGGCACAAGGATCTCAGTTCAAGTCCAAGTCCCCCCACCTGTATGGGAGACACTTCACAAGCAGTGAAGAAGGTCTGCAGGTCTCTCTTCCTCTCTCTTCCTCTCTATCTCTCCCTCCTCCCTCACTTTCCCTTTATCCTGCCAATAAAATGGAAAAAAATGGCCACCAGGACCAGTGGCTTCATAGCTATAATCTTGCTGGCAATAAATAAATATATAAATAAATAAAATAAGTTAAAAAATAAATTGGAGGGAGTTGGGTGGTAGTGCAGCGGGTTAAGCACACATGGCACAAAGCACAAAGACCTGCTCAAGAATCCCGGTTCAGCCCCCAGCTCCCCACCTACAGGGAAGTCGCTTCACAGACAGTGAAACAGGTCTGCAAGTGTTTATCTTTCTCTCCCCTTCTCTGTCTTCCCCTCCTCTCTCCATTTCTCTCTGTCCTATCTAACAAGGACAACATCAGTAACAACAATAGTAATAACTACAACAACAATAAAAAACAAGGGCAACAAAAGGGAAAATAAATAAAATTAAAGGTATATATATATATATATAAAATTTTTAAATTCTGAAAAAAATTAAATTGGAGTAACTGACATTCAGTAGAACATCTGCCTTGCCATGCCCTTGATTTGTGACACCATATGGAATTGCCACCACCCAGGAAAAGCTTTAATGTTGTCTGTCTGTCTCTCTCTCTCTCCCTAAAGCAGGAAAATTACATATTCAAGAGGCTCCAGGACAAAAAAATAAATATAAATAAATTGAGCTAGATTATAGTTGACTATAACATTAAGGTTTATCATTCGGAAGTCAGGCAGTAGCGCCATGGGTTAAGCACACTTGTCGTAAAGCCCAAGTACCAGTATAAGGATCCCGGTTTAAGCCCCCGGCTCCCCACCTGCAGAGGCATCGCTTCACAGGAGGTGAAGCAGGTCTGCAGGTGTCTTTCTCTCCCCCTCTCTGTCTTCCTGTCCCCTCTCGATTTCTCTCTGTCTTATCCAACAATGACATCAATAACAACAATAATACAACAAGGGCAACAAAAGGGAATAAATAAATAAATAAAAATTTTTTTTTAAAGTTCACCATTCAATGAGTGTTCTATTTTAGAGACAGAAAGAGTGCAGGAGACCGCAGCACTGAAGCTTCCTTCAGTGCAATGGAGGCCAGACTCAAACCAGGGTTGTGCACATAGCAAAGCAAGTGCACTATCCAAGTGAGCTATTTCACAGGTGCTCAGTGAGTTTTGACGAATATAAATCTCCAGGATGTATAAGGTCTTGCTACAAAGCCAGTAAGTATAGGCAGAGGGCAAGATTCTACACAACTGCTGGGATAAGCACAGAACTGTTAGTCAAGGCCTGGCTACTTGGCCTGGTACCTACCATAAACCTGGCATGGCTTTAGACAAGTCCTTGTTCTCTGGCCTATAGGTGATGAAGCCAATCCCAGGTCTCATGGCATTCTAAGCTGTGGAGAAGGAGACTTCCTGGAGCTCTGGGGAATGCCTGGACTGTGTACACAAACATTTGCAAAGGATCCCTCTGATCTAAATCTCAAAGAACAGAGATAGAAGAAAATTACAGTGAAGATAACCAGAGCAGGAGGCAGGCAGTAGCGCAGTGGGTTAAGCACATGTCGCGCAAAGAGCAAGAACCCGCATAAAGAACCTGGTTCGAGCTCCCGGCCCCCCACCTGCAGGAAATTCACTCCACAGGCAGTGAACCCCTCCTCTCTTTCTCTCCCCCTTTGTCTTTCCCTCCTCTCTCCATTTCTCTTTGTCCTATCCAGCAACAACGGCATCAATAACTACAACAATAAAACAACAAGGGCAACAAAAGGGAATAAAGAAAATAAATAAATAAAAAGATAGAAAGAGCCAGCCAAAGCAGGCCCCACAGCTTGTAGGGATGAACCAGATGCCTGAAAATAAACCTCTGCAGTCCCAGAGAGACATGCTGAGGAGATTAACATCAAGGTTGCAAGTAAGGGCCAGCAAGATAGCTCACATGGACAGTACACTATGGGGCTGGGTGGTGGCACACCTGTCTGAGTGCACATGTTACAGTGCGCAAGGACCTGGGTTCAAGCCCCCGGTTCCCGCCTGAAGGGAGAAAGCTTTGAGAGTGGTGAAGCAGTGCTGCAGGTGTCTCTGTCTCTCTCCCTCTCTATCTTTTCCTTCCTCTCAATTTCTGGCTGTCTCTATTCAACAAATAAAGATAATTTAAAAATTAAAAAACAAAACAAAGCACTGCTTTGCTATGTGTGTGAGCCAGGTTCAAGTCTGACCTCCACTGCATTGAAGGAGGCCTTGATGCTCTGGTGGGTCTCTCTCTCTCTCTCTCTTTCTCTCTCTCTGCCTTCCCTGCCTCTATCTAAAGAAATAAAAAGCACAATGCTACCTTGCCCTTCTCTCTCATCTGTACCAAGGTCCTGTGGCAGGAAGCAGGGTGGAATTATTCTCTCCCCCTTCTCAGGTGAAATGGGGCCTGGGTCTTTGGACTGCACCCTACCAGCTCTTTTGCAAACCACTAGGCCCAGCAGAACAGGAACTCATAGTAGGGTCATAGTCAGCCACAGACTACCTCCTACTGGGTGGTAATTCTTGTAGTTCTTCCAAGAGTCCAAGCTCTCTCTGCTGTGCAGCAGAGTAAAAAGAGACCAGAGAAGGTTTGTGGCTTGTCAAGGTTACACAGCAAGTAGGTAGAAGAGATGGTTCATGGGAGTCCGGCGGTAGCACAGTGGGTTAAGCACATGTGACGCAAAACACAAGGATCACCGTAAGGATCTGGGTTCAAGCCCCGGCTCCCCACCTGCAGGGGAGTCACTTCACAGGCGGTAAAGCAGGTCTGCAGGTATCTGTCTTTCTCTCCCCCTCTCTGTCTTCCTCTCCTCTCTCCATTTCTCTCTGTCCTATCCAACAATGACGACATCAATAACTACAACAATAATAAAAAAAACAAAGGCAACAAAAGGGAAAATAAATAAATTTTAAAAAAAAGAGCTGGTTCATGAGGCTCCCCACCAGTTGGGGCCCAGGCCCTGACAATACTGCCTCATGCTTCACAACACTGCTGGGTCAAGCTGTTTTCCAACAGATGCTATGCATGAAATATACTGGAAATGTGATGGCAAGGCCCTTAACTCCATCCCCAGGCAGGAGGGACAAAGCAGCACTAAGTGACAGGAGTCTGTTGCCTGCACAGGTGATAATTCTGCCTGCAGGGCTGCAGGGTGATGCTCCAGCTTTGCTCCTGAGTGAGAGGCCCAGGTGTCATGACGTCCATGAACCACAGTCAGAGTTCATGAGTGCTTAGCAGCAACCCTTCTCCCTCCCCCCATTTCACCATGTGGTGTGTGAAGCTCCATAGAGGGCAAGCCAGTTGCCTGAGGACTCACGGCATTCATTCAACAGCCTATCCTGTGCCTGCTGTGGCAAGGACTGGACTTGGGGACATAAGAACAAAACAAGCAGGGACACTAAAAGAGAACAGAAGAGCCAAAAGTTCTAGTCTCCCAGAGATTGCACAGCAGTGGAGGAATTGGGGGGAAAAATAGATAAACACAGGCTCTCAGGGACTGAGATCTGGGTTCTAAAGAGAAGTCTAAGTCTCTCCAGGAAGGAGGTTGTCTTGCTTAGGTCATCTTTGCCAAAGAGTAATGAGATGTTGACATCAGATTGCTTGACCAGGAAGAAGCTTCCAGAAGATTTAGATTTTTGTCCAAAAGGGAAAAGTGAAATCTGAGGTAAGGAAAAGGAACTTTGGGTGGGAGGGACCTAGAAGAAGCAGCAGCTCAGAGTTCCTTCTGTATCCTGTTGGAAGGGAACCATTGACAAGTTGATGTCACTATTTCTCAAATGGGGTTCTAAGGAACACAGAATCAGGAGGTTGGCTTCCTATGAGTTTGGGGAAACTGCCTCCATAGCTTCCTTCTTAGACATTCACCCTGAGCTTAAAGACTGGTGTTTCCTGCCTCAGCATCCTCATTTGGCGTGGCTGAACCTGTTTCCTAAATTGCGGGGGGGGGGGGGGGGGGGAAGGGATTTGTTTTGTTTTGTTTTTTATTTATTTTATTTTTGAGAGAGATGCAGAGAGAAAGACAGACAGAAACACCAGAACACTGCTCAGCTCTGGTTTATGAAGGTACAGGGGATTGAACCTGGGATTTCAGAGCCTCAGGCATAACAGTCTTTTTGCATAACCACTATGCTATCTACCCCTGCCCAGCAGTTTTTTTTTTTTTTTCCTCCTCCAGGGTTATTGCTGGGCTCGGTGCCTGCACCATGAATCCACCACTCCTGGAGGCCATTTTTCCCCCCTTTTGTTGCCCTTGTTGTAGCTTCGTTGTGGTTATTATTATTGCCCTTGTTGATGCAATTCATTGTTGGATAGGACAGAGAAAAATGGAGAGAGGAGGGGAAGACAGAGAAGGGGAGAGAAAGATAGACACCTGCAGACCTGCTTCACCGCGGGGAGCCGGGGGCTCGAACCGGGATCCTTACGCCGGTCCCTGCGCTTTGTGCCACATGCGCTTAACCCACTGCGCCACCGCCCAACCCCCTGCCCAGCAGTATCTTATAGATAGACAAGAAGGAGACAGAGAAGGGGTGGGGTGGGAGACATCACAGCATCTAAGCTTTTTCTAATTCAGTGGGGGCCCAGCTTGAACCTGGGTAAGGCACTCTCCAAATGACCTGTTTTTCCAGCCCCCTAAAATGTTTCAATGACAGGTTCCATCCTGGGGAGACTATCTGTTCCCAATTTGAAGGCTATTCCTGAGGTAATCATACCCCTGAAAAGAATATGTCCTCTCCATAACCCCTGCCCCCCATGCCACACCCATTATTATGATCATTACCAGTGGAAAGACAGCATAATCGTTATGCAAATGACTTCCATGCCTGAGGCTCTAAGTCCCAGGTTCAATCCCTAGCACTGCCTTAAACCAGAGCTGAATAATGCTGTCGTCCCTCTCTCTCTATGTCTCTCTCTCTCTCTCTTCCCCCCTCTGTATCTCTCTCATTAAACCAAAACAAATGAATATTTTCAAAAACAAAAAACATTCTCATCATTGGGAGCAGGGGCCAAAGCTCCTACTGCAGCTCCAGCCTTCAGGGATGATGTAACAGGTCTATTACTCAACCAACCAACAAAGGCAATATGGACTCTGGCCTCCTGAATCAAAGATCTCACCCAAGCCACAGGGCAGCTCATTTCTGGCTACTCTTCCACCAGAGAAAAGGCCTGGGGGAGCCTGGGCAAGGAAACTCCTCAATACCCTGAAGGTCATTAAACACTAAGGCAGTCTGCCCTACCCCCGCCTTTTTTCTCCTAGAAATAAGTCCCTCTCCCCAACTTTGAAATCTTTTTTAAAAATTTTATTATTTATTTATTATTATTTTGTCTCCAGGGTTATCGATGGGGCTCATTGCCTGCACTACAAATCTACTGCCCTTGGAGGCCATTTTTCCCATTTTGTTGCCCTTGTTGTTAACCTTGTTGTTTTTGTTGTTATTGTTGTTATCGCTGTTGTTGTTGGATAGGATAGGGAGAAATGGAGAGAGGAGGGGAAGACAGAAAGGGAGAGAGAAAGATAGACACCTGCAAACCTGCTTCATCACTTGTGAAGTGACCCCTCTGTAGGTGGGGAGCTGGGGGCTGGAACCAGGATCCTTACACCAGTCCTTGAGCTTTATTTACATCATGTTCACTTAATCTGCTGCTCTATTGTCTGCCCCCCCACCAACTTTGAAATCTTAACCCAGAGTACTGCCACCTCCAGGAGAGCCTCCATGACTGCCTTTTCCCTGTCTTTTCTTTCTGGCCCTCTCTGGTTCCCCTTTTCAGTCTCCTAAACGTGTGCCCTGTGTGTAGAGATGGCCATGAGCAGGGGTCTAGAGCAGGCGGTTGGCAGGGCAGGGTAGGGCCTAGGGCCACTGCAAGAGGGGTAGGGCTTGAGGTTCACCAGTGTGGCTGGGCCCATTTCATTACATTTTACTTTCAGTTACAAAGAAGATCCCTTGATGGCCACACTGGCCTTGACGGTCTGTGGGTTGTAGTTGTCCTGGTCCTGGTGTGGCTAAAATATTATATGAATGGGAAACAGGACTTAGGATCTTGGGAGATTCTGGAGCTCCCACCAAATCTAGATGTGACTCTAGATAACTACCACCAACAACACACACACATGCACACGCACACACACTCCCCCCTCCCAGAGCTGCTCATTCAGCTCTGGTTTATGGTGGTGCTGGGGATTGAACCTGGGACCTCAGAGCCTCAGGCATGAGAGTCTTTTGCATAACCATTATGCTGGCTCCCCTGCTTCCTCTCCTTGTTTTGAGCTTCAGTTTCTTCTGTGAACTGGATACACTGCTTGCTTTGTTGTCTGGCAGGCTGGAAGAATGCTCCCCCCTCTGTAATAGAAGCAGATGTTTACTTAGCACCTACTACATATACCAGTCTTATTTGAAGCACTTTGTTGTTGTTTTAATCTTTTTTTATTTTTAATTTTTCTTCTTCTTTTTAACCAGAGCACTGCTAAGCTCTAGCTTATGGTGGTGGGGAGGACTGAACCTGAGACTTTGGAGCCTCAGGCATGAGAGTTTTTGCACAACCATTATGCTATCTACCCTCTCCCCCCCAGTACTTTACAAAGTACTTACTCCTCATAGTACTATTATTAGCTGGTATGTGCTTTTGTCACCCCTTCATTACAAAGAAACTAATTCAGTCTAGGAGGTGGTGCAGTGTATAAAGTGTTGTACACTAAAGGCTAAAATGCCAAGTTTGATCCCTAGCAGCGCATGTGATATGGAGTGATGACTGGTTCTCTCCCTCTCCCTCCCCCGCTCTCTCTCTCTCTCATTGATAAATAACACCTTAAAAAAGGGAAAGAGAAAACTGCATGTTTCCAAGGTTTATAGCTGGTCATTCGTAGTCATGGGATCTCCAACTGTATGTAAGAATAACCTGAAGAGACTTTGACAGCACAGGTCAACATAATACCTGTAGCTGCCACTCATCTTCCTTATATTTTAGAACATGGGCTTTGATACCTTTCTCTTGGATTTTCACCAGTTTCAGTTAGAATGAGTATAAGAAATTTTAACTTATTCAGCAGGTTTAACTTATTCAGCAGGTTTCAGATACTGAAGATTGTGACAGAGACCAGTTGCTGGAGTTTTGCTTTTTAGCAAGGTCTGTTACCAGGAAAGCTATCCTCATCTGCTCCTAGGATGTAATCGGCAATAGAGAGAAGGAGAATTGTTATTCCCATAAGTTCGAGTCCCGGTCTCACACAAGGAAGACCAGAATCACATGCCTTTATTAGCAAGGTTAAGCTTGGGCCGTCGATACCCTTATACGCAAGGGGAAAGTCTGCGACCCCGATCATTTCTCATCCCACCTTTTTATAGTTATCTCAGGGTGGGTACAGGTGGAAATATTTGCGCAGAACGAGGAACAGTTGGTCTCGGGTTAATGGCTGTTCTCAATATTCGGGGCTTTTCTTTAACTTCACAGAATCAAAAAGAACCAAGATGAGACAAGGAAAAGTGTGGCAGGGGCTACACAGCCATAGTCTTGAGGTTTGAAGATTGATCAAAGCATCCCATCTTTCTCTGGTTTGATAAAAATAAAATATTTAATAAAAAAAAGAGCGAGAAAAAGAAGAAAAGAGAGAAACTAAGATGGCTGGGGAGATAGTACAGTGACTATGCTAAAAGACTTTTTTTTTTCCTCCAGGGTTATTGCTGGGCTCGGTGCCTGCACCATGAATCCACCGCTCCTGGAGGCCATTTTTCCCCCTTTTGTTGCCCTTGTTGTTGTAGCCTCGTTGTGGTTATTATTATTGCCATTGTTGATGTTGTTTGTTGTTGGATAGGACAGAGAGAAATGGAGAGAGGAGGGGAAGACAGAGAGGGGGAGAGAAAGATAGACACCTGCAGACCAGCTTCACTGCCTGTGAAGCGACTCCCCTGCAGGTGGGAATCCGGGGGCTCGAATCAGGATCCTTACACCGGTCCCTGCGCTTTGCGCCACATGCACTTAACCCACTGTGCCACCGCCCGACCCCCTAAAGACCTTTTTTTTTAACCAGAGAACTACTCAGCTCTGATTTATGGTGGTGCGGAGATTGAACCTGGGACTTTGGAACTTCAGACATGAGAGTCTGTTTGCATAACCATTATGATATCTACCCCACCCAAGACTTTCTTCTCTTAAATAAATAAGTAAATCATTGGAGGCCAGGTGGTGACACACCTGGTTAAGCACACATAGTACTATGTGCAAGGAAAGAGTTCAAGTCCCTGCTCCCCACCTGCAGCAGGGACGCTTCACTAGCAGTGAAGCAAGTATCTATCTTCCTCTCTCTCCATCTCTATCTTCCTCTCCCCTCTTAATTTCTCTCTTTTGTATATAAAAAAAAGAGTTCAACACTTTATTCATTGTGCCACCTCCTGGGCTATCTCTTGGCCACCAAAAGTGGTGGATTTGTAGTGGTGGTACCCAGCTCCAGGGAACTCTGGAGGCAAGAAAAAAAATTGCAAATCACCTATTTGTTAATGAGAGAGAGAACCAGAGTACCACTTTGGCACATGCTATGCCGGGGTCAAACTCAGGACCTCATACTTCAAGAGTTCAGCACCTTAGGGGCTAGGTAGTGGTGAACCTGGTTGAGTGCACACTATAGTGCACAGGACCCATGTCAAGTCCCTGGTCCCTACCTGTAGGAGGACGCTTCATGAGTGATGAAACAATGCTGCAGATGTTTCTTTCTCTCTCTTCGACTACTTAGGTTTTCTTTATTTTATTTTTACCAGAGCACTGTTCAGCTGTGGCTTATGGCGGTGGCAGGGGATTGAACCTGGAACTTTGAAGCCTCAGGCATAAGAGTTTCTTTGCATAACCATTATGCTATCTCCCCTGCCCAATGTTTCCCCCCTCTCTTACTCTCTTCTCTATCCTCCTTCTTAATTAAAAAAAAAATTAAAGATATTTATTTATTCCCCTTTGTTGCCCTTGTTGTATAGAGTTATTATTGTTGTTGTTATTGATATCGTTGTTGTTGGATAGGATAGAGAGAAATGGAGAGAGGAGAGGAAGACAGAGAGGAGTTGAGAAAGATAGACACCTGTAGACCTGCTTCACCACCCGTGAAGGGACTCCCCTGCTGGTGGGGAGCCGGGGGCTTGAACTGGGATCCTTACTCCGGTCCTTGCTCTTTGCGCCACCTGCGCTTAACCCATTGTGCTACTGCCTGACCGCCCCCCCCTTAATTTCTCTGATATATATATTTCAACACCTTATTCTTTGTGTCACCTCCCAGGCCACATTAAAGACTTTCATGGCTGAGGATCCAGGATCCCAAGTTCAATTCCTAGCACCAGCACCACCACAATCCAGAGCTGAAGAATGTTCATGTTTAACAAAAAATTAATTAATTAAATCAGATTAAATTAAATTAAATTAAAATGAATATGGTACTCCTTTTGGCCCAGAATAAGGCACAGTGTGTAAAATATTGGCCTCTCAATCATGAGGGAGTCCTGTTTTTGTTTTTTTTTTAAGACCAGATGCATCCTGATTCTGATTTTTTAAAAAAATCTTTATTTATTATTTACTGGATAGAGACAGCCAGAAATTGGGAGAGTAGGAGGTGACAGAGAGACACCTGCAGCCCTGCTTCACCATTTGTGAAGTCACCTCCTGCAGGTGCGGAGCTGGGGCCTCGAACCGGGATCCTTACACCAGTCTGTGTGCTTTACGCCATGTGTACTTAACCTGCTAGCTATCACTAGGCCCCAGGGGCCTGTTTTTGATCCCTGGTACCACATGTGCCAGAATTATGCTCTAATTCTGTCTCATGAATAAACAAAATTTTTAAAAATTTTCAGCATAGAGACAGTGTGTGAAAGCACTGAAGGTTCCTTTCATATAGTGGATCTGGGCTTGAATCTGGGTCACACACATAGCAAAGCAATGCACTGTCCAAGTGAGCTATTTCACTGGCAGTAAACTTTTTTTTTTTTTTTAATAGGAAACTAGGGCAGAGAGGTGAAGGAACTTGCCCAAGGTTGCACATATATGGTGTGGGGTAGTAGCAGAGCTAGGACTATACAACCTTTGTGTACACACACACACACACACACACACACACACACACACACATATTAATGAAAGAGATCATCACATCTGACAAAGAGAGACCATAGCACTACTCAGTTCTGATTTATAGTGGTATGGGGCATTGAACCTGGGATTTTGGAGCCTTAGGCAGGAATTTTTTTTTTTTTTTGGCCTCCAGGGTTATCACTGGGGCTTGGTTTCTACATTATGAATCCACTGCTCCTGGAAGCCACTACTACTACTACTACTACTACTACTACTACTACTACTACTACTACTACTACTACTACTGGATAGGACAGAGAGAAACTGAGAGAGGAGGAGGACTAGAGGGAGAGAGAAAGATTCACTGTGAAGCAGACTTGCTGCAGGGTGAAGAGTAGGGCTAGAACCCTTGTGTGGGTCCTAGTGCTTTGTACTATATACTATGTGTGCTTAACTGGGTGCCCTATCACCAGGCCCCCTTTTCACTATTTTATAGATAGAGGCTGTGAAAACTCAGCGAAGCAAATTAACTTGTCTGACAACACACAACCAGGATACACAAACTGGAATCTGAACCTAACTCTTGGTCCTTTTTCCTTTGTCCATGGTATAGGACAGGCAAGTGGCCTGTGGAGAGAACAGTGTCACTCTAGGACTTTTGTTCTGGGGGAGAGAGTCCTCCAGCCATGGTGGGAGGGGGGAACGTGTGACTGCTTAGGGCCATGAGGCCATTCTCCTGCCCTGGCACATGTTTGCTTGAGTTGGCCTGGTTGGGGTGGGGATGGGGCATCCTCGTTTCACAGGTGCTGACTGGGTCTCAGGTGGTCAAGGGGGGGAGGAGTCTGCTGAGGGAAGTGGAGCCCAGGGTTCTGATCTTGGTTCTGCCACCCTGGCATCCTGATCAATTCTGTGGGATTCCATGGGGCTTAGCTCTCACCAGCTGGTTGTTCCTCTCCTGGAGAGCCTTGGGGAATGCAGTGTGATTCAGACAGAAGCAGGCTACTGCAAGTGAAGACAGGCCAGGGCTTCCTCAGATGGTGTGGAGGCAGCACTCCCCCATACAGTTATGGAGGGGAAGAATATAGAACTGCCCGACATGCACTCTGACCTCAGTTATGTCAAATGGACATTCAAAAGACTAAAAAACTCTCAGCCTGGGAAGTTGTTCAGTGGACAAAACCCTAATTCTCAAGCATGGGGTCCCAAATTCAATGCCCAGGATTGCATGTGTCAAGTGATGCTCTATTTCTCTTTCTCTCTTTATCCCTCTCAAAAAAGAGTAAATAAAAATGTTTAATAAAAAATAATGGCTGGAAAAATAGCTCACTTGGATAGTATGCTGATTTTTTTTTGCTTTATTTTTTTAAATTTTTTAATTTCTTTATTGGGGAATTAATGTTTTACATTCAACAGTAAATACAATAGTTTGTACATGCATAACATTCCTCAGTTTCCCATTTAACAATACAACCCCCACTATTGCCGGGATAGCCTGAGGGTACTTCTTCCCGAGCTAGTGCTCTCTGGGTTGGAGAGAACTCAACTGGAGCTGATCTAGGCTGCTGTGTGGGAGAGGGATCAGGAACTCGTGCTGCACCAACTTCCGCAGGAGATACACTTTGGAACTCTCGGAGCCGGAAAGCAATTTCCAAGTGTCTTTAATCAGAAGAGCAGCTGTTTTTATACTCTCCAAGTAGGGTGGAAACAGGATGTGATATAGAGAGGGTGGAGAGAAAAGTGACTGGTGAAAATCAGAGTGTGACAAGGAACGGATCAGTGTGTGACAAGGAGGGGGTGGAGCAGGAGAGAATCCTATCATAGAACCACCAATGCCCTGGAGTGCTTTATGTAAAAGTGATTTATGTAAATAGACCAAAGCTTTGGATCAGTAAAATCCCTATATAGGCATATGGTTAAGCAGAAGCCAGGGGGAGGTGGCAACTACCCAACACACTATGTCATTTATCATCCTTCATGGACCTCTATTCTCCCCACCCACCCACTCCTACCCCAGAGTCTTTTACTTTGGTGCGATATGCCAATTACATTTCAGGTTCTACTTGTAGTATGCTGATTTGCCATATGTATGACACAAGTTCAAGTTTGGCTCCCACCACATTGAAGGAAGCTTCAGTGCTATGGTCTCTTACTTTCTCTCTGGCTCTATTTAAAAAATGTATATTTAAAAAGAAGAATAAAAAATAAAAGTTAACATAATATTAATATATAAAATCATATTGTAATTATATAACAACTAATACAATAAATAATAAAACCATATTTATTGCATTACTAGTAGTTACACAATAGTTATAATTAAAATATATACCATATAATAAACAGCATTACATAACTATATTATAAATGATATACATTTATGGCCAGGGAGATGACTCAGGTGGAACACAGGCTTGAATGTGTGAGATCTCAAATTCAATTCCCAGCAGCATATATGCCAGAGTGATGCTCTAGTTCTCTCTCTTTAAAATAAATGAAACAAATCTCTGTGTCTCTATTTCTGCCTCTCAGTTACTCTCTCTCTCTCCCTCCCTTCCTCTGCCCCTTCCTCTTAGATAGATGCAGAGAGGCAGAGATACAGAGGTAGAGTGAGAGAGACCACAGCACCTAAGCTTCCTGCAATGTTATGTGAGCCAGGCTTGAACCTGGATTGCACACATGGCAAAGCAGTGCACTATCCAAGTGAGCTACTTCACAGGTCCACAAATCAATCTTTTTTATTTATTTATTGTCCCTTTTGTTGCCTTTGTTGTTTTTCATTGTTGTAGTTATTATTATTGTTGTTATTGATGTCGTCGTTGTTGGATAGGACAGAGAGAAATGGAGAGATGAGGGGAAGACAGAGAGGGGGAGAGAAAGATAGACACCTGCAGACCTGCTTCACCACCTGTGAAGCAACTCTCATGCAGGTGGGGAGCCAGGGGTTTGAACCAGGATCCTTACACCGGTCCTTGCGCTTTGTGCCACAAGTAAATCTTTTGAAATGAACAACAATTAAGAGAGATGAAATAACATGAGACAGTACTTGAATCTTGACAATGCTCTTATGAAACATTGGTGTGATTGATCTGGAGTTAACTTGCTTTCATTCATTCCTCTGCTTAGAAAATAGACTGAAGGAGACCGGTGATGTCACACCTGTTTGAGCACAGATAATGCTACATCCAAGAACTTGAGTTCAAGCCCCTGGCTCCCACCTGCTGGGGAGAAGTAGTGAAGCAGTGCTATAAGTGTCTCTTTCTCTATCTCCCTCTTTCCTCTCTTCTTCCTTCCTTCCTTCCTTCCTTTCTTTTCTTTCTTTCTTTTTTTTTTTTTTTTTTTTACCAGAGCACTGCTCAGATCTGGCTTATGGTGGTGTGGGGGATTGAACCTGGGATTTGAGAGACTCAGTCATGAAAGCCTCCTTGAATAACCATTATACGATATCCCCACCCTCAATTTCTTTCTGTCTCTATCCAAAATAAGTAAATTAAAAAAAAATGGATTGAGGGCCTGCTGAGTAGGAGGCGCCAATGGTGATTATTAAAAAGGACACTAAGAAGAAGAATGGGGTATGTTCCAGTCTTCAAGAAACATAATTGAGAGAGAAGAGGAAAAAGGAAGGATATTTGCAAGTAGTAAGAGCTATAGGTGTGACTTAGAAAGGAAGAGAGTGTAGGGACTGGGTGGTGGAGCACCTGTTTGAGTGCACATATTACAATGTGTAAGGATCCAGGGTAAAGCCTCCAGTCCCTACCTTCAGGGGTAAAGCTTCACAAGTGGTGAAGCAGTGCTGCAGGTGTCTCTCTGCCTCTCTCCCTCTCTGTCTCCCCATTCCTCTCAATTTCTGGCAGTTTCTATCCAATTAATAAATAAAAAGAATGAAAGGCTACACCTGCAGGGGAGTCACTTCACAAGTGGTGAAGCAGCTCTGCAGGTGTCTTTCTTTCCCCCCTCTACCTTCCCCTTCTCTCTTGATTCCTCTCTGTCCTACCCATTTAAAAAGTCTCTCTCGATTCCTCTCTGTCCTATCCAATTGAAAAGAAAGAAGAAAGGAAGGAAGGAAGGAGGAAGGAAGGGAAGAAAGAGGGGCCTGGGAGGAGACGCAGTAGATAAAGCACTGGGCTCTCAAGTATGAGGTCCTAAGTTCTATTTATGTCAGCACATGTACCAGAGTGATGTTTGGTCATCTCTCTCTCTGTCTTTCTCTCTCTCTCTCCCTCTCCTCTAGTTTCTCTCATAAATAAATTTTAAAGATTTTATTCATTTACTAATGAGAAAGATAGGATGAGAGAAGGAACCAGACATGTGGTCCGGGAGGTGGTGCAGTAGATAAAGCACTGGATTCTCAATCATGAGGTCCTGAGTTTGATCCCTGGAAGCACATGTACAAGAGTGGTGTAAATAAATTCTTAAAAAAACAAAAAAAAAATGAGAAGGAACCAGACATCACTCTGGTGCTACATGTGCTACCAGGGATTGGACTCAGGACCTCCTGCTTGAGAGTCCAATACTTTATCCACTGAACCACCTCTGGGACCACATAAATAAACATTTTTTAAAGAAAGTTAAAAAAAAAAGGCAGGGCCATAGAAAACTGGATATATATATATGTACATATATATATATTATAGTATAAATAATAATTAACCCATATACTGCAGTTTCTGCTGGAGGGAATGGAAACACAGAACTCTGGTGGTGAAATGGTATGGATTTCTACCACTGTTATCTCATAACTTTGTAAATCAATATTAAATCACTAGTTAAAATTATACATAAAAAAGAAACATAGGGCAGGGGTAGATAACATAATGGTTATGCAAACAGATTCTCATGCCTGAGGCTCCAAAGTCCCAGGTTCAATCCCCCGCATCACCATAAGCCAAAGCTGAGCAGTGCTCTGGTAAAAAAAAAAAAAAAGAAAAAGAAACATAATCTAGGGTCAGGCAGCTAGCTCTGCCTCTTAGAGCAAGCACTACCTAGCATATCTGAGGCCTCAGAAGCCACAGGTTCAAAAAAAAAAAAAGAAGCCATAGGTTCAATCCCTGACACCAGAGGTGTCTTATTCCAGAGCTGAACAGTTTTCGGGATATTTACTTATTATTGGATAGAGACAGAGCGATCAAGAGGGGAGGGAGAAACAGAGACACCTGCAGCACTGCTTCACAACTCATGAAGCTTTCTCCCTGCAGGTGGGGGCCAGAGGCTTGAACCTGGGTCCTTACACATTGTAAAATGTGTGCTCAACCAGGTGCACCATCATCCTAGCCCCCCTCATTCTCCCTCCTCTCTCTCTCTCTCACTCTCCCTCTCTCTCTCTGCCTGCAGGGTTATCATTGGGCCTCTATGCTTCACTATGAATCCACGACTCCTGGTGGCCATTTTTTCCTTTTTATTGGATAGGACAGAGAGAAATTGAGAGGGGAAGGGAAGATAGAGAGAGAGAAAGATAGACACCAGCAGACCTACTTCACTGCTTGTGAAGCGTCCTCCCTTGCAGGTGGGGAGTTAGGGACTCAAACCCAGATCCTTGCATGGGTCCTTGTGCTTAGTACTTACTATGTCTGCTTAGCAGGGTGCACCACCACACACCCAACCCATCCCTACCCTCATTTCTCTATATATATCTTCCTCTCATCTCTCAAAGTAAGTAAATAAACAAATGATTGTATAAAATAGAAACACACTCTAGATGAAAGATAAGGCACAGTCATAAGTAACCATCTTTGAGGGTAGAAAGAAAGTAACAAGGGGGGCTGGGCAGTGGTGCACAGGGCTAAGCTTACATTGTATAAAGCACAAGAACCCACTCAAGTAACCTGGTTTGAGCCCCCAGCTCCCCACTTGCAGCGGTAAGTGGTAAAGCAGGTCTTTTAGGTATCTATCTTTCTCCCTATCTTCAGGGAAATTGCCACAAGAGGTTAAGAATGGGGTGAAATCTACTCCAGCTGCAGAGATGAAACATGATTTTGTGAAGAAATAGAATTTGTGTTGGTCCTAACAGACAAGGAGAATTCCAAAACAGTGACCTGGAAAGGTATGTTATTTGCAAACATGAGAAGTGAGTGTTGGGGAGATAGCATACTGGTTATGCAAAACAACTTTAGTGCCTTAGGTTCCAAGATGCCAGGTTCAATCCCCAGAATCACCGCTATAAGCCAGGGCTGAGCAGTGCTCTGGGGGGAAAAAAAAAAAAAAGGAGGAAAAGAAGACTGGTGGGGGGGGGAGGAGTGGAGGAAGAGGAAGAAGAAGAAGAGAAGAATGAAGGCAGTGGTGACAAAGTAGTGACTGGTAGGGCCAGGTGATCAGGAGATTGTCCAACAGGTAAAGTTTCTGCCTCACCATGTCTGAGACCTGGCTTTGACCCTTGACACCACAGAGGAATATATAATCAGTTCCATATGTGAACTTCAATCCCCAGCACACAAGAGCACTGATGACAGAGAAGGAGCCGTATGGATACAGCTGGAGTGGTGTTTGGCTGTCTCGCCCTCTCTCCTACCCCCTCTCTCTAACTGTCTCTCTCAGGAAGTATAGAGTAGGTCCTGCTTTACCATATAAGCAACCCAGGTTCAAGTCTGATACCTACCATACTGGAGGATGCTTCAGTGCTGTGGAATCTTTACCTTGCTCTCTTTGCTTGTGTCTTTTTATTTTTCTAGTTGAAAGAGTTGGCATGGAGCAATGAAGCCCCAATGATGACAATCAGTCAGTTAACCAGTAGAAAAAAAAATTGTGGCTAGAGGATAGCATAATCGTTATTCAAAAACGCTCTCAGGGAGTCGGCGGTAGTGCAATGGGTTAAGCGCACCTGGTGCAAAGCGCAAGGACCAGCGTAAGGATCCAGTTCGAGCCCCCAGCTCCCCACCTGCAGGGGAGTCGCTTCACAGGCGGTGAAGCAGGTCTGCAGGTGTCTATCTTTCTCTCCCCCTCTCTGTTTCTCCCTCCCTTCTCCATTTCTCTCTGTCCTATCCAACAACAACGACATCAATAACAACAACAATAATAATAAAAACAAGGGCAACAACTGGGGAAAAAAAAAAAGGCTCTCATGACTGAAGCTCCAAAGTCCCATGTTCAAACCCCAGCACCACCATAAGCCCAGAAGTGTTCTGTGGTTTCTTTCTTCCTTTCTTTCTATCCATCATTAAAATAAAATACTTACTATTTAAAATAAGTAAAATATTCATTTTAGATAGAGACAGAGAAATTGAGAAGGAGGATATAAAGAGGAAGACATTTGCAGCACTCCTTTACCCTTTGTGAAGTTTTTTCCCCTCGTAGGAGAACCTGGGTCCTTGTGCACTGTAATGGGTGTGCTCTGCCAGATGTGTTACCACCTGGCCTATGAAATATTTTTTTAAAAAATATAATAAGTGGGGAGTTGGGCGGTAGTGCAGCGGGTTAAGCACACGTGGCGCAAAGCGCAAGGACGGGAGTAAGAGTCCCAGTTCGAGCCCCCGGCTCCCCACCTGCAGGGGAGTCGCTTCACAGGCGGTGAAGCAGGTCTGCAGGTGTCTGTCTTTCTCTCCCCCTCTCTGCCTTCTCCTCCTCTCTCCATTTCTCTCTGTCCTATCCAACAACGGCAACAATAATAATAACTGCAACAATGATAGAACAACAAGGGCAACAAAAGAAGAAAAAATGGTCTCCAGGAGCAGTGGATTCGTGGTACAGGCACCGAGCCCCAGCAATAACCCTGGAGGCAAATATATATATATATATAAAGTGGTCCGGGAAGTGGCACAGTGATAAAGCTTTGGACTCTGAAGCATGAGGTCCCGAGATCAATCCCCGGCAGCACATGTGCCAGAGTGATGTCTGTTTCTTTTTCTCTCCTCCTATCTTTCTCATAAATAAATAAAATCTTTTTTAAATATTTATTTATTTCCTTTTGTTGCCCTTGTTTTTATTGTTGTAGTTACTATTGTTATTGATGTCATCGTTGTTGGATAGAACAGAGAGAAATGGAGAGAGGAGACGATGACAGAGAGGGGGAGAGAAAGATAAGATACTGCAGACCTGCTTTACTGCCTGTGAAGCGACTCCCCTGCAGGTGGGGAGCGGGGAATGGAACCGGGATCCTTATGCGGTCCTTGCACTTTGTGCCATGTGTGCTTAACCCTCTGCGCTACCGCCGGACTGCCAATAAATAAAATCTTTAAAAAATATATATATAATAAAAATTGGGCTGGTGAGGCAACTCAGTGGCATCATGTATACAAAAGGCTATGGGTTTATATCCTGGTACTAAATGAAAAAAATAAATAAAGGGAAAGATAATTTTCATTCAGCATATGTTCTGTGTCAGGCATTGTACTATTTAATTACACACAGTATCCATTAAAGGTCACTGAAGACCTATGAATAAGTAGTAATAAAAAGGGGGAGAGGGCAGGCAGCAAAATAGTTCATTTGCTTAGTGCACTGCTTTGCCATATGCATGTGACCCAGGCTCAAGTCCAGCCCCTACTGCATTGAAGGAAGCTTGGGCACTGTGGGTTCTTTCACACTCTCTCTCTGCTTCTTGGTGTCTATCTAAAAATTAAATAAATAAATAAAGTGAATTCTCTACCACATCTTCATTGCAGCATTGCAGACCCTTCCTCTCTCTTCTTTGGCCAGTCTTCTAGGGACGCTCAGTCTGCCAGTAGGCTACAACCTCATCTGTAAAAAAGGTATAATCACACTTAAGAAAATTGCTCTGGGGGGTTAAGCTGACCTTTGGAGAATAGGCTTCCAGCCTCTGCATTAACTACTACCTCACAGAGATCCCAGCTGAGCCCCCTCCTTGGACTGGAGTGAAGCTTTTGGCTTGGACCCTTGGGTCCAGGAGTCTTTAGAGTTTAGAAGAACACCCTATAGCTAGCATTGTTTGTTTTGGTTTCCCCAGTATAAGGAGGCCTCTCCCAGTAGTCCATGCTTTAAGCTAAAAAGAGTGATATAGGCTCAGTCCTTCCAGAAATGTAAGGTCCCCTGGAAAATCCAGCTCAAAGAGGATTGAAACAGCAAGTCCAAGTGATAAGTTTTCTTCCTTTACTCTATTTTAATTTTATTTTACCCTAGTACTGCTTCTCTGACTTGAGGGTGTGCCAGGAATTGAACCTGGGATGTTGGAGCCTCAAATATAAAGTCTTTTTGCACAATCTATCTCGTTGTCTTTTTTTTTTTTGCATCCAGGGTTATCGCTGGGGCTGGGTGCCTGCACCAGGAATCCACTGCTCTCCTGGAGACTATTTTTTTCCTTTTGTTTATTGTTGTTGTTATTGTTGTTGCTGTCATTGTTGTTGGATAGGACAGAAAGAAATCAAGAGAGGAGGGGAAGACAGAGAGGGGGAGAGAGACAGACACCTGGAAGACCTGTTTCACCGCTTATAAAGTGACCCCCATGCAGGTGGGGAGGTGGGGCTTGAACTGGGATCCTTGTGCCGGTCCTTGTGCTTCTCACCATGTGCACTTATCTCACTGCACTACTGCCTGCCCCCCCTTTCTGTCCTATTTTTTAAATAGGACCTATGAAGCAATGAATTTTTTTTTTTTGTTATATTAACACCATTCCTGCCACCAAAGGTCTATGTGTCTGTTCCCCCCCACACACACACATACACACAATGAAGCTGAAAATCTACCCTCACCCTCCACCCAGAGATTTTTTTCTTTGGTGCAATACTCTAATGAATTTTCCATGAGAGAGAGAGAGAGAGAGAGAGAGAGAATGGAGCCCAGAGCACTAGTATAGATATGAGAGCCTGACTCTCTACCAGTTGAGCCATTTACCCAAATGTACATTTTCTAATTAATTTTATTTTTTGAGAGAGATGAAGAGAGGAGAGAGAAAGAAACACCAGAGCACTGCTCAGCTCAGGCTTATGGTGGTGCGGGGGATTGAACCTGGGACTTAGGAGCCTCAGGCATGAGAGTCTGTTTGCATAACCATTATGCTGTCTCCCCCACCCCCAAATGTACATTTTCTTTCCCTTAAAAAAAAAAATGAAAGAGGGCTGGAGAGACAGCATAATGGTGAATCAAAAGACTTTCATGTCTGAGGCTTTGAGGTCCCAAGACTACTCAAGTGCTCTGGTATCTCTCTTTCTAAAATAAAATAGATAAAATGAAAGGAAAAAAAAGATTTTGGACTGGAAGGTGACATAATGAGTAGAGTGCTAGACTTAATAAGTATGAGATCCCCCAGTATCACGTGTGCAATGGCTCACCTGGATAATGTGCTGCTTTGTCAAGTGCATGTGACCCAGGTTTGAATCTAGCCCCCGCCACACTGAAGGAAGCTTCAGTGCTATGGTCTCTTTCACTCTCTCTCTGCCCCCTTCCCCCCAAAAAAGTGATGCTTTGGTTTCCTCTCCTCTATCATAGGTAAATAAATAGCTTTTAAAAATAATTTTATTTGTTTATTGAGAGAAGCCTGAACACATTGTTTCTTTTCCTTTCTTTCTCCAGATAAGAGATAGGTGTGTCCCCACCTGCAGGGGAGTCGCTTCACAGGCTGTGAAGCAGGTCTGCAGGTGTCTATCTTTCTCTCCTCCTCTCTGTCTTCCCCTCCTTCTCTCCATTTCTCTCTGTCCTATCCAACAACGACAACAACAATAATAACTACAACAATAAAACAACAAGGGCAACAAAAGGGAATAAATAAATAAAATTAAAAAAAGAGATAGGTGTGTGTGTGTGGGGGGGGGGGGAGATAAACACCATATCATCTCAATGACAAAACAATCTCCTTGTCTTGAAGACTAAAGATAGACATTCAGGAAAGTAAAGGACTAATCTAAGGTCATACAACTAGTCCACAGAAGGATCTCCTGACACCTAATCCCATACATTTTCTTTTATAATATTTTATGTATTTTAATGAGAGAGGTGTGGGGGGGTGAGAGAGAGAGGGAAAGACACTGACAAGAGCACTCCTCAGTTCCAGCTTACTGGGGACTGAACCTTAGATCTCAGAGCCTCAGGCATGAATGTCTTTTGCATAACCATTATGTTGTCTCCCCAGACCAATCCCATACTTTTTCTACATAAAAGTACAGAATTAGGATTTGAATCCAGGTTTTCTATTTTAATTTATGAGCTGCTGCGGCATTCCAAAGGCGGATGTTCAGTTCTAAATACTAAGGATGACTCATCAGTTCAGAGTACTTTGGGGCTGGGTAGAGTTCAGTGTTAGAGCACAGGATTTGCATGCCTGAGGCCCCAGAAGCCCCAGAGGCTCCAGATTCAAACACGGACCCTACACTGATAAATGCCAGAGCAGAACAGTACTATAGTTTCTCTCATTCTTCTTCTTCTTCTTCTTCTTTTTTTTTTTTTTTAATATTTATTTATTCCCTTTTGTTGCCCTTGTTGTTTTATTGTTGTAGTTATTATTGATGTTATTGTTGGATAGGACAGAGAGAAATGGAGAGAGGAGGGGAAGACAGAGAGGGGGAGATAAAGATAGACACCTACAGACCTGCTTCACCGCTTGTGAAGCTACTCCCCTGCAGGTGGGGAGTCAAGGGCTCGAACCGGGATCCTTTGCCTTGCACCACCTAAGCTTACCCCACTGCGCTACTGCCCGACTCCCAGCTTCTTTCATTCTTTTGTCCATAAAAATAAATAAATAAAGGGCTGGGCCATGGTGCACCTGGTTGAGTGTATACATTACAGTGCATAAGGACCTATGTTCAAGCCCCTGGTTCCCCCCTGCAGGGGGGAAGGAAGCTTTCTTTCTCTCTCTCTCTCTCTCTTTCTCTCTTTCTCTCTCTCTCACCCTCTCTATCTCCTCCTTCTCTCTCAATTTCTCTGTCTCTATCCAAAAAACATAGATAACTAAGTAAAATATTAAAAAATAGATATAATCTTGTAAAATAAATAGCAGCAGGGCTGGGAGGTGGTGCAGTGTATAAAATCTTGGATTCTCAAGTTTTCAAGTGTGAAGTCCCAAGTTCAATCCCTAGCATCTCATGTGCTAGTGATGTTCTAGTTGCTTCTCTCCTTTTCTCTTTAATTAATTGTTTAATCACTGCTAAGGGTCAGAAGATGGGTCATCTACATGCCTTGTCATGCTTATGGCCTCTGTTGAGCCCTGGCACCACATGGAAGTAGCATGGCACTAGGGGAAGCTCTAGTGGTGCCTTTCTCATTCTCTCTACTTATCTGAAATAAAAAGAATGAAGAAAAAAAAAGTAGCCTGGGAGATTGCACACAAGTAACAGACATAGACACAAAAAAATAATTATGGAAGTGGGAAAGGGGCTCAGCAGATAAAACTCACACCTTCTATGTTTGAGGCCCTGGGTTCTAGTCCCTCCACCACCTGAGACCAAGGACAACAGTAAATAGAACTCCATGGATGGTGGAGAACTGTTTTGATGGTGGTTTGAGAAGTGGTGCAGTGGACAAATCACTGGGCTCTCAAGCGTGAAGCACTGAGTTCGATCCCTGGTAGCACATGGACCAGAGTGATGTCTGGTTCTTTCTCTCTCTTCCTATCCCTTTAATTAATAAATTTAAGCATATAGGTATAGATGATATAGATATATGAGATAAATGTTTTGGTGTCTCTCAGTGAACTCCCCATCTCATAATAATATGACAAAATAACAAAATGAAATTAGAGGGTTGGCAAAATAGCTCTCTTGGAGTGCACTGCTTTGCCATGTGTATGACCCAGGTTCAAGCCCAGCCCCCACATTGGAGAATGCTTTGGTGCTATGATCTTTCTCTCTCTCTCTCTCTCTCTCAATAAATATTTGTTAGAGACTGAGAAAAATTGAGAAGTGAGGGGGAGGGAGAGAGGGAGAGAGACACCTCTAGTTCTACTTCACCACTTGTGAAGCTTTCCCCTTGCAAGTGGGGACCAGGGGCTTGAACCTGGGTCCTTGTACACTGTAATGAGTGCATTTAACCAAATATGCCACCACCTGGCCCTTTCTCTCCACCCCCCGCCTCTATCTGGAGGGGGGGAAAAAGGGAAGAAAATTGAGTGGGTAGACAGCATAATAGTTATGCAAAAAGATTTTCATACCTGAGGCTCCAAAGTTCCAGGTTCAATCCCTTGCATCACCATAAGCCAGAGCTGAGCAGTGCTCTGGTTAAAAAAAAAGAAAAGGGGGAAAAAAAAAAAGCAGACAGTGGTGATTATGTATATGGTAGTCCCATGTGCTGCTCAACTGTCTTATGGGTGAGACCACATAAACACACATATACACAGTCTCCATAGAATTTTCTTCTTTTTTGGGGGAGCAGGGGGCATAGGTAGTGGTAAGACAGTTCTTTGAGTCATCTGTGCTTACTAGGAAGGAAAATTTAGCAACTGGAGAAATGGCTCAGTGGGTAGAGCACTGAATGTGCTCCCCAGGCTATATCTCTGGTGCTGCATATCACAAAGCTGTGTTCAGAGAGTTTGGCAAGAAAAACTTCTCCCAGTAACATTTATTACTAAATAAAGCAAGAAGGAGTGCATCCCAAGAGGCAGTGGGCACTGGTGGGCCTTTTGATCAGGTAGAGAGAATGTCATTATCAAGAGCCCTGCTCAGGTCTCTTCCTTCCCTGGCTGCTTCTCTAAAGCACCTGGCCTAAGTCTCTACAATTTACACTGCACTCTGAGTTGATGCTGTCTCACACAACCCTGCAAAAGTTGCAAGGGTGGGAGCACTTCAGGCATTGTTTTCCCTTCTCCTTGTTCCACTGGGGGCCAGCAGGGAGCTGACTAAGCTGACCAGGGTTGTCAGGTCCCTGAAGAGCTGGGCCCTGATCTGGGGTTGCCTGGCAGGCCCTGTGAGCCTCTCAGGCTACAATCAGCCTTGCACCTTGGAGCTGCTCCAAGAGGCTTTGCTATAAGCCTGCTCTTCTGTCCAGTGGGCCGGGCGTCCTAATCCTGGTACTGGGGTGGCCAACATTCCAGCCTCTTCTGTCTCCTGTAGGTGGGATCCCTGCCAATCAGAGGTCTAGGCTTCTTTAAGTCAAGTGTGGGGCTAGCTGGGGATTGAGTGGGTGGGTGGGGCACTCTGGTTAAACCATATTTCTGAATAAAAACCAAATTTCGGGTGGCAGCGCTGGGGGTTAAGCGCAAGGACCAGCATAAGGATTCCGGTTCAAGCCCCCGGCTCCCCACCTGCAGGGGAATCTCTTCACAAGCCATGAAGCAGGTCTGCAGGTGTCTATCTTTCTCTCCCCCTCTGTCTTCCCCCTCTCTCTCTATTTCTCTCTGTCCTAACAACGACGACATCAATAGCAACAACAACAATAACTACAACAATAAAAATAACAAGGGCAACAAAAGGGAAAGTAAGTAAATATAATAAAAAAACCAATTTAACTTACTATTATGGACATATTATTTTATTGAGGGGATTAATGTTTTACATTGACATATGAATACAATTTCACTATGTACCAGGACTCCATAGTTCTCTTTTTTTAATCTTTATTTATAGGGTAAAGACAGCCAGAAATCCAGAGGGAAGGGGGTGATAGAGAGGGAGAGAGACACCTGCAACACTGCTTTACCACTCACAAAGCTTCCCCCTGCAAGTGGGGGTTGGGGGCTCACATTGTAATATATGCGCTCAACCAGGTGCACCACCACCACCTGGTCCTTTTTCTTTTTTAAATATTTATTTATTCCCTTCTGTTGCTCCTTTTTTTTTTTTTTTTTAAAGATTTTATTTACTAGTGAGAAAGATAGGAGAAGAGAGAAAGAACCAGACATCACTCTGGCACATATACTGCTGGGGATTGAACTCATGACCTCATGCTTAAGAGTCCAAAGCCTTATCACTGTGCCACCTCCCAGACCACTTGCCCTTGTTTTATTGTTGTAGTTATTATTGTTGTTATTGATGTCGTCATTGTTGGATATGACAGAGAGAAATGGAGAGAGATGGGGAAGACAGAGAGGGGGAGAGAAAGATAGACACCTGCAGATCTGCTTCACTGTTTGTGAAGTGATTCCCCTGCAGGTGGGGAGCCAGGGGGCTCAAACCAAGATCCTTAAGGCCCGTCCTTGCACTTCATACCACGTGTGCTTAACCCTCTGCTCTACTGCCTGACTCCCCTGACCCCTCTTTGCTCTCTCTCTCTCTCTCTCTTTTATAAGAACACTCATCAGCTCTGGCTTGATCTGGTGGTGGTGGTGGGGTATTGAACCTGGTACTTCAGAGCCTCAGGCTTGAGAGTCTCTTTGTATAATCATTATGCTATCTATCCCCTGACCCCACAGTTCTCTTCCACTCTTGCGTTCCTCTCTCCCCAAGTCCTTTGCTTTAAATTTTTTTTTTTAATTTCTTAAAGTGATTTTAATTACGATTTACAAAATTGTAACCGGGGTGAGTACTGCTTAGTTCTGACTTACGGTAGTGCAAGGGACTGAAACTGGGACTTTGGAGCGTCACAGGTGTCTTTGATTAATAATTATGCTCTCTCCCCTGTGCCCCCCATTTTTTTAAATTAATTTATTTATTAATTTATTTTTTATTTAAGAAAGGATTAATTAACAAAACCATAGGGTAGGAGGGGTACAACTCCACACAATTCCCACCGCCCAATCTCCATATCCCACCCCCTCCCCCGATAGCTTTCCCATTCTCTATCCCTTTGGGAGCATGGACCCAGGGTCATTGAGGGTTGCAGAAGGTAGAAGGTCTGGCTTCTGTAAGTGCCCCCAATTTTTAAAAAAAGATTTGTTTTACTTATTACATGTGAAAGAAACCAGAGCATAACTCCAGTATATGTGGTGTTGGAGATCAAACTGGCAACCTCAGGCATGCAAGTCCAGCGCTCTTCAAGTTGAGCCATCTCCCTCAGTCACCTGATTCCAGTTTTATTTAATTAATGACCAGAGGTTAGGCTCAGCTCTAAGTTTATAGTGGTGATAGGGACTAAACCTGGAACCCTTGGATTCTCACGCATGAAAATCTCTTGCATCATCATTGTGTTGTCTCCCCAGCCCCCATTTTTTAAGAGACAGAGAAAGAAGGTAGAGAGGCAGAGATACCACAGCATGGAAGGTTTCTTCAGTTTGGTCGGAACCAATTAAACCTGGGTCGTGCACATGGTAAAGCAGCTCACTAGCCAAGTGAGCGACTTTGCTGTTCCTTTTGAAGCCCTGCCTTCCGGGTTCCCCTCGCCCTCTAGACTCAAAGCGCCGGTGCAGTGTGACTTGGTCCTATGGCCTCCACAGATGCAAGCAGAGGTTTGTCACCGAATCCGGCAACTATGCCTTTTTCTTTTTCTGGTTTAGAATGAAAATTCTCAGACCGGGGACTTCCATAGCCTGGTAAATCGCCGCATCCCACTTCCTAGAAACCTGCGCGCGCCCCGGAGATCAGTGAGCGTAGACTGTCGCTTGTGCATAAGTTAGGAGCCGCTGTCTCGCCGTGGGGACCCTGAAGACGCTCAGAGCTTCAGCCTCTCCGGGGGCCCCCGCCCGCCCCAAAGCCGGTGCTCAGAAAAAGACAAAACCCACTAGAGAGCAAACACGTTTCCTGTCAGTCAGCGCTCCTCTGAGGAGGCCTGGAAAGCCGGGAGCCTGCGGGTGCTGCCCGCCCCTTGGGCTCGGGTGCGCCTCCGGGGCTGGCCGGGCGGGGAGCAGGCGCGCGGCCTGAGTGAGGGCGACTAGCCCAAGGTCACAGGGGCGGCCTGGGCGGCCGTGCCCGCAGCGCAGCGTGGAGCCTGGCCTCGGTGAGGTCCCCTGCGGCTGAGCACCCCCACAACAGCTCCCTGTGGCTGGGGGGCCCTCGTGGCTCCGGCTCCTAAGCGCAGCGCACCCAGAGGGCGGAGCGCCTTTAGGCCCGGCGGCCGCGTGCTCCTTCCCCATGTGCTCCACCTGCGGCCGCTCTCACGCGCTGGCCCTTTAAGGCCCCTCCCACCGCTCCTCTGCCCCTCTCGGTGTCCCCTCCCCCGCTCCTGAATTGCATCAGGCACGTGCTCGCCCCCGTCCGGTCCCAGTCCCGCGCACCCGCCGGCCCGGGAGGCGCTCCGAGGCTCCGGAGGGGCGGGGTGGGGCGAGGGGCGGGGCGAGGGGGCGTGCGCGCGCGTTCCCGCCGCCGCCCGCAGGCTCCGGGCCGCCTGGCGAGCGCGCTCCCGCCGCGCCGCCCCGCCCCGCCCCTCGTCGCCGCGTCGCTAGGCGCGCGTCCGCCCGCCGCCTGCCGCGGATCGCGTGGTCTGCTCGGCTCGCCGCGCCGCTCCCCCGGCCGTCCATATTGCTGCAGCCCCCGAGCCGGGAATCCCGGGCCGTCCCGGCGGCGGGGGGGGAGGGAGGGACGGGACGAGAAGCCTGTGGTGCTCCGCGTGGAAGCGCCTCGCGGGGGCTGGGCGGGGGGGACGCGCGCCGAGGAGGCCTGGACCGCAGAGTGGGGGGTCTTCCTCCCCCCGCCCCCCGCCCCCCGCCCCGCCAGCGGGCCTTGGCGTCCGACCTGGAGCGGGGCCGCGCCTAGCGTGAGTCCCGGCCTTCGCCCGCGGGGACCGGGGCCAAGCGCCCGCAGCCCGGCGTCGCGGGAGCTCTGAGAGCCAAGTTCGCGGCGGGGAGGCGGCCTCGGGCGCGCCGGCTGCTCGGGGGGGGGGGGGCGGACGCGCAGATGGCCACTCAGGTGGAGCCGCTGCTGCCGGGGGGCGCCCCGCTCCTGCAGGCCGAGGAGCACGGGGGCCTGGTGAGGAAGAAGCCGCCGGTGCCGGCGCCCGAGGGCAAAGGAGAGCCCGGGGCCAACGACGTCGGCGGGGGCGAGCCGGACGCCGGCGCCCGAAGACCGCGGCCGCCCTGCGCCAAGCACCCCCGGGAGGCCGGTGGGCCTCCGGGTCGCGAGAGCCCGGCCGGCAGCGACGGCGAGGAGGGCAGCGGCGAGCCGGGCGGAGGGGCGCCGGGCGCGGCGCGCCGGGACTTCGTGGAGGCCCCCCCGCCCAAGGTGAACCCGTGGACCAAGAACACGCTGCCGCCCGGCCTGGCCGCGGTGAACGGACAGTCGCCTCCAGGTGGGTGTCCCCGTCGCTGCCCGGGGCCTCTTCCGGGGCCGCGGGGCGCGATGACTCGGGGATTTGGGCGGCGGGGTGCCCGGAGACCCGGTGCGGCCGGGCCCTGCCCCCGCCCGTGGGCGGCCTGCCCTAGTCGGGCCTACCTCGCCGGCAGCGGGACGGCGGGCGGCCCCGCGTGCGGTGCGGGGGGCGGTTTCCACAGCCCCGCGCGCCCGTTGGGGCCGGGACCCCGTGGCGTGGCGGCCGTGTCGTGAGCATATGTCGGGGAGCTGCGGGGCGCGGCGGAAAGTTGGCGAGTTGGGAGGGATCTGGGGCGGGGGGCGGCTACGGGCGGTGAGGGGTGCGCGGCGGTGTCACGGGGCGGGATGGGGGAGCCCGCGCCGCGACCCCGGGACGGCGCGGGGCGGGCGTGCGGCGGGAGGGAGTGGCCGCGGTGACAGTTGGGCGCCATGCGCTGAGGCCTGTGTGGGGCCGCGCTGGGCGGAGGTGCGGGTGGCGGCGGGGAGCGTGCGCGGCCTTCCCGGCATTCCTCCGCACCCCCGCCCCGGTGTGCCGCCCGGGTCGGGCCCCGGTCCCTGGGCGGCGGCGCCGAGCGGGGAGGCCGCGTGCGGGCCAGCGGCGAGGAACATGGAGGCTGCGCGGCTTCCGCGCCGGGCTGGCTGACTCGGGGGCGCGGCTGGATGCTTCGGGTTGGGGCTTTTTGGCGTGGCCCAGCTTCCCAGCCCGAGGGGGCAGCGCTATGGGCTGGGACCGCGAACTCAGTGCTGTTTTTTTTCTCTCCGAAACTCTCCCCTTCCCCTCCTCCTCCCCCGCAGGGCCTGGTAGAGGCTGACTGGTTTGAGCCATGGAAATGGGGAAAGTGGAAGGGGAGCTGAAAGCCTTCCCATTCAGGAGTGGAGTCACTCCGAGTACCAGGGAAACCCGAACGGCCTACTCAGAAAAGGGCATGTTGCAATTTTCACTTTTGAGGTTGCTTCATTTGGAGGAGGGGACGCTGGGGATTTACTCAGCACCTCAAACGGCGTTGTCTTCCCTCAGCCCCCCCCCCCCATTTCTCTTCCAGAACCCTCTTATGCAAAGGACTGTGCTGAAACCTCCATTTTCTTGCAAATCCCTCCTGATCCACCCACAGAGGGAGGGAAAGCAACTTTTAAGACACTCTTTGGTCCTTCCTCCCGTCTTTAAACTCAAAGGGGTATAATCATCCCTAGGAGAGAGCACTCTTCAGAAGTTTAAATGGGGCTATTCGCTCTGACTGCTGCTGCTTAGCTAATGGTGAACCTGCCTTGTGGGTTTTTAGTTCAGCCATGACATCAGGTGGTATTGGATGCCTGAGCTGGCATTTTGTGCAAGTCCAGGGGCCCTTGATAAGGGTGCGTCACTGGGGTTATTGATCGTGGGAAGACGACAGCTTGGCTGGCATCTTGCTTTTTTCCTTAGAGTGGAGAAGCCGGCTAGTTTTAAGTACAGGAGACCTACTCGCCTCTTTTTATGTAATCTTAAGACAAAGTGTTTGAACCCTTGAAATAATTGCTTTTGACTGGCAAATGGAAGTAATATGAATTCTTCCATGTCTATTGTTAGGGCATGCATTCTCCTTAAGGAGAATTCTGTGATTGAATTGTCAAGTAAGATTAGGCCTCGTCCCCTTAGCAAACTGTGCGGGATAGCCAAGGTTAAATGTGGCACCAGTGGAGTGACACTATGGGTGGGCTTGGATATTTATGCTTTGTAATGCATATATTTTTGGGAGTCTGTATAAATGAGTGCTTCATAAGCAAGCTAAAGGCTTTCCAAAGCTTGTTGCAAATGCCTATTTTTAGACCTCCTTTTGGCTCAGATGCTGGTGTTTTCCTTCTTTAAGGGACATATGAAGTAACTAGTAATAAAACATGGTTTGGCATAGTCCCCTTTTCGGTGGGTTCTCTGTTCTGGTTTAAGATTCCACCTTGTGTTTGCAGTTTTAAGTCCTGGGTTTACAACTTCCCTTTTGTATTTGACTCCCTTAGAATATTTTGAAAAGGTCTTAGTTTTTTTTTCCTCAGTGACATCTCTCAATGTAAGAGAGGCAGGCACCATAGTTAAAAGAAGAGATAATTTTCAAAGATGCTGGGGTTTAAATCATGTGTTCAGATGTCAGCTCTACCACTTGGTAAAGGTGCCCCCTTGGGCAAGTACTTTATCATTCTGTGCCCAGCTTTCCTGTTTGTATAGTAGGGATTACATTATGATTTATCTGACTCAGGACGCTGCTGTGAGCATTTGCTGTGGTGCTAGTGTAAGCATTTAGCCCGATGGCTGCCATGTGGTAACTGACAGCATGTGTTCGAGACCAATTCGCTAGGGGACTTTCTCAATCTCTTGTTTTTCCACCTGTAGGACAAGGAGGTTGGAAGAATCTTTTTTTTTTTTCTGAGTTTGTATCAGTGCTTCATGGAGAAAAGTGTATGAGATCTGTCTCAAAAATAAGTTTTGCTTGTCTATGAGCCATGAAGAGTGGGGAATCTTAAAATGGGCTGTTTCTGCTTTGGAATAATACCAGTGTGCTGAGTGTTTTAAAAGCTAGTTTTGATTTCTTTGCCTTGTGTATAGAGTACTGTTTTGGGAAGTACGTGTGTGCTCTCCAGCTGTGGTGGAAGACCCTTTAATCTAAAGAAAAGTGCCCTGGCTCATGCAGTCAGTGTGGCCTGAAACTTGAAGGTGTCATAACCACCAGGGTCCCATAGTCTAGGGCCTGGGGGAATCAAAAAAGCTCCCTGGAGATAGCCTAATGATTATGCAAAAAGACTTCTCATGCCAGAGGCACCTAGAGTCCCAGGTTCTATTCTGAGTACCAACAATAGGCTAGAGCTAGTGTTCTGGTTAAGGGGGGTGGGCTGTTGTCTTTTTATTGTGGTTTTTTTTTTTGTTTTTGTTTTTTTTGAAAATTTTTTTTTTTTGTAATTGTTATTTATTTATCTTACCTTTTGTTGCCCTTGTTGTCTTTTTATTGTTGTTGTAGTTGATGTGGTTGTTGGATAGGACAGAGAGAAATGGAGAGAGGAGGGGAAGACAGAGAGGAGGAAAGACAGACACCTGCAGATCTGCTTCACCGCCTGTGAAGCGACTCCCCTGCAGGTGGGGAGCCGGGGGCTCAAACCGGGATCCTCATGCCGGTCCTTGCGCTTAGCGCCACCTGCGCTTAACCCGCTGCGCTACCCCCGGCTCCCTGTTTGTTTTTGTTTTTGCCTCTAGGGTTATTGCTGGGGCTCCCGTGCCTGCTCCATGAATCCACTGCTCTGGGAGGCTATTTTTTCCCATTTTGTTGCCCTTGTTATTGTTGGACAGTTTAGAAAGAAATTGAGAGGGGGGAGAGAAAGATTGACACCTGCAGACTGCTTCACCCCCTGTGAAGTAACCTCCCTGCAAATGGGGAGCTGGGGACTAGAACCAGGATCCCTGCACCCGTCCTTGTACCCCGCTCCACGCTATGTGCATGGATGCACTACCTCCTAGCCCCCATCTTTTTGTTTTTTAAAGGAAGGTTGAAGACTTGAATACTTACATTCTGTCATCATTTTTATATGTCCTGTAGAATTGTGATTAATTGATAAAACAGAATAAAGGATTGTAAACCCAGCCATTTTATGGTGGTCCTTGGGATCATTATCCCCAAATAAACTTGTACATGCGGGGGTGGGGGGGTTGGGTGGTAGCGCAGCAGGTTAAGTGCACATGGCACAAAGCGCAAGGAACAGCTCCTATCCAACAACATTGAACAAGGAACAACTCCTATCCAACAACAATGACATCAGTAACAACAGTAATAATAACTACAACAACAATAAAACAAGCAGGGCAACAAAAGGGGAAAAAATAGCCTCCATAAGGATCCCAGTTCGAGCCCCTGGATCCCCACCTGCAGGGGAGTCGCTTGATAGGCGGTGAAGCAGGTCTTGAAGCAGGTCTGCATGTGTCTATCTTTCTCTCCTCCTCTCTGTCTTCCCCTCCTCTCCATTTCTCTCTGTCCTGTCTAACGATGACTACATCAATGACAGCAATAATGACAACAATAAAAAAACAAGGGCAACAAAAGGGAAAATAAATAAATATAAAAATTTTAAAAATAGCCTCCAGGAGCAGTGGATTCGTGACTGAGCCCCAGCAATAACCCTGGGAGCAAAAAAAAAAAAAAAAAAAAAAAAACGTGCACATGCCTTCTCTACTTTCCTTTCTGGGTTTAGACTTGTCCTTGTCTCCCCTGCCCTGCTCCCCAATCTCGACACAGATAATAAAGCTACTTCAGACCACGACCCCTTCCTTCCCACTGCAGGAGTGGGCTGGATGGAGGTAAAGACTGTCCTGGGATCTGTATTTTTTAGTTCTACTTTTGCTTCTGACTGGCTGTGCAGTCTTGAGTGAATTATTCATTTTCTCTGAGCTACTGCGACCTCACCCTCAATATGAGAATAATTGGAACTTTAAAAATTTTACTTATTTATTTATTTTTAACCAGAGCACTGCTCAGCTCTAGCTTATGGTGGTATGGGGGATTGAACCTGGGACTTGAGAGCCTCAGGCATGAAAGTCTCTTTGCATAACCATTATGCTATACCCCCACCCTAATTGGAACTTTAAAAAAAATTACTTATTTATTTGAGGGATAGGAGGAGAGAAAGGACCAGACATCACTCTGGTACATGTGCTGCCAGGGACTGAACTCAGGACCCCATGCCTGAGAGTCTAGTGCTTTATCCACTGCGCCACTTCCCGGACCACAATTGGAACTTTTAAAGAGGGTGATGATGTTAAATATATGACTAGGTATAGAGCATCTAACATTACCTGCTTAGTAATCACTATATTTTAAAGGTTTGCTTATTTATGTATTTACTTATGAGAAAAGGGTGCAAGAGAGAATCAGCATCATCCTAGCATATGCAGTGCTGGGAAGTTTGATCTCTCAAACATATGCATGTTTGAGAGATCAACATTTACACATTTTGTTGTGGGTACAGCCCAGGTTGAAACCCAGCTCTCATCACACTGAAGGAAGCTTTGGTGCTGTAGTATCAAAAGTGAGCTATTATGCCAGCCCTCCTTATTTTAATTAAATTTAAGAGAGAGCCTGAGAGGGAGAGAGAAGTGATACCATGCATTGTGCTCCCATGTGGTGCTTGGGGCTTGAAATTGTACATTACATGTACTCAGTACGTGGTAATGGGTGTCATCTAGTGGGTGAGTGATCCTCCTCAGCCTTTTTTTAAAAAAAATTTTTATTTTATTTATTTATTCCCTTTTGTTGCCCTTGTTTTATTGTTGTAGTTATTATTGTTGTTGTCGTTGTTGGATAGGACAGAGAGAAATGGAGAGAGGAGGGGAAGACAGAGAGGAGGAGAGAAAGATAGACACCTGCAGACCTGCTTCACCGCCTGTGAAGCGACTCCCCTGCAGGTGGGGAGCCGGGGTTCGAACCGGGATCCTTATGCCGGTCCTTGTGCTTTGTGCCACCTGCGCTTAACCCGCTGCGCTACCACCCGACTCCCCCCTTTTTTTTTCTTTATCTCCCCAGATGTGGTGGTGGGGCGGGTGTGAGACACCATGGCACCACTCTAGCTTTGCCTGGTGCTCCCATGTGGCTCTGGGAGCTCAAACCATTGTCTTTGTGCCAAGATGGTGTACACTCTACCTGGAGCTTCACCGTTCCTCTCCCCCAGTGTGTGTTTGTCACACCATTTTCAGTAGACCCATTTCATAAGAGAAATCAGAGCAGACCTTGGATGTGTGTGTGTGTGTATATATATATATTTTTTTAATTTTTTAATTTTTTTTTTTTTTTTACAGAGCACTGCTCAGCTCTGGCTTATGGTGGTGCAGGGGATTGAACCTGGGACTTTGGAGCCTCAGGCATGAGAGTCTCTTTGCATAACCATCATACTATCTACCCCTGCCGGATGTGTATATATTTGCCATAGTGTAAAGGGCCTCTTCCTGATTTCTAGATCTAATGTGTGGGGGTGCACATCAGGGAAAACCAAGGAGTAGTCAGATGTCCTGTAGCTTACAGTGTAACTGATAATAGAAAGTTCACAGTGGTAGGAGCCAGGTGGTGATACACCTGATTGAGTGCACATGTTACAATGTACAAGGACTCAGGTTCAAGTCCCTGGTCCCTACCTGCAGGGGAAAGCTTTGGGAGTGATGAAACAGGGCTGCAGGTATCTTTCTTCCGCTCTCTCTCTCTATTTATTTATTTTTAAATAATTTATTTCTTTATTGGGGAATTAATGTTTTACATTCAACAGTAAATACAATAGTTTGTACATGCATAACATTCCCCAGTTTCCCATTTAACAATACAACCCCCACTATGTCATTTATCATCCTTCATGGACCTGTATTCTCACCACCCACCCACCCCAGAGTCTTTTACTTGGGTGCGATATGCCAATTACATTTCAGGTTCTACTTGTGTTTTCGTTTCTGATCTTGTTTTTCAACTTCTGCCTGAGCTTTCTTCCTCTCTTATCTCCCCCTTTCCTCTCAATTTCTGGCTGTCTCTATTCAATAAATAAAGATAATAAAAAATTTAAAAATTTGTTTTTAAAAAGAAATTTTTCAGTGTTATTTATGAAAATCTCCCCACCACCACTAAGTAAAAATAAATAAATAAATAAATAAACAAACAGACCTGTTAGAACCATAGGTCTCTGGAAATAGAGGAACAAATGAATAGTAAGGTAGTAATTACACAGACTCTGAAAGAGAAATTCCACAAGGTGAATTATTATTTTTCTTTTATTGGGGGGATTAATTGGTTTACAGTCAACAATAAAATACAGTAGTTTGTGCATGTGTAACATTTACCAATTTTCCACAACCCCCCTTGGGTGAATATTCTGTTCATATCCTCTCCCCATTTTTGGATGGGGTCATTTTTTTTTGTTGTTGTTGTTGTTGCTGAGATTGGTGAGCTCTTTATATATTTTGATTATTAGTCTCTTGTCTGATGTATGGCATATAAAAATATCCCATTCTGGGGGTTGGCCAGTGGCGCAGTGGGTTAAGCGCATGTGACGCAAAGCGCTGGGACCGGCGTAAGGATCCCGGTTCGAGCCCCCCGGCTCCCCACCTGCAGGGGAGTCGCTTCACAGGCGGAGAAGCTGGTCTGCAGGTGTCTATCTTTCCCCCTCTCTCTTCCCCTCCTCTCTTCATTTCTCTCTGTCCTATCCAACAACGAACAACATCAACAATGGCAATAATAATAACCACAACGAGGCTACAACAACAAGGGCAACAAAAAGGGGGGAAAATGACCTCCAGGAGCGGTGGATTCATGGTGCAGGCACCAAGCCCAGCAATAACCCTGGAGGGAAAAAATTTTTTTTAACTATCCCATTCTGTAAGAGGTCTCTTTGTTTGGGCAGTAGTTTCTTTTGCTATGCAGAAGCTTTTTAATTTGATGTAGTCCCATTGGTTTAGTTTTGTTTTAGTCTTCCTTGTAGTGGATTTGTATCATTTAAGATGCCCATACACTTTAGATGGAAAAGAGTTCTGCCAGTATCTCCCCTAAGCATTTGATGGTTTCTGGTCTAACATTGAAGTAATTGATCTACTTGGAATTTGTTTTTGTGTTTGGTGAAATATAGTGGTTGTGTTTCGTTCTTCTGCATGTTTCAACCCTATTTTTCCAACATCACTTGTTGAAGAGTCTCTACTTTCCCCATTTAATAGTCTGGGCACCTTTGTCGAAGATTTAGATGTCCATGGGTGTGTGTGTGGGAATTATTTGTCTGTGTGTCTGTGCCTGGGATTATATTAGGGACTCAGGTGCAAGACACACACACACTACTCCTGAGCTATACCACCAGCCTTAAATGGCATTTTCAGGAAAAGGGCAACCATTCCAGATGAAAAGGGTTGAGGCACGAGCCAGCTGTGAGTAGACATTTTGATGGCAGTTGAATAAATCTAATCGCTCTAGATAACATTAAATTATTTTGTCAGGAGTGATACGACATTATGAATTTGAGGTGCATAGGGTGTGGTTCTAATGTGGTGGCTGGATGTTTCACTAGGCTAGAGTGGGCATTTGATGACTGTTAACCAGTTTACATTCCACTTAGGAAGCTGGTAGGGAGAGGAGGAGGAGGAGCTGGTCAGGAACCACAGAAATCTCTTTAAAATGGAGAGCTGGGCACATGAGAGTGCACATGTTTGCAAAAATCCAAGGCAAGCACAAAGGGGGTAATTAGGGTGCTGGGGCCTCCTTCAGGCTCATGGGTGCTTGGACAGAATGATTGAAGGGAGTGGCCAGGAGAGAAGATGGCCTTGTCTTGCTACCTTCATGAAAAGAAGGATGCTTTGAGATGTTAATGGAGCCACAGGGAGCAGCAGTGGGGTGGTGGAAGTCTCTGACAACTTTCCTAGCCAGTATATTTTTTTTAACTTTTAAAAAATATTTATTTTCCTTTTTGTTGCCCTTGTTGTTTTATTGTTGTAGTTATTATTGTTATTGATGTCGTTGTAGTTGGATAGGACAGAGAGAAATGGAGAGAGGAGAAGACAGAGGGGGAGAGAAAGATAGACACCTGCAGACCTGCTTCACCGCTTGTGAAGTAACTCCACCCAACTCCCCACCAGTATTTTTTTAAGCAGATTTATTCATTGTTGAGAGAACGAGCATAACTGGCACATGTGAGCATAACTGGCACATGTGTGCCTTAGGCATGAGAATCCAACACACTATACATTGAGCCACCTCCCAGGTCACTCCTAGTCTGTGTTCCTTTTTTTTTTTTTTTTAAATTTATTTATTTTCCCTTTTGTTGCCCCCCCTTTTTTTTTTCTTTTATTAGTGAGAAAGATAGGAGGAGAGAGAAAGAGATAGGCATCACTCTGGTACACGTGCTGCCAGGGATTGAACTTGAGACCTCCTGCTTGAGAGTCCAGTGCTTTATCCATTGCCTTTTCTTATTGTTGTAGTTATTATTGTTGTTATTGATGTTGTTGTAGTTGGATAGGACAGAGAGGAGGGGAAGACAGAAGGGATACCTACAAACCTGCTTCACCGCCTGTGAAGCAACTACCCTGCAGGTGGGGAGCTGGGGGCTCAAACCAGGATCCTTATGCCAGTCCTTGTGCTTTGTGCCACGTGCACTTAACCCGCTGCGCTACTGCCTGACTACCCTTCTAGTATGTATTCTTACAGGAGGGGACTAGTCCCTGTTCTTTCTGGGCACAGGTTGGCCCAGTTCATGATTGGTGATGATCTTTCTGAGAGGTGTCTGCTGAGTGCGGATGATAATCAGGAGTTAGCTTAATTTCTAAACAGCACTATTTGTGACCATTACTAGGGTCAGCTTGGCAGCTAGCTTGGGTTTCCCAGAATACGGGAGACAGCCTTGACAGCATGCTTGTGGACCTTTAGAGTCATGGTGGGGGGTGAGGAGGCTGGGCATTTCCGGATAATTCCATAAAGCTGACCAGGTGAATCTCTCTATTTGGTGTGGTGAGGGGCTTTGCATCTGAGAGTCCCTGGATTTAATCCCAGATACAGACATACACATATACACAATCCCCCTCCCTTTTAAAAGATTTTATTTACTTACTAATGAGAAAGATAGGAGAATGAGAAAGAACTAGACATGTGTTACCAGGGATTAAATTTAGGACCTCATGTTTAAGAGTCTAATGCTTTAGTGGTCCGGGAGGTGGCGCAGTGACTAAAGCATTGGACTCTCAAGCACTAAAGCATTGGATTCTCAAGTTTGATCCCTGTCAGCACATGTATCAGAGTGATGTCTGGTCCTTTCTCTCCTCCTTTCTTTCTCATGAATAAATAAAATCTTTTTAAAAAGAGAGGGGGAGTTGGGCAGTAGCACAGCAGGTTAAGCGCACATGGTGTGAAGTGCAAGGACTGGCACAAAGATCCCTGTTCGAGCCCCCCAGCTCCCCACCTGCAGGGGAGTCGCTTCACAGGCGGTGAAGCAGGTCTGCAGGTGTCTTTCTCTCCCCCTCTCTGTCTTTCCCTCCTCTCTCCATTGTTCTCTGTCCTGTCTAGCAATGACAACATCAATAACAACAACAATAATAACCACAACAATAAAAACAAGAGAAACAAAAGGGAAAATAAATAAGTTGAGAGAGAGAGAGAAAGTTTAATGCTTTATCCATTGCACTGCCTCCTGGACTACTGATATGCCATTAGTGAACCCAAATGACTACCTCATGCCTTCCAGACTTCTGGTAACACAGTGTCCTCAAGACATACATCCTGGCCCTGGAGTTGACTTTTTCTGATCCCTGCTTCCAGAGGAAGTGGAGACCTTTCAGGAGCCACAATCCCACCAAGACCAGAGCATGGTGAATGGCTTCCTGACCCTGTCTGGTCTTTACTCTCTTTTGCTGGTATCCTGGTTCATTCAGTTCCTGGTACCTCAAGAGCAGGAAGGGTATTCTACTAATTTGCTTCCCAGAACCTTGGCATCTGCTCTACTCAAATGAAGCAATGCTGCTTCTAAAAATAGGCTGAAAAGCAATTCTGTGCTTCCACTTGCTCGGACTGACAACCATGACATCACACTTGCTACCTTTGTTCCTGTCACCTCACATCTCATTTGCCACTCTGGCTGATGGGCTCCTGAAGTGAACCCAGAGTGGAAGACTGTTCCCATCCCTCTGTGCCAAGGGGGTGCACACATGCTGCTGCTTACCTCCTGGCTGTGCCTCTCACCTTGAGTGAAACTTCCAGTCTGTAGGGTACACTGAGACCCCTAACAACTTTCCCTTTCTGCAGCCCAGCCTTGCTTTTCAGACATGTATTCTCTTGCCTCGGGACTATTCTGGAATTCTCTTCCCCAGTTGCAGGGCTCACCCCCTTACTTTGTTGAGGTTCCTGTTGAAACTGATTGAGAGACCTTTTTGGCCCAGTTTATACATGTGGCTGGCCCCCACCCTCAGTTTCAGTCTATTTTGTTTTCCTCTTAGTTTTTACCACCATTGGGTGAGAGGTTTGAGTGTTTGATTGCTGCTCTTCCCCAGCACCTATGTCATATCTGATACCTGGCAGGCTTGGTCAACTTTTAGTGAATGAATGGTGAATCTCTCACTTTTTATACCAGAGCACTGCTAAATTCAGGCTTATGGTGGTGCAGGGGATTGAACCTGAGGCCTTTGATGACTCAGTCATGAAAGTCTTCTCATAACCACTGTTCTGTCATCCCAGCTCAGTGAATAGGATCTTTTGGGAGTTGCAGGGGTAACCAGTTCTCTGTAGGCCAAGGCAGCTGGTCTGAAGGAAACCCTGGCTTAGGTGAAGTAGTCAGGATGGGTAGGAGTTCTCTGAGAAAGAGCATAGAGCAAGACCTCATCTTGGTTGGGAAAAGGCCTATTTGCCTATGGCTTTAGTGTAGATAGATGGCTGACTAGGGAGGTAGTGTTGGTTTTTATTGAAGGCAGTGGAGAGCTGTTGAAAATTTTAAGTGAGGCAGTGGTGTGGGCAAGCTTTTACTTTTGAAAGATTATTTTGGCCACATGGTACAGCTTTTTGTTTGAGTAGATGGTGTATGGTTTCCAGCCTGATCCTTTGGGGGGCAGATGACAAAAGGGAGCAGTCTTCCGAGTCATTCCTGAAGGGTAGGTCTTGGGCAATGATCAGCTGTCGTCCTTTTAGAAGGAGGGAGTGGCTGTAGTTTATGGGCTCACTCTGACCCTTTGGAAGCCAAGGTGGCTGGAGTGCATTTCACCTGTTAGAGAAGTACATCTGTTGGTGAACTAGCCTAACTTTGAGCTCATACTTGAGTTGAAAGACCTTCTAGATGGGTAGGGAAGGAGGCCCTAGAGGTAGTAACAGGGGACTGGCTTCCATGTGGCAGGGTTTCCTGGGCCCACATCTAGACTGCCTGCCACCAGCCACTGGCAGCTTAGATAGTGGGTTTTTCCATAGACAGCCAATCACACAAGGTTTCCTCTCCATCAGCTGTTTCTACACCTGTGCGGGAGTTCATTGTTTGCCTTGGCCTGCACGCCTACAGACAGGCAAGCTGTCTTTTTTTAAAAAATTATTTCTTTATTGGGGAATTAATGTTTTACATTCAACAGTAAATACAATAGTTTGTACATGCATAACATTCCCCAGTTTCCCATTTAACAATACAACCCCCACTATGTCATTTATCATCCTTCATGGACCTGTATCCTCCCCACCCACCCACCCCAGAGTCTTTTACTTTGGTGCGATATGCCAGTTACATTTCAGGTTCTACTTGTGTTTTCGTTGACAGGCAGCTGTCTTCTTTAGCTGGGCCATACTTAGGCTGACCTAGCCCAAACCCATGCCAACTCAGTCCCAATCCTTCCTTATCTTGAAAGAGTGTTTACAGGTATAAGAGACCCTGGTGGTCTCCGAATTTAAGTGCCTTCATTTACAGGTTAGGTCAGACCTAGAAAGCAAATTGGAATTGTTCAAAATGACAATAAAAAGCAAGGGTGAAACTTAACTATAAGCCTTTGATTCCTTCCTAGCCAATTTCTGTTTTTACTCAACTCCTGGGGGTTGGAACATGGACTTTGGAGTCAGTTCACCACTTACCAGCTGACTGCCTTCGGACAGGTTGGTGGCTTCTGAGATTCAGTAGAGTTTGATCTGTAGCACCCACATCCTAAAATTTTGCTGATTGTGAATTAGTGATTATGAGAGTGTGACTGGAGTCTGGCAAGCATTCTAAGTGGTGATCTGACAAACAATGATGGCTTGTCTTCAGAGGCTTTATTCATATTAATTTTTTAAAAACAACCCCCCCCAGAGGTAGAGAGAGTAGGGAAGAAGCCACAGTTTTGATTCTAGCTTTATAGTACAGGTTCTAGTATTAAATAAATATTTTATAACAAACCCTGCCCCCATATTAAGTCCAGAGCAGTAAATCCCTGGCAGCAACCAAAAAAAGATTCATACACAAGAAGAGAGAGCATTTTACAGGAGACAAGAGCTTGAGAGGCCAGAGTATCACTGGTACATACGTTGCTGGGGAACTGAGAGCTTCAGGTGTACAACTCCAATGCTTCCCCTAGTGAGACCCACCTCCCCCCCTTTTTGGCCACCAGTGTTATCACTAAGGCTTGTTGCCTACATGATGATACATACCACTTTTTTCTTTTTTCATAGGACAGAGAGAAATGGAGAGAGGAGGGGAGAGACAGAGCCTGTGAAGTGACTCCCCTGCTGGTGGAGAACCGGGGGCTCGAACTGGGATCCTAGTGCTGGTTCTGAACTTTGCACTATGTGCACTTAACCTGCTACTGGCAGTCTCTTTTATCATTTATTTTCTTAAAATTTTATTTAATCCATTAATTTTCATTTTTATTATTGGATAGAGACATAAATTGAGAGGAGAGGGAGAAAGAGACACCTGCATTTCTACTTCACTACTCACGAAGCTTTCCCCCTGTAGGTGGGGACCAGGGGCTCAAACCCAGGTCCTTGCACATTGTAGTGTGTGCGCTTAACCAAGTGCGCCACCTCCCGGCCCCTTTATTTTCTTTTTCTAACAGACAAATGAGGGTGGAGAAAGAGTTGTCTACAATACTGCCCCACTGCTTAAGAAGCCTCCCTGTAGATGATAATGTGGTCTTGAACCAGGTGGTTCTTGCACAGGGTAATGTGAGATTTACCTGTGTGCCCCTGGTTCCAGGAAATGGTATTCAAGGACCTGGTGTATCTACATAGATAGAAACCTGACTTGTTTTTTTAAGAGAACCAAAGCGGTGCTAGTGATTGAACACATGCTTGATCTGCTGCAGTATCTTCCAGGCCTCTGGTTTGAGTGTACAGGGTAAGATTGGATTTGGGTGTGGGATCTTGGATGCTGCTTCTGCAGAATGTGGGAGGGAAACAGGAAATCAGACATACAGAGGAGGTGGCTGATAGGGCACGCACACCTTCTATATTGAGGGAGATGGCTGAAAGAATTAGAATTATTTTGCCCAGAAATCAGAATTTGGGCTTGTGGACATGCCAGTTTTGAAATACAGTATTTAAATTGACCTGTTTACTTTGACCCTGAAAGGACTCTAGAGTGTAGGATGAGTAGGTCCGAATTCATGTCAAGTAGTGATTTTTAAAAAATCTATTAATGAGAGCAAGAGAATAACCCAAGAGCATCACTCTGATACATATAATGCTGGGGATTAAACCTGGGGCCACATGCTGTGTAGTTCAGTCCTCTATGCACTGTGCTGCTTCCCAGTCTGCTGAACTAAGAACATTCATCAGCATCCCTAGAGGTATTTGACTGCTATAGGAGGTACTGTGTTTGCTGTCATAATGATGATTTGTTTTGCCTCCAAGGTTATTGCTGGGGCTCAGTTCCTGCACTATGGAATTCACTGCTCCTGGAGGCTATTTTTCCCTTTTGTTGCTCTTGTTTATCGTTATTATTGTTTTTATTGTTGGATATGACAGAGAAATGAAGAGAAGAGGGGCAGACAGAGAGGTGGAGAGGCAGACACCTTTAGACTTGCTTCACCACTTGTGAAGCAAACCCCCAGCAGGTGGGGAGCCAGAGGCTCAAACCAGGATCCTTACACTGATCCTTGTGCTTTGTGCCATTTGCACTTAACCTGATGTGCTACCTAGCCCCCAGACCCCCATAACGGTGATTTTTAAAAAAGGTTTATTTATGGGATGGGGAAGAACCAGAAAAATCACTATGGCACATATGATACCAGGTATGGAAACTCACTCAGGACATCTTGCCTGAGAACCCAACAGATGCTTTATCCACTGTACCACTTCCTGGGGAATAAAGAAAAAAAAAATCAGCGCTTGTCAGACTCTGAAATTCTGGGGTAGACAAGACAATGTTGGCAGAGTGTGTGTGTGTGTGTGTGTGTGTGTGTGTGTGTGTGTGTGTGTGTGTGTGTGTGTGTGTGTGTGTGTGTGTGGTGGTGGTGGTGGTGGTGGTGGTGGTGTGACTGACAGAATAGTTCTATTGCTTAGTCATAGCCAGGTTCAATCCTGGCCCCCACTACACTGAAGGAAGCTTTGGTGCAGTGGCAGCTTTATGTATGTCTATTTGAAAAGGCAGCCTGGAGTGAAGAAGTCCCAGTGATAAACTTAAAAAAAAAATGTTATAGGGGAACTGGGAGACAGCTCACTTGGTAGAGCACACACTTTATTGTGTGTTAGGGCTTGAGTCTCTGACCACTACCAAGTAGTACTGTGATGTCTCTACCATCTCCCTCTCTTACCTCTATTAGGAGAGGGGGGAAGTCTTTCAGGAGTGGTGGGCTCATCTAGACATGAAACTAGCAAAGACATGGTAGTGAATATTAGAAGTCAAAGCTGGGCACCTCCACCTTAAGTTCAGTCCAAGCCTGCTGACAAGTTTTGATTCTCTTCCCGCTCTATCCTGCTCCTCAGCATTGTTCAGTTTATGGTGGTGCTGGGGGATTGAACCTGTGACCTCAGAGCCTCAGGCATAAAGTTTTTCATAACCATTATGCTATCTCCCTTTTATTTACTATTGTTTTTCCTTTAACAGTACTGCTCAGCTCTGGTTTATGGTGGTGCTGGGAATTGAATCTAGAACTTTGGAAGTCTTTTTGCATAACCATTATGCTCTCTTCCCCACCAACTTTGTGTTTATTTATTTTTAACTTAATTTAATTTGATGAGACAGAAATTGAGAGGAAAGAGCAATAGAGAGGGAGAGAGGGGTAGGTACCTGCAGTACTGATTCACTGCTTGGGAAACTTTCTTCCTACAGGTGGGGAATGGGTTTAAACCTGTGTCCTTGCACATTTATTGTTTAAGGATTTATTTATTTATTAACATGTGAGAGAAACAGAACATCACTAGCACCATTATGCCAGGGTTCAAATTCTGGACCTCATACTTTTACACCTCTATAGCCACTGCATCACCATCCTACACGAGTGACCTTGCATTTAAAATCAGTTTTTCTACCCAAAGCACTATTCAGGTCTGGCTTATGGTAGTAAAGGGGTTTGAATATAGGATTTTGGATCCTCAGTCATGAAAATCTTTTAGCATTACCACTATGCTATCTCCCTTGCCCTAAAAACAGTTGGAACTAATCACCTATATCCTAGAATGAAGGACATTTATCGGGCAACCTTGAGATTTGTGGGCCTTTTTTTTTTTTCTTTTTAGATTTATTTATTTATTGCATATGAAAGGGTTTCACATGTGACAGGAAGAGAGACAAGCCAGAGCTCCTCTTGAGTTCTTGTGCTACCAAAGATCAAACCTGGAACTTCAGGCACAAAGGTCAGATTGCAACTGCTTTACCAGTTGCAGTAGAGACAGTGGGGCATAAAGAGACAGGGAGGGACCACAACACCAAAAGCTTCTTTCAGTGTATTGAGAGGTGGGTGAGCATATATGTCAAAGCAGCTCATTTTCTAAGTGAGCTGTTTTGCTGTCTATACATTTGTTTGTTTGTTTATTTATTTATTTATTTATTTATTTTTGCCTCCAGGGTTATTGCTGGGTTTTGATGCCTGCACTATGAATCCACTGCTCCTGGAGGCTTTTTTCCCCCTTTTGTTTTCCCTTTTATTGTTATTGTTCTTATTGTTGTTGTTATTGCTGTTGTAGTTGGACAGGACAGAGAAATCGAGAGGTGGGGAAAGATAGACACCCACAGACCTGCTTCACCAGTTGTGAAGCAACCCCCCTGCAGGTGGGAAGCCAGGGGGTGGAACTGGGATTCTTATACCGTCTTTGCACTTTGCACCATGTGCGCTTAACCCACTGCTCTGCTGCGCTACCGCCCAGCCCCCTATACATACATATATATATATATATATATTTCGGAGTCTGATACCTGGAAGTGCTTCACCAGGTCACATCCAAGGCCATTGAATTACACACTTTAAATGGGTGAATAATCTGGTGTGTGAATTACATCAGCAGAATTCAGAAGACCTTGACATGCTGAGTCTCTGTTCCTGTGTGGCTGCAGTCCTAGGATAGAAGTCAGCCCCCCTAAGATAGGGTGTTAACCTGAGTTGTGAGTGTAGGCTACTGTGTGTTGTCTTACATGGGAGAAAGGACAACTATCTTTCTGACTCATAGGCTGAGGAGTAACCTTGTGGTGGAAGAGTTTGTGAGGATTTTAGGAAGACTTGAAGGCATGAGTGGGGGGTGAGGGAGGACTCTTTCCCTGCCTCTGAGGGCAAGGGGGTAGTGTAGAGACAAGCATCTCTGGGTGTTGTATTCTCAGGCCTCAGAGGAGCGCATGAAGAAAGCAGTTTCTGTTTATGATGGCCTTGGCAGGGCAACTGGTAGATTTTTTTTTTTAATAATTTATTTCTTTATTGGGGAATTAATGTTTTACATTCAACAGTAAATACAATAGTTTGTACATGCATAACATTCCCCAGTTTCCCATTTAACAATACAACCCCCACAATGTCATTTATCATCCTTCATGGACCTGTATTCACCCCAGAGTCTTTTACTTTGGTGCAATACGCCAATTCCAACTGGTAGATGTTAAGCTCCGTCGTATTCCGTATTCTTCCCGCAGGTGAAGTGAGTGTAGCGGCTTTGATCAGTATCAGATTCTGAAGTGCTTTGTACATCTTATGAAAGTGGCCAGGATTGCTGGTCTAGATCTTGGGTGAGAGCAAGCCTGACCTAGGTAGTTGTATGTTATCCTACTGCTGGGTGAATGGACTGAGACTTGCTGAAGCATTGGATGCTCTTGTCTGCTGCTCCTCACAGTTGTTTGTGTGAGCCTGTAGGGTAGGGGATATCACTGGGCAACTCACTGACCCTCTGTGGACCTCTCTCCTGTAAATGTGAGTTGGACCAATAGGCTTTCAGAGTCCTTCCCCGGCAGGATTTTTTCACTTTGCAGACTAGAGGTGAGAGAAGATCAGACCTAAGGAGGAATGCTCCCTCCTTCTGATTGGGTGGCTTTAGAGTGTTAGGTCCTAGAGCTTTACCAAACTATTGAATTCTACCTAGTCTGGGGCATTCTGCTCTGGCTGTTGGGTTAGATGAATTACCCACAGGTTGTTAGTGCCCTCAGGACCATGTTGACAATAGCCTGTCTCTTGGCAGCAGTGTGACTGTGAAGATTCTGATATCCTGGTCCTAGTTAGATTATGTTGCTGAGAATCAGCACACCCTTTTCCTCTAGACCCCTCTTCCCAGCTTCTGATCTTGAGATTTAGAATCTAGATCTTACTTAGCCCACTGGGTCAAGGTCAGCCTGCTTAGTAGCAGACAACAGACCCATCTTGAGAGATCAAGTATTCTGAGTGCCAGGTTTGTCTAGACTTAAGCCAAACCTCTGTGAAAGGCATGGACTTATCTCACTGACTTGAGTAGCCTGCTGTCTGACTATGGGAGTTTTGCTGGGAATAGGACATAAGACCTGCCCTTCGATTACCATTTTAGTGGAGAGACCCAGGAAACCAACAAGGTAGTTGTGGTTATCTGTTGCTGCCTAACAAATCACCCCCAAAATTTGCAGCATTATTTAAAAAAAAAAAAAAGCCATCGATTGCTTCTCTGATTTGTGGCTCAGGATTTGGACAGGGTTTGTCTGGCACGTTTTTGCTACAAGACAGACAGCCTGGAAAACACTCTGCAGCTGTGCTACTGCTTGACCCAGGTGGGCTAATACTACAGAGGTGACTTCAGAATAGCGAGGCCTTTTTATACTGCTACAAGTTTGTGGTGGTGGTGGGGGGCGGTGATTTGTTAGTAATGGTGACGGTAGAGTGACTTGGACCTAATTTCAACTAACTTGCTATTTTCCCTGAGACCAGAGCACTTAAAGAGGAAGTTTTCTGATTGCTCTTCACTTCCTTACTTGTCACTGTCCAAAATGCACACTGGTTGAGCTCCTGGGAGGTGGCGCAATGGATAAGGCCTTGTCTTCTCAAGCATGAGGTTCTGAGTTTGATGCGCAGCAACCCATGTGCCAGAATGGTGTTCTGGTTCTCTTTTATAAATAGACCCATCTAAAAAAAATCTCCATGATTCACAGTAGTAGTATACCTGTGAAACAGGAGGGTGACCCCAGACAGTCAGGAGCTTTCTCTGGGTGGGGGTGGGTGAAGGAGTAGTAGTTGACTGACGTGGGTACCATCATGGCATGCTAGACTTAGGGGTAGGGAATAAGCTGACCTGACTGCTAGGGTGTCTTGGTGTTCTGTTCCTGCCTTATGAGAAAAATGCCCTCATTTTTAAAATATATATTTTATTTTACTTATTTTTTAATTTTTTAAATACTTATTTATTCCCTTTTGTTGCCCTTGTTTTATTATTGTTGTTACTGATGTTGTTTTTGGATGGGGCAGAGAGAAATGGAGAGAGGAGGGGAAGACAGGGAAAGAGACACCTGCAGACCTGCTTCACCACCTGTGAAGCGACGCCCCTGCAGGTGTGGAGCCAGGGGCTCGAACCAGAATCCTTACACTGATTCTTGCACTTTGTGCCACCTGCGCTTAACCCACTGTGCTACCGCCCAACTCCCTGTATTTTATTTTTGAGAGAAATGGCAGAGAGAGACAAACACCAGAGCACTGCTCAGCTCTGGTTTATGGTGGTGCAGGAGATTGAACCTGGGATTTTGGAGCCTCAGGCATGAGAGTCTCTTTGCATAACCATTATGCTATCTACCCCTGCCCAATGCCCTCATTTTTCAAACTCAAGACAATCCGCATGCAAGGTGGGGGTCAGTGTGAGCTGCCTAAATGATCCAACTGAGGTCCAGGCTTTGGGTTCTGCCAGCCTGCTCGTTTCTCCTGATTGTACCCCCACTCCTCAAAGCTGTGCTTGATTTGTGCTTGTAGGTGCCATTCATGTGTCTTAGAATCTGCCTCAGGTTGGCTGACTTGGTGAGGGCCAGTGTCTCTCCGCTCCTCATGTTTATTGCACATAGCTCATTCACTGTTTTGGTTCATTTTCATGGTAATCTTTTGAGATCCAGTTAAAGTTAGAATAGTTTTGAAGAGAGATTTTGGAGAGCTGTAATTTGACAAGACTAGTGCTAGTTACTTGGTTCCTCTGATCCAAGTCTGACCCCAGAAATTCTGCCTTAATATTAGTTTTGTGTTTTTTGAGCCAAAAGAATCATGCCCCACCAGAAAACTATTTATAGGTGAGAGACACCCGCTGTCCCCATCTTGACTGCAGAACTATGCATTAAGTCTCTGACAACCCTGAGTGGGGGGAGGGTCCAGTCCCTGAAGCTGGAGTTCTGGGTACACATGCCCCCTACTTCCACCTCTGTTTGGCCATGTGCTCCCTGCTAGAGAATTGCTGACCTTCTGGTTTCCAGTCAGGGCTTGTGAGCCAGAGAGAGGGCCTGGGTAGGTGGTATTTCAGGCTCAGTGTTATCAAAGGGAATGAGAAATACTGTATTTATTGGATGTCTTAGTGTCTTTAGGGTTGGGTAGATTATTCGACTAATTTAAGCAACACTGATTCATTATAGAAAAAGGTCCAAATATTTTAGCAAAAGAAAAGAAGAAATCACTTTATGATCTGTCCCATTAGCCACTATAAGTAGTATTAAGCATTGTAGTGTTTTCTTTCCTTCCTTCCTTACAAGATTACTGCTGGGGCTTGGGACCGGAATCCACTACTTTTGGTGACTTTTTTTTAAATAGGGTAGAGAGAAATTGGGGGTGGGTGGATAGAAAGGTAGAGAGAAAGATAAACATTTGCAGACCCTATTATTTATCTTTTAACCAAAGCATTACTCAGCCTTATGGTGATGCTGAGAGATTGAACCTGGGACATCAGAGCCTTTGGAATGGGAGTCAGAAGAGAGTGAGGGAAGAAGAACCAGAACATCACTGTGGTGCATTCAATCTGGATATTGGGACTTGGGGCCTCATGCTTGAGAGTCTAGTGCTTTTATCCACTGTGCCACCTCCCAGGCCGCTGGACTGTATATACGTTTGGAAAGTGCTACCTAATAGAACTACAGTATAAGTTATATCCATACTTAAAAGATTCTCTAGTACAGCCATATTAAAAAAAAAAAAAAGTGGTCCAAGAGGTGGCGCAGTGGATAAAACATCAGACTCTCAAGCACGAGGTCTTGAGTTCAAACCCCGGCAGCACATGTACCAGGGTGGTGCTTGGTTCTTTCTCTCTCCTTCTGTTTCCAATTAATAAATAAATAAAATATTTTTAAAAAGGTAAAATCAACATAATGCCCATAAAGTTGACCTATTCGGGATACTATTGAGTCAACTTTTATAACCAATATAAATGTTTCTACCAAAATACTAAAGCACTTGGGGGATGGCATCGACAGGCATTCACAATGGTCCAACTTTTGACATACCGACAACCTAGGCTGTCCTGAACCCCATATAATAGAATTGTTTACCTTTACACCAAGAATATTGGGAAGGCACCCAAACCTGCGAGTGGTGTATGTCCAGGCTGACTTCAAGGAGTTAGTGCAGTGAGGCCTAAAGTCCTTTTTTTTTTTTTTTTTTTTTAAAAAAAAAAAGAGAGACAGAAATCAAGAGGGAAGGGGGAAACATAGGGAGGGAGACAGAGAGATATCTGCAGGTGGGTAGTGGAGGTTCGAACCAGGATCATTGCTCATTGTAACATGTATGCTCAACCAGGTGCACCACCACCCAGCCCTGAGGCCTAACGTCCTTAGGAGACTGTCAGCATGTCAGCAGGGCCTATGGTAGTTCCATGTGCACTAAGTGTGTTCATGACAGGATCAAGTGTGCTTTCCTTATTGAGGAGCATAAAATCATTGTCAAAGTGTTTAAGGTGCAGGCACAAAGTTAGAAGGTTAATAAGAAATGGAGCATTTCTGAATAAAAAAAAAACAAGCACTTTTTAAAATTAAACTAAAGGACTGCTCAGCTCTGGCTTATGGTGGTGTGGGGGGATTGAGTGTGAGATTTTGGAATCTCAGGCATGAGAGTCTCTTTGCATAACCATTTGCATAACCATTTACCCTCGCCTGGTCTTTTTTTTTTTTTTTTTTAATCTTTATTATTGGATAGAGACAGAGAAATTGAGGGTGATAAGAGAGAGACACCTGAAGCCCTGCTTCACCACTAGTGAAGCTTTCCCCTGCAGGTGGGGATTGGGGCTTGAACCTGGATCCTTGCATGCTGTAATGTGTACACTTAACTAGGTGCACCACTGTCTGGCCCTGTCATAGTCTTAACGTACTTCTTAGTTTGGACCAACCACATTAAAAGTGCTCAATATGCAAATATGACTGATGACTATTGACACTACTTTTGTAGACCTTAAATGTGTGTCTGTATACAAGCATGCACACATATACACATGCTTTTTGAAATGCAATAAGTAAGTTGTAACTCTCCAGCCTCATCTCCCCCTCCCCCCCCCCCCCGCCACCTCCCCCACTGAACCAGAGTACTGTTCAACTGCCTTATGGTGGGACCAGGCACTGAACCCTGGCCCATGAGCCTCAGTTAAGAAAATCATTTACATAATCATTTACATAACTATGCTCTCCCCCCAGTCATATAAAGCACATCCCCACATAAGCACACATATTTAGAAATATAGCTGCTTTTTTTTTTTTTTTTGCCTCCAGGTTTATTGCTGGGGTTTGGTGCCTGCACCACAAATCCACTGCTATTGGAGGCAATTTTTTTCCCTTTTGTTGTTGTTGTCATTGCTGTCATTGTTAGGACAGAAGAGAAATCTAGAGAGGATCTAGACAGGGGGGAAAGATAGACACCTGCAGACCTGCTTCACCAGCAGGTGGGGAGCCGGGAGCTCAAACCGGGATCTTTGCATTGGTCCTTGCACTTTGCACCATGTGCATTTAACCTGCTGCACTACTGCCCAGCCCCCTTTTCTTTTTAATTAATTTATTTTTAACCAGATTACTGCTCAGCTCTAGTTTATGGTGGTACAGGAGATTGAACCTGGGACTTTGAAACCTCAGACATGAGTCTCTGTATAACCATTATGCTATGTAACCCCACCCCTAAAAAATGGCTTTTCAAGAGCAGTTGCCCTATAATTCCAACACAGCTTTTGGAAGAACCAGTGCATGCCTGTGAGAAATTCACCCAGACCTGCTTTCCAAATCTCCATGCCTTTACTGCCCCCTGCAGGCAGCTGGGTTTGATCTCAGATGACTGAGCCGTGCAGATTGACCACGTGAGTGTGCATACTGCTGAGGGGAGTTGCCACCAGCCCTACTCTGCAGTGCAGCATTTAAACACACACTCAGCTGCCTGCCAAGAATGTGCTGTGCTGCTTGGTTTGCAGGTAGACAGAATACAAAGAGGAAAGCAGTGGGGTGAGCAAAGGCTACTTGGTTTGTGTGGGTGGTGATGGGACAAATCCATAGCCCAGCCCTGCTGAAGGTGAAGTAAGGACATAAAATCTCCAAATAGGACTGGCAACATGGTTCATGTAGATAATTTGCCTGCTTTTCCATATTCTCAACTTAGTTGTCCCACTCCCCACCATGGCCCCTCCAGATCACTGCTCAGCTCTGGCTTATTGGTGTTGGGGATTGAACCTGAGACCTCCGAACCTCAGGTACAAAAGCTTTTTTACATTAATCTCCCCAGTCCTCAAACCCATTTTGAACCTGGCCTCCACCACAATAGAGGAAGCTTCCATGTGTGGTGTCGTTCCCTCTGTCTCTCTTATCTGAAAAAAAAAAACCATCCCATAGCCAGAAATAAAAGATAACTCCAAATAATTGATTAGCTTGTGAAACTTGCTTGTCTAAATCAGGCAGAAACACATGTGCTTCATACCAAGCCACTGTTTTTTTAAACCTGGGTTGGTTCGTGACAGGTTTTTTTTTTTTAATTTCTTTATTGGGGAATTAATGTTGTACATTCAACAGTAAATATAACAGTTTGTACATGCATAACATTTCCCAGTTTCCCATATAACAATACAACCCCCACTAGGTCCTCTGACATTCTTTTTGGACCTGTATTCTCCCCTCATTCACTCCAGAGTCTTTTATGCAATATGCCAATTCCAGTTCAGGTTCTACTTGTGTTTTCTCTTCTGATCTTGTTTTTCAGCTTCTGCCTGAGAGTGAGATCATCCCATATTCACCCTTCTGTTTCTGACTTATTTCACTTAACATGATTTTTTTCAAGGTCCATCCACTATCAAATGAAAATGGTGAGGTCACCATTTTTAATAGCTGAATAGTATTCCATTGTGTATATATACCACAATTTGCTCAGCCAGTCATCTGTTGTTGGACACCTGGGTTGCTTCCAGGTTTTGACCAAGCCACATTTGTGACCAGACTCCTTATTGGGCCTGGGTGTTATCAGAGCCTGTTTTTCCTTCCTTCCTTCTTCCCTTCCTTCCTTCCTTCCTTCCTTTTGCCCAGGGTTATTACTGGGGCTTGTTGCCTGCACTATGAATCCACTGCTCTGGTGGATTTTTTTTCATTGTTGTTGTTGTTAGATAAGATAGAAATTTGAGAGGGGGGAGAGAAAGATAGACACCAGCAGGCTGTCTTCACCACTTGTGAAGTGACCCCTATGCAAGTGAGGAGCTGGGTGCTCATACTGGGATCTTTATGCCGGTCCTTGTGCTTCCGCACTGTGTGTCCTTAACCCGCTGTGCTACCGCCTGGCCCATTTTCACATTTTTCCACCTTCCCTATCCCAGCACTACCATAGCTTTTCAGACTGTGAAATTGGGGTATCACCTACATATGTGTCACTTTGTACTGTCAGTGTTCCATACATGAGAGTGGTGATGAGCAGACCCTTTGCAGTTGGACTTTTCAGACTGTGAGTTGGAGATCACTTTCCTTCCCTAATACTGTTCTGCCGAGTCAGGTGCCCACCTGGGGACCAAAGAGGACTTGGTTTGCACTCCTGGGAGCTTTGCTGCCCAGAGATAAAGTTGTTGAAGACTGAGTCCAAGCCACTGCCCTTCAGTTTTTTTTTTTTTTTTTTTGGGGGGGGGATTGTTTGTCATTGAGTTTCTCCCCAGGTAGAGTGAGAAAGGGAGACTACAGTGCTGAAACTTTCTCTAATGCCATGGGGGACTTGAACCTGGGTTGTGCTTTTGGCAAAGCAGGTTCATTGCTCAACTGAGCAGTCCTGCCAGCCCACTGGGGTCCACTTTTACTCAACTCCATAGGTTGAAAGGCTGGCGCTTTTGGGGAGTAGCCCTTAAGTTTTTTAATTCAGAACACTTACTGTCAGCTCACAAGTGTCCTTGAGGTCTGTAGTAGTTGTCCCTCTTATGGAGAAGTCCTTTTCATTAGGCTTATCTTCATATAACTCAGTTACAAACTAGTAGAGCTTGTTGGTTTCCCACGCTTTCCCCTAAAGTACCTCTCCCCTAAAGTACCTCTAACGGGGGAAGTTAAGGAGAGTAAAAGATAAGCATTAGTCATCCCAGTGACAGGTCTTTACAGAGAGCTCCACAGTAGCTCTGTAAACATTTTTCTAAGACCATTTGACTGTTAGTAACCTGTCCAGGAGTGGTGGACACAGCAGTTTATTCAGCGTGGAGATTGGGGAAGCTGTGTGAGACTTATAGCACTGCTTCACTCCTGAAGCTTCTCATTTGCAGGTGGGAACTAGGGGCTTAAACCTGAGTCTTTGAGCATATACAGTAACATGTACCCTCAACCAGGTTCATCACCACTTGGCTGCTGATGGTCATTCCCTAGGCTCCTGGTGTTCTAAGGCGGTTTGGGAAGACGCCCAGCCGCTTCTCACTTTTAGAGCTGCTCAGGGCTAAGTCTGCCATAACTTCTTGAAGGAGAGTTGGTCTGGAGTGGCTGGTGCTGCAGGAGCAGAGCCCCAAGGCCACCATGCAGATGCACTGGCTGCTGCTTCCCAGCCAGTCTGCCTCTTACCTTCTGCATATTGGGCCTCTGTGAGGCCAGGGTGAACCTCTGAATGAAGGAAGTGTGCCCCAGAAATTTCTGAGAGCAGGCCCATCTTATACTGTCTTGGGCCAGCTCTATCAACTCACTTCACCCTCACCATCCTCCAGGTGAGAAACCCAGCATCACTGAAGCAGAGTGGCGCCTCTGCTTCGTGGTGGGATGAGGAAGTAACCCTTGAAAGGAAAAAGCATCAAGTCCCCTGCCACATAGCAGCTGTTGGGCTCATGGGCTGTATCCTAAGAAGCATTCCATCTGCATCCACACACATAAGTCAGTCTTCAGAGAGGATTTGTTCGAAGTCTTGGGCTGGGTGACACAATGACCACAGCTCACATCATTCAATGTGTTCAGTCATGCTACCAACCCACTGCAGGTGAGTGAAAGTTAAAGACCCTTCAGGACTAGGACTGACCCCTTCTCCAAACCTGAGATCCCCCAAACCAAGTTGATGTTGATGGGACAAGGCCAGGTTGTGTTTTTAGTTGGCAGAGCCATATCCACCCTACCTGCCTGAGCTGGCCAGTGAGGAAGTGCCGATAAAAGGCCATTTACCTGCATTGAGGGGGAGGCAAGGTATGCTGTCTATTTTCCTTGTGCCCTGGAGTAGAACCCAGAGGAAGTCCTGCTTTAAGCCTCCTTTGCTCTTTCTCTTCCTCCCAAAGGGGCAAGATTTCCCTGGCCTTTCAGTTCCATTGGCCAAGCCTTAGAGTGTCACCTTTGCCCAAAATAGTGCTTGAACTCTGCCTGAGCTTTGTTTGCTCTGGTTCTGTGCTGAGGAGCATGTTTGAGCTGGAGCCCTTGCAAGGACCTGAAGAAGCTATCATGCTTATCTCCTAAGTGCTGGCCTGGGATATAGGGTCTTGGGATCAGATGCCTTCTTATGGTGGGACTTTTGGTTACCTTCATAATCTTGAATCTCCTCCATGTCTGGGAGAGTTGAGGGTGTCAGGAGAAATATTAATAACTGGGAGCCATTGTTACTTAGCTGAGCCAGACCTGGAGCAGTGGCTGTA